>NW_022631043.1:14294800-14704213 GCF_010015895.1 Lontra canadensis
ATATGGTTTCACTGATTTGTGGAGCATAACAAATAGCATGGAGGACAAGGGGAGTTAGGAGAAGGGAGTTGAGGGAAATTGGAAGGGGAGGTGAACCATGAGAGACTATGGACTCTGAAAAACAATTTGAGGGTTTTGAAGGGGCAGGGGGTGGGAGGTTGGGGGAACCAGGTGGTGGGTATTGGAGAAGGCACGGATTGCATGGAGCACTGGGTGTGGTGTAAAAACAATGAATACTGTTATGCTGAAAATAGATGAAAAAATTAAAAAAAAATGAAAAAAACCCAAGCAAATTCAGTGTTTTCCAAGATTTTAAAAAAGACAGCATTTATAGAATTGAGGGTGTAGTTTGCTATTTCACATAACTTTGAAATTTAGAAGAAAATTGGAACAGTTAAATAAACATTGGGTTTAGCAACATAGATCCTATTATTCATCAGATAAGAGCAATTTCAGCAGAGTGGGGGCAGGGATAAAGGACTAACTGAGTGCATTAAAGAGTAAATGGGAAATGAGGATGTGGAGATGAAAACCATGAATACCTCTCCCAGAAGTTCTGCCCTGACATGAGACAGAAAAATGGGCTGTAGCTGTAGATGAATGTGTTCAAGTGAGAATTTGTTCTGTTTTAGAGGTGTAACATAATAGAAGATGATTTATGCTTGGGGAAAGTATCCAGAGAAAGAACTTAAAGATGCAAGAAAAATTTAATTAAAGATGTTAATTTTAGAAATGGTCTTCCTGAGCAGGCAATATCCACAAAATATGCCTGATATGAACAGGAAACTATTGTAGCATTATTTACAATAGTCAAAATATGGGAAGCAGCCCACGTATCCGTTGATAGATGAAGAGATAAATGTGTGGTATATACGTATGTGTATATATATATTTATGTACATATAAATATATATTTATTTATATATTCACAGACAATGAAATATTATGCATCACTTAAAAAATGATGTGATTTTGCCATTTGCAGCAACATTGTTGGACCTGGAGCGTATAATGCTAAGTGAAATACAACAAAGAAAGACAAATACCATAATATTTCACTTATATGTGGAATCTAAAAAACAAATGAATAAACAAACAGAAAGCAGAATCAGACCTATGAATTCAAAGAACTGATGGTTTCCAGATGGCAGATGGACAAAATATGTGAAGGGCAGTGGGAGATAAAAGCTTCCAGTTATGGAATGAATAAGTCGCAGGAATAAGAAGGTACAGCATGGGGAATATACCAATGGTAGAGAATAGTGTTGTGTGGTAACAGAGGGTAGCTACACTTGTGGTGAGCACAGCATAATGCATGGAGTTGTTGAATCATGTTGTACACCTGAAACTAATGTAACATTGTGTGTCAATTATACTTAAATAAAAAAAGAGAAAGAAAAAGAAAGAGCAGGAATACTCCATCTGTTGTAAAGGGAGAGAAGCCCCAGTGGTGGGGACAGGTGAAGAAGGCTGTGATGTTTTCCAAACACATGCTGCTTCCCAGGAGCTGGTGTGGGTATCTGACCAATATTTGAGTTTAGCCAGTTATTCTGCCAAACAAGAAGAATAGAGAGATAGGGGGCAAGCAAGTTCATAGTGTTTCCGAAGGAGTGATTATAATGCGAAGGGATTTAAACTGGGTTCAAAAGGAAGGGAGAGCACCAGAGGATGGATGAGTAATGACAAAGTGATGGAGTCAGTGGTTAGAGGTTGTGATAGGATCTGAAGGGTAGAGAGTGATGATCGAGGGAAGAAGTGCTGTAGTTGAATCTTAGGGTGTTGACTTATTTGTGGTGAGCAGGCCAGGTATAACCACTGGAGTAAGTGGCTGAAAAGCAGACAGACAAAGCATCACCGGAGAGAGAGGAGGTCATGGAACCAAGAGCTTAGGGTGTTCAGTACAGTGCTGCAGAGAGAAGGTTGTCAATAAACAGTTGCAAATGAAGAAGACTGAAATATACGAATCTTACAACATTTATAGTAGTTTGGTTTGTGTTGATGAACCCTGTGTTTAGTGTATTATCTTTTTTTTTTTATAAACATATAATGTATTTTTATCCCCAGGGGTACAGGTCTGTGAATCATCAGGTTTACACACTTCACAGCACTCACCATAGCACATACCCTCTCCAACGTCCATAACCCCACCCCCCTCTCCCAACCCCCCTCCCCCCAGCAACCCTCAGTTTGTTTTGTGAGATTAAGAGTCACTTATGGTTTGTCTCCCTCCCGATCCCATCTTGTTTCATTTATTCTTCTCCTACCCCCCTAACCCCCCACGTTGCATCTCCACTTCTTCATATCAGGGAGATCATATGACAGTTGTCTTTCTCCGATTGACTTATTTCACTAAGCATGATACCCTCTAGTTCTATCCACGTCGTCACAAATGGCAAGATTTCATTTCTTTTGATGGCTGCATAGTATTCCATTGTATATATTAGTGTATTATCTTTTTTGTGTATATTATCTTATATAATTTTTACTCAAATGATGTGTTTTCCAGTGTTTCAGGGACATAATTTGGGTCAGTTAAAAGGGTAATGATAAAGGTGAAGCTAATCAGGCAGAAGATAATTTACTAAGAGAAGTTGCCACTGGAGCTATCAAGAGGAAGAATAGACTTATGATTTTGAAACACCTTGAAACTCATACAAAGAGAAGGCTGTGGTGACTTGGCTCTAAGGTCAACATGTTGTGTCTGAACTTGGCTGGGTCTTTGAGGGGAGAAAAAGGTTGAACTCTGGAATCACAGAGACACAGGTTTTAATGCCATCCATTATTTATTAGCTACGTGACCTTGAACAAGTTCCTTAACCTGTCTTTACCTCTAGTTTCACATCTAAAAAATAAGGACTAAATATAGTCCCTACCTAATGGGTTTATTAATGAAGATAAAGAGAGGTAATCTATACTAAAAGTTCAAAACAGTACCGGGAACACAGTAAGTACTCAATGATGGTAAGCTGTAATCTTCATGTTATTATGATCTTTAAGCTGGAGATTTAAAAAGAGCTACTTTGTAAAGCCAAGAGGATTAAATGAGATGAAGTATGCAAATTACTTAGCATAGGGCCTTCCCTGTGGTGATACTACAAAGTGGTTGCTATTACAATGAAACTGATCAGCAGACCTAATCTAATTTTATAGTACCTGGGAAGTGAGGAGGTAGAAAGTAGAGTTATCCCTCTCCTGAACCCAGTATGGGTTAATATTAGTCCTTTGAAGGTCTTTTCAAACGGTGGAGCAGAGACTGTCCTGGAAATAGTTCCAGGAAATCGAAGTCTTGATTGGATCTGAAGAGGTGATAAAGATCGTAGTAAGCACAACTTCATTTAGCCACATTCTGTTCTAGGACTGCTCTCCACTTGCAGGTCAAAGAGTCACAAGTCTTTCACCAAATAAGCCTTTCACCATTTCCCCCCTAAGCTTTATTGAAGTGTGATTCAGAAATAAAAATTGTATATATTTAGGTTGTACAGCATGATTTTTTAAAAAAGCATTTGTCTTTCTGCATCTGGCTTATTCACTTAGCATAATATCCTCCAGGTTCATCAATGTTGTTGCAAATGGCAGGATTTCCTTCTTTTTTATGGATGATTAATATTTCTACATATATTGCCAAAAGAAAATTCTGAGAACATGATGCAAAAGTTTGACCGAGCAAGAAACAAACTGCAAACAGGAAAACTTTCAGACCCCAAACTCATAAACATTCATAAGCATGACATTACAGTATGGCTTCTAAGGTGAAAATGAAGAAATTGTTTAACCTTTACAATAAGTGGTTACTACAGTGGGAGTTTCCATACAGCAGGATATTAGTTAAAAATGATTATCTTGTATTATCTTATACCGTTTTAGGAAGACAATTTAAGTTTCACTTATGATGATCAGAGGCATGCACATGAAATAACTTATGTTAAGTTTTGTTTACAGTCATGAAATAAGGTAGTTTAAGTTTTGTCTGCCTCAGAGATCTCCATTTTATTTTAACAATATACCACATTTTCTTTGTCCATTCATCTGTTGACAGACACCTAGGTTGTTTCCATATCTTGGCTATTGTGCTGCAATGAACATGGAGTGCAGATTTTCTTGAAGACAATGATTTCACTTCATTTAGAAATACACCCAGAAGGGGAATTGCTTGATCATATGGCAGTTTTATTTTTAATTTTTTGAGGAACCCGCATACTTTTTCCACAATAGTTGTATCAGTTCCCATCAGCAGCGTATAAGAGTTCCCTTTTCTCCACACCCTCTCCAACACTTGTTATCTCTTATCTTTTGATACTTGCCATCTTAACAGGTGTGAAGTGAGAGCTCATTGTGCTTTTGATTTACATTTTCCTGGTGACTGGTGATGTTGAACAACTGAACAACTTTTCATATGCCTGTTGGTCATTTGTATGTATTTTCAGGGGAAATATCTGTTCATGTCTTTTGCCCATTAAAAAAATCTGATTTTTGTTTTTGTTTTTGCTATTGAGTTGTATATGTTCTTCATATATTTTGGATACTAATCCTTTATCAGATATGTCAGATATGTCATTTGCAAATATCTTCTCCCATTCAGCACCTCGTCCTTTAATTTTTTTGATTGTTTCCTTCGCTGTGCAAGTTTTATTTTGATGTAGTCCTAATGGCAAATTTTTGCTTTTGTTTCACTTGCCATAGAAGACATATCTAGAAAAATGTTCCTATGGCCAATGTCAGAGAAATTACTACCTGGGCTGTCTTTAAGGGTTTTCTTGATTTTAGGTCTCACATTTAGGTCCTTAAACCATTTTGAGTTTATTTTTGTATATGGTGTAAGAAAGTGATCCAGTTTCATCCTCTTGCATGCAGCTGTCCAGTTTTCCCAACACCATTTGTTGAAGAGACTGTTTTTTTTTTCCATTGCCTAATCTTGCCTCCTTCATTGAAGATTAATTGACCATATAACCATGGATTTATTTCTGGGCTCTCAATTCTGTTGCATTAATCTTTCTGGGCTCTGTATTCTTTTTTTTTTAATTGTGTTATGTTAGTCACCATAAAATATATCATTAGGTTTTGGGGTTTTGTTTTTTTTTTTTTTTTGCAATGTTGAAAATTTATTCTGATTTTTCCATAGACACAATTTTATCATAGAGTCCCTAACCAAAGCCCATGCCCAAATTCTATAAATGATGCCACACACCATATTGAACAAACATGAGTTTTATATCTATCATTTGAACAGTGTAATACTTTCTAAAGTATACATAGAACAATTAGGAAAATACAACCACTAACCATGAAAAGAAAACTGTATTTAACACATCATTAGTTTTTGATGTAGTGTTCTAAGATTCATTGTTTATGTATGACACCCAGTGCTCCATGCAATATGTGCCCTCCTTAATACCCACTACCAAGCTCACCCATCCCCTCACTTCCCTCCCCTCTAAAACCCTCAGTTTGTTTCTCAGAGTTCACAGTCTCTCATGGTTCATCTCACCCTCCAATTTCCCCCAATTCACTTTTCTTTTCCTTCTCCTAATGTCCTCCATACTATTCCTTATGTTCCACAAGTAAGTGAAACCATATGATAATTGACTTTCTCTGCTTGACTTATTTTACTCAGCATAATCTCCTCCAGTCCCATCCATGTTGATGCAAAAGTTGGGTATTCATCTATAAAGAACTTCTCAAACTCCACACCCAAAAAACAGATAATCACGTCAAAAAATGGGCAAAAGACATGATCAGACACTTCTTCAATACAATTGAAGACATACAAATGGCTACCAGACACATGAAAAAATATTCATCATCATTAGCCAAAAGGGAGATTCAAATCAAAATCACATTGAGATACCACCTTACACCAATAGAATGGCAAAGATTAACAAGGCAGGAAACAACAAATGTTGGAAAGGATGTGGAGAAAGGGGAACACTCTTACACTGTTGGTGGGAATGCAAGTTGGTGCAGCCACTTTGGAAAACATTGTGGAGATTCCTCAAAAAATTAAAAATAGAGCTACCCCATGACTCTGCAATTGCACTACTGGATATTTACCCCAAAGATACAGATGTAGTGAAAAGAAGGGCCATATGTACCCTAAGGTTCATAGCAGCAATGCCTACAGTCGTCAAACTGTGGAAAGGGCTGAGATGCCCTTCAACAGACAAATGGATAAAGAAGATGTGGGCTCCACATTATGTTACCTTGATCTATGTGTCTGTTTTTGTGCTAGTGCCATACTATTTTGATTACTACAGCTTCATAGTATATCTTGAAATCTGGGATTGTGATAACTCCAGTTTCGTTCTCTTTCAAGATTTTTTTTGTCTATGTGGGGTCTTTTTTGGCTCCACACAAATTTTAGGATTGTTTGTTATAGATCTGTGAAAAATGCTATTGGTATCTTCATAGGAATTGCATTAAGTATGTAGATTGCTTTGGGTAGTATGGACATTTTAACAGTATTTGTTCTTCCAACCCATGAGTATGGAATATCTTGCCATTTGCTTGTGTCATCTTCAATTTTTTTCAACATGTCTTGTAGTTTTCAGAGTACAGGACTTTCACTTCTCGGTTATGTTTATTCCTAGGCATTTTATTATTTTTCATGTAATTGTAGATGGGATTTCTTTGGTGGCTTTTTAAAATTTCTCTTTCTGCTACTTCATTGTTAATGTATAGAAATTCAATGGATTTCTGTATATTGATTTTGTAACCTGTGACCTCACTGAATTCATGTATCAGTTCTAATTGTGTGTGTGTGTGTGTGTGTGTGTGTAGTATTTAGGATACTCTATATATAGTTTCATGTTATCTGCAAATAGTGGAAGTTTTATTTCTTCCTTATGAATTTGGATTCCTTTTATTTCTTTTTGTTTGTTTGTTTGACTGCTACAGCTAGGATTTCCAGTACCATGTTGAATAAAAGTAGTAGTGAGAGTGGACGTACTTGTCTTGTTCCTGACCTTAGTGGAAAAACTCTGTTTTTCACCACTGAGTTTGATGTAAGCTGTGGTTGTTTCACATAAGGCCTTTCTTACATTGAGCTATGTTCTTGCTAAACCAACTTTGTTGAGGGCTTTTAATCAAGAATGGATGTCATATTTTGTCAAATAGTTTTTCTGCATCTATTGAAATAATTGTAGAGTTTTTTCTCCTTTCTCTTGTTGATGCATTGTGTCACAATAATTATTTACAAACATTGAACCACCCTGTATCCCAGGAATAAATTCTCCTTGATCATGGTGAAGAATTTTTTTAATGTATTGTTGGATTCGGTTTGCTAACATTTTGTTGAGGATTTTTGCATCTATATTCATCAAAGATATTGGCTTGCTGTTCTCTTCTTATGTAGTGTCTTTATGTGGCTGTTATCAGGATAATGCTGGCCTCATAAATTTGGACTCTTTCCTTCCTCTTCTACTTTGTGGAAAAGTTTGAGAAGAATAGGTATTAACTCTTCTTTAATGTTTGGTGGAATTCACCTGTGAAACTGTCTGACCCTGGACTTTTGTTTGTTGGGAGTTTTTTTTTTTTTTTAAGATATTTATTTATTTATTTGACAGACAGAGATCACAAGTAGGCAGAGAAGCAGGCAGAGAGAGAGAGGAAGGGAAGCAGGCTCCCCGCTGAGTGGAGAGCCCAACGTGAGCCTCGATCCCAGGACCCTGAGACCATGACCCGAGCCAAAGGCAGAGGCTTTAACCCACTGAGCCACCCAGGCGCCCTGGGACTTTTTTGATTACTGATTCAATTTCATTGCTGGCAATAGGTTTGTTCAAATTGTCTATTTCTTCTTGGATTCAGCTTTGGGAAGTTATATGTTTCTACAAATTTATCCATTTCTTCTAGGTTGTCCAATTTGTTGGCATATAGTTTTTCATGATATTCTCTTATAATCCTCTATTTCTGTGGTATTGGTTATTATTTCTTCTTTTTCACTCCTGATGTTGTTTATTTGAGTCCTCTCCCCACAACCCATTCTTTTGATGAGGCTGGCTTAAAGTTTTATCACTTTTGTTGATCTTTTCAAAGAACGAGCTCCTGAAACAGTATGGAGGCTCCTCAAAAAGTTGAAAATAGAGCTACCCTACAACCCAGCAATTGTGCTACTGGGTATTTACCCTAAAGATACAAATGTAGTGATCTGAAAGGACATGTGCACCCCAATGTTTATAGCAGCAATGTCCACAATAGCCAAACTATGGAAAGTGCCAGGATGATGTCCATCAACAGATGAATGGATAAAGAAGACATGATATATATATATATATATATATATATATATATATATATATATGAATGTATATATATATATATATATAGATATATATAGATGTATAATGGAATACTATGCAGCCATTAAAAACGATGTGGTTGGAGCTAGAGGGTATTATGCTAAGCGAAATAAGTCAATTAGAGAAAGACAATTGTCACATGATCTCTCTGATATGAGGAACTTGAGAGGTAAGGCAGGGGATTGTGGGGGGAAGAGAGGGAAGAATGAACAAGATGGAATGGGGGAGGGAGACAAACCATAAGAGACTCTTAATCTCAGGAAACAAACTAAGGGTTGCTGGAGGGGAGGGGTGTGGGAGGGATAGGGTGGCCAGGTGATGGACATTTGGGAGGGTATGTGCTATGGTAAGTGCTGTGCTGTGAGTTGTGTAAGACTGATGATTCACTGACCTGTACCCCTGAAACAAATAATACATTATATGTTAATTTTTAAAAAGGGGGGAAAAAAAGAACCAGTTCCTGGTTTCATTGAGCCCTTCTTTTGTTTTTTAGTTTCTATATTGTTTATTTCTGCCTTAATCTTTATTATTTATTTCCTTCTACTGGTTTTAGATTTTGTTTATTCTTCTTGTTCCTGCTGTCTTAGGTGTAAAGTTAGGTTGTTTATTTGAGACTTTTCTTACTTCTTGAGTAGACCTGTATTGCTATAAACTTCTCACTTAGAACAGCTTTTGCTGCATCCCAAAGATTCTGGACCATTGTGTTTTCATTTTCATTTATCTCCGTGTATTTTTGGATTTCCTCTTTGGGTTTTCTTGGCATCTGTCATTTTCTGACTTGTTAATTTTAGCCATTCCGACTGGTGTGAGGTGGTATCTCATTGTGGTTTTGATTTGTATTTCCCTGATGCCGAGTGACGTGGAGCACTTTTTCATGTGTCTGTTGGCCATCAGGATGTCTTCTTTTCTGCTGATTTTCTGTTTGAATGATCTATCCACTGATGTAAGTGGGGTGTTAAGTCTACTATTATTGTATTACTATTGATTACTTCTTTTATGTTTGCTATTGGCTGCTTTATGTATTTGGGTACTCCTATGTAGGGAACGTAAATATTTACACTTATTATATCTTCTTGTTGGATGATTCCCTTTATGCTTATATAGTATCTTTCTTTGTCTCTTGTTTTAAAATCTATTTTGTCCAACATAAACATTGCTACCCCAGATTTATTTTCACCTCCATTTGTATGATAAATGCTTTTCCATCTCTTCATTTTCAATCTGCGTGCTGTATCTTTAAGTCTGAGTTTTTTGTAGACAGCATATAGAGGGGTCTTAAAAATTTATTTATTTATTTATTTTAAAGAGAGAGAAAGCATGAGCAGCAGGGGCAGAGGGAGAGGGAGAGAAAAATCTCAAGCACATTCTGTGCTGAGCATGGAGCCTGACACAGGGCTTGATCCCAAGACCCTAAGATCACTATCAGAGCTAAAACCAAGAGTTGAATGCTTAACTGACTACACCATCCAGGCGCCCTAATAGGTCTTTCTTTTTTTATTCATTCTATCACCCTATGTCTTTTCATTGAAGTGCTGAGTCCGTTTACATTCAAAATAACTCTTGATAGGTTATGTACTTACTGCTATTTTTAAACTTGTGTTGTAGTTGTTTTTGTAGTTCTTCTCTGTTCTTCTCTTGCTCTCTTCTCTCATGGTTTGCAGGGTTTTTGTTTTGTTTTGTTGTGTTGTGTTTTTTAGTGATATACTTGGATTCCTTTTTCTTTATTTTTTGCATATCTGTACTGGTTTTTTATTTGTGGCTACCATTAGGTTTGTACATAACATCTTACGCATTTAGCAGTCTATATTAAGTTGATGGTAAGTTAAGTTTGTTCCCCAGAGTCTCTCGAGTTATTTTTGTTTTTGTGATTGAGTTACAGAGTTCCCTATATACTTTGGATATTAACCCCTTATCAGATATATAGTTTGCAAATATTTTCTCTTACTCTGTAGATAGCCCTTTCATTTTGTTGATTGTTTCCTTTGTTGTGCAGAAGCTTTTAAGTTTAATGTATTCCCACTTGTTTATTTTTGCTTTTGTTGCCTGTACTTTGGTGTCATATGACCAGTGTCAAGAAGCTTACCCTTATCTTTTCTTCTAGGAGTTTTATGGTTTCATGTCTTACATTTAAGTCTTTAATCTGCTTTGAATTGATTTTGTGTATGTTGTAAGGGTTCAAGTTCATTCTTTTGCATGTGGATATCTAGTTTTCCCAACACATATTGAAGAGATTATACTTTCTTCCATTGTGTATTCTTGGCACCTTTGTCTTTTCTTTCTTTTTTTCTTTTAAAAGATTTTATTTATTTATTTGACACACAGAGAAAGATCACAAGTAGGCAGAGAGGCAGGCAGAGAGAGAGGGGAAAGCAGGCTCCCTGCTGAGCCGAGAGCCCAATGCGGCGCTTGATCCCAGGACCCTGGGATCATAACCTGAGCGGAAGGCAGAGGCTTTAACCCACTGAGCCACCCAGGTACCCCTTTTTGGCACCTTTGACAAAGATTAGTTGACCGTATATGTGTGGATTTTTTTCTGGGCTCCCTATTTTGTCTCATTGATCTACATGTCTGTTTTTATGCTGATACAGTATTGGGTTACCTTCTCAATATTAATAGGACTTTTCAGTCCATGCACCCTCTATCTTTTCCTTAATAATCATATAGTGTTTTCTTATCTTGCTGGGACTTGGGCCAAAGTAACTTAGTCTTATTATAATGATAGTTCCCTAAGATTACTGCTCTTTTTTTGCTATTCAAATGGCAGTATATCATAAAATCAAATATTGATTGGCAGAATGGTGGTTACAGGGGGGTGGGGAGGAGAGGAATAGAGGAGTTGTTCAGTGTGTTAAGTTATAGTTGTACATGATGAGTAAATTCCAGAACAACAGCTACTGTTTTGAATACTAAAGCTCTAATATGTTTTTTTTTATAATTTTTAAAATTTATTTTCAGTGTAACAGTATTCATTGTTTTTGTACCACACCCAGTGTTCCATGCAATCCGTGCCCTCTCCAATACCCACCACCTGGTTCCCCCAACTTCCCACCCCCCGCCCCTTCAAAACCCTCAGATTGTTTTTCAGAGTCCATAGTCTCTCATGGTTCACCTCCCCTTCCAATTTCCCTCAACTCCCTTCTCCTCTCCATCTCCCTTTGTCCTCCATGCTATTTGTTATGCTCCACAAATCAGTGAAACCATATGATAATTGACTCTCTCTGCTTGACTTATTTCACTCAGCATAATCTCTTCCAGTCCTGTCCATGTTGCTACAAAAGTTGGGTATTCATCCTTTCTGATGGAGGCATAATACTCCATAGTGTATATGGACCACATCTTCCTTAACCATTTGTCCGTTGAAGGGCATCTTGGTTCTTTCCATAGTTTGGCGACCGTGGCCATTGCTGCTATAAACATTGGGGTAGAGATGGCCCTTCTTTTCACTCCATCTGTATCTTTGGGGTAAATACCCAGTAGTGCAATGGCAGGGTCATAGGGAAGCTCTATTTTTTTTTAAGATTTTATTTATTTATTTGACAGAGAGAGATCACAAGTAGACAGAGAGGCAGGCAGAGAGAGAGAGGGAAGCAGGCTCCCTACTGAGCAGAGAGCCTGATGCAGGACTCGATCCCAGGACCCTGAGATCATGACCTGAGCCGAAGGCAGTGGCTTAACCCACTGAGCCACCCAGACGCCTGGGAAGCTCTATTTTTAATTTCTTGAGGAATCTCCACACTGTTCTCCAAAGTGGCTGCACCAACTTGCATTCCCACCAACAGTGTAAGAGGATTCCCCTTCCTCCACATACCCTCCAACACATGTTGTTTCCTGTCTTGCTAATTTTGGCCATTCTAAGTGGTGTAAGGTGATATCTCAATGTGGTTTTAATTTGAATCTCCCTGATGGCTAGTGATGATGAACATTTTTTCATGTGTCTGATAGCCATTTGTATGTCTTCATTGGAGAAGTGTCTGTTCATATGAAGTGTCTGTTCATTTGTATGTCTTCATTGGAGAAGTGTCTAATATGGTTTTAAACCAGGAGGTATGATGCCTCCAGCTTCGTTCTTTTTGCTCAAGATTGTTTTAGCTACTCAGAATCTCTTGTGTTTTCATATGATTTTCAGGATTTTTAAAAATAATTTTGTGAAACATACCATTGGAATTTTGATAGCCACTACATTGAATCTATAGATGATTTTGGGTAGTATGAACACTTTAACAATATTAATTCTCTGACCCATGATCATGGGATAGCTCTCATTTGTGTCTTCAATTTCTTCATCAACATCTTCTAGTTTTTATTATGTAGATCCTTCATCTCCTTGTTTAAATTTATCCCTAAATATTTTGTTTTTTCAATGCTATTGTAATTGGGATTGTTTTCTTAATTTCTTTTTCAGATAGTTCATTCTTAGTGTATAGAAACACAACTAATTTTTGTATATTGATTTTGTTTCCTTTAACTTTATTGAATTTGTTTATTAGTTCCAACAGTGTTTTGGTGAAGTTTTTAGGATTTTCTATATATAAGATCATATCATCTACAAACAGAAAATTTAACTTCTCCCTTTCCAGTTTGCATGACTTTATTTCTTTTCCTTGCCTAACTCCTCTTAGATTCCAGTACTATGTTGAATAGAAGTGGTGAGGGCGGGCATTCTTGTTTTTTCCTCATCTTAAACCAAAAGCTTTCAGCTTTTTACTGTTGAATTTGTTAGTTGTGGGCTTATCATATATGGTCTTTATTATGTTGAGGTACATTCCTTCTATACATAATTTGTTGAGTCTGTATCAATAAAGAATATTTACCTTTGTCAAGTGCCTTTTCTGTATCTACTCAGATTATTATATGGTTTTTAATCCTCCATTTTGTTAATGTGGTGTATTGTGTTTATTGGTTTGCATATATTGAACCATCCTCGCATCCTAAGAATAAATCTCACTTGATTATGATGTCTGATCCTTTTAAAGTGCTGTTGAATATAGCTTGCTAGTGTCTGTTGAGATTTTTGCATCTATGCTCATCAAGAATATTGGTCTGTAATTTTCTTTTCTTATATTGACCCTATCCTGCTTTGGTATGAGTTTAATGTTGGCCAAATAAACTGAGTTTGGAAGTGTTTTCTCATCATTTCTTAATAATAAGAACCTCCATCCCTCTCTGGTTCCAAATCTAGTGCTCTTGGCAACTGATTAACACAGCTCTCACCATTGATAATAAAAAAGAAGGTAGCATTTACTGAGTGTATATGATGTATTCCAGGCATTCTGCAAAACTCTTCATATAGATTATCTTGCTTAATTACACAAACAGCTTTGAGAGGTAAGTACCATTATTGTTTAAATTTTGCCAAGAAGAACACTGAGGGTCAAAGAGGTTATTTGATCCAAGGATATGCAGCTGGTAAGGGGCTGAGGCAAGATATTAGTCCAGGTTAATCTGACTCCAATACCTCTGCTCTATTTATACAAAGGATACAATAATGGGTGACAGCTTCTCAATATTAATAGGACTTTTCAGTCCATGCACCCTCTATCTTTTCCTTAACAATCATATAGCATTTTCTTATTTTGCTGGGACTTGGGGTAAAGTAACTTAGTCTTATTATAATGATAGTTCCCTAAGATTACTGCTCTTTTTTCCATTCAAATGGCAGTATATCATAAAATCAAATATTGATTGGCAGAATGGTGGTTACTAGGGGGTCGTGGGGAGAGGAATAGAGGAGTTGTTCAGTGTGTAAAGTTAAAGTTATACATGATGAATAAATTCCAGAGATCTGCTGTATAACCTGGTGCCTGCAGCTAACAACAAGGAATTATGTGCTTAAAACTTGTTAAGAAGGTATATGTCATGTATCACACACACACACACACACACACACACACACACCCCCAAACCAAACCAAAAAATAAAGGGACGCAGGAAACTTTTGAAAGTGATGGATATGTTTATTACCTTGACTTTGGTGATGGTGTAACAAATATATATATATGTCCAAACTTACCAAACGATGTATATCAATTATATGCAGTTTTTTTGTATGCCAATTGTACCTCAATAAAGCAGGAAAAAATATTGGTTGCCTCTTAATTTAAAAATTCAACAAATGTACTAAATGTGTATATATACAGGATACTCTGCTGGCTGCTGAGGGAAAACAAAAATGAATTAGACAGGGAAGCTACTTTCAAGTTGTTTATAAGTGAGGCCTACCCCACTAACTAGCCCCCACCCCTCCCATGCACTAGAACACAAGGAGGTTCTGAGACATGGATGAGCGAGTTCAGGAAAAGAGGTCATATCTTCTGTGAAAGCATCTTCAAGGAATGAGAAGGCATTTGAGCTGGACCCTGAAGAATGGGATAGACTGGACATGTAGAGATACTGAGTGTGAAGGTGCTATAAATAGGTGACAACATGAACACCAGCATGAAGACTGGAAATCTTTGAGACAACTAAGGGAGTCATGTTTGGCTCAAGAAAAGGGAAGTAGTAAGAGATGTGGCTAGAAAAGAAGTTTATAATAAGACCACAAACTCCGTAAGTTAATAAGGGGAGCTACTGAAGATACAGTTGAGAGGCATAAAGAGAGTGCCTAAAGAGAGTTAACAAATACTGATAGCTTAAACTCTGCCAGAGCCAGCCAAGAGGGAAAAATGGGAATAAAAATTAAAAACACTTAATGGGTAAGGACTTAGTTGGTAGAGCATGTCACTGTTAATCTCAAGGTCTTGAGTTTGAGCCCCACATTAGGCATAGAGATTACTTAAAAATAGATAAATAAAAATATTTTAAAATGCCACATTTAATGGATAGAATGTGTGGCAATTAGCAAAGACATTTTTGAAGTGAAAAAGAAGGTCAAAGGTGGTTCAAACTTTGAGTTTCAGTTTCGAAGGTATACAAAGGAAATATAGCAGGAGGAATGGGTTTCGAAGGCAAGAAATTCTGGGGAGAAGTTATGAAATAATAGCCAGAAACCATTTTAATCATTAAACGCTCACGAAGGATGTTCTGAATCCTAAAACTGTGCATAAACAAAAATGGATGTATGATTTATACATGTGGGTCCAAAGTATTGGATGCAGAGCTCATTAAAACGCAAATCACATGCAGCACACCTTCCGTCTATTTAAACTAACAGACTAGCTAAAGAGATTCCCTAAATGGCTGATTAACTCAATTTAATTTACTGGCTTTTAGAATTCATTTCCCAATCATCTCAGCTTCTCTTCTCAACCCACTATAATCTGACCTCCGTTCTTGTCATGTTAACTGAAATTGCAGGGCAAAAGGTCGTCAGTGATTTTCTCATTGCAAATCCAAAGAACATTTAAAAATTATTTTTATCAAGGTTCTATTTATAAAAGTCAAATAGTTCTAGAAAGTATATATTTATAAATAAATAAAGCAGTTCCCAACTCAGTGTCTCCGTATTTCCAATTTTCGTTTCCAACTGACAACAATTTTCAACTATTTTAGGTTTCTACATAATAGAATTATATGTCTATCATTTGTTTATTATTCTTTTTTTATTGTGTTGGATATCTTCCATTTGTCCCTTGGATCTACTCTACTCTTCTTGTTCTCCATTCAGTGAAACACGCTTGTGTGGACCACAGCAATGGATTTATGAATAGACCCTCTGGCTTCCAGATGAAGTTTTTCTCTAGTTGGGAGAAGCTGAAGAGGAGATCAGAGATAGCAAGTGACAAAAGATGGTGAGATGAGAATATTTATCTCCTTGGCTCCCTCCATGACAAGCCACTCTAGCTGGCTATGTCCTCAACTGGAGGTCACCGCTTCTCTCAAGGGCCCCATGTATTCCACTTAGCCCTTTAGGCCTGAGGTTGCTGACACCGCAATTGCTACCAAGCCCTGGGTTGTTGCACTATCACTCACCACCCTCACGTCGCCAATCCTTACAACTTTGTAAATAAACCTTCCTTGAATTATCCCATTTAGAATGCTCTGCTATCTATGAACTGTTGTGACCCTGACTAATATGCTTACTATGCAAGATTAAGATTTAGCTTTCTTACTCCCGACTTTCTTGCCCTACCATGGTATGCATATTACCCCCTCAACAGGCACTCTTGTTTGTGTTCCCCCAACTGTCTTTCATAGTTGAAGCTTTAACTCCCAGTGTAGGGGTTTGGGGAAGGAGTTACATACAGTCAGATGAGGTGATGAGGATGGGGCCCTCATGATCATATTAGCACCCTATAAGAAGAGACACCAGAGTTTGCTTCTTCTCTTCTCTCTTCACACTTGCACAAAGAAGATATATGAGCAGAGAGGGAGATGGCGGCTGCCTATAGGCCAAGACAAGAGGCTACAGAATGAAAATTATCTGCTAACATCTTCATCTTGGGTTTCCAGCCTCCGGAACTGTGAGAAATACTCTCCTGTTGAATAAGCCATGCAGTATTGGTATTTTATCCATTGGTATTTTGTCCAAAATCCATGGTATTTTGTTATGGCACTCTGAGCTAAGACATTTCCCCTCCCGACATCTGCCTTGTTTAGATATAACTTTCGGTTCTGTATTACTATAATCCTGTGAATACTATTTATCTGTGATCTTTAAGTTTACTATAATTTCTCCCTAATGTAATTTTTATTTACTAGATCAGCCATAAAAAGAATGAAATCCTGCCATTTGCAGTAACATGGATGGAGCTAGAAAGTATAAGGCTAAGTGAAATAAGTCTGAGAAAGATAAATACATGATTGTACTCAGGTGGAATTTAAGAAACAAGACAAAGTAAGAGAGAGAGAGAGAGAGAGAGAGAAAGAGAGACAAGCCAAGAAACAGATTCCTAACTATAGAGAACAAACTGATGGTTACCAGAGGGGAGGTGGGTGGGGGCAATGGGGAAATAGGTGATGGGGATTAAGGAGGGCATTTGTCAAGATGAGCACCGGGTGATACATGTAATTTTTGAATCACTATGCTGTACACCTGAAACTAATATAAAACTGTATGTTAACTATAATGGGATAAAATCAAATAATAAAAAATTATTTACTAGAGTTAATTGCCTTAGTTTTTGTTTGCTTAATTTTCTAGGCACCTATCACTAATCAATTCCCAAACTGTCCCCTGGAAATGTAATTCTTTCAATATTTCAAATATGTCAGAAAAATCCATAAATTCCATCTCTGTTAGAGGTACACCTCCCAAAGCCTTCCCATCGCCTTGCTCCCTTGTCGACCTGTTGTTCTCTAGACCTGCTGTCCTATAACTTCCCATCTCCTGGATCTACTTTAGTACTTCCATTTCCATTCCAAAACGTCTTCCAGTTTTTGTTTTGTTTTGCTTTGAGTAAAGTGATATAAGTTTATTAAGTGAAGATACAGAAAACATGCTTAAGAGTGAGAGGGGGAGCACATTTCCAGTTTTTTCTTGACATGATATATGGGACATACATATTTTGAGAGTTCAATTTTTTTAATAAAGATTTTTATTTATTTATGACACAGAGATAGCGAGAGGGAACACAAGCACAGGGGAGCTGGAGAGGGAGAAGCAGGCTCCCTGCTGAGCAGGAAGCCCATATGGGGCTCGATCCTAGGACCCTGGGATCATGACCTGAGCCGAAGGCAGATGCTTAACTGACTGAGCCACCCAGGTGCCCCAAGAGAGTTCAATGTTTAAAAAGGTTATAATCTAACTTCACATTGGATTGCTAGATTTAGAATTCTAGATTGGAAATAATTTTCTTCAGAATTTCAAAGTTATTATGTTCCATTTGTCTTTTGGCTTCCAGCATTAGTGTTGAGATGTCTGAAACAGGATCCTTTCTAAAGAAAAACAAACAAAAACAAAAACAAAAACAAAAACAAAAACAAAACTTAGTAGAGTTGTATATGCAAATGAGATATATAGTCATTGTGAGTATAGACACAAAATGTTACATTAGTTTCAGGTGTACAACAGTGATTCTATACATTATGCCCTGTGCACCACAAATGTAGCCACCATCAGTCACCACCCAAAGCTATTACAGTAGAAACTATATTTGAAATGGGATCCTTTTTACTGAACTTCCCTTGACATTCCCTGACTTTGCTGCTGGAAACTTTTAAGATCTTTTTTTGGTTCCTAGTGATCTGATGACAACAAAGTGTGATGACATACTTTTTAAAATGGGTCTTTTTTCATCTAGTGTTCTGAGGTCTCAGTGAACTCTCTCGATCTGGGAACAAATGAGCTTCACTTTGGGGAGTTTTCCTTCAGACATCTGAAAATTTTCTCTTACATTTTCACCCTGTGTTGTCTTCAACTTTCTTACACCTCCTGACCTGATTCTTTAATTTTGTTATTTATCTTCTATTTTACATAATTATTTATTGTCTGCTTTTAAAAAATGCTTCTTGATAGTATCTTCCAATTTTTTTGTTTCTTTTTTCATTTTGACTATCATATTTCAAATTTCAAGAAATACTGTTTTCTGGCTATTCCTCCTTTTACAGAATCCCATTGTTTCCATAGATGCTGTATCTCCTTTTACTCTTTTCAAAACTTTTCAAAAGTTTTGTTTTGTTCCATACGTCCTCTGAGATCCTTTTTTTATTCTTTTTCTTTTTTTTTTTTTTAAATAATCTCTACACTCTGTGCGGAACTTGAACTCGTGAAATCAAGATTTGCATGCTTTACTGACTAAGCCAGACAGATGGCTTTCTTTTTTCTTTTTACAGATTTTATTTATTTATGTAAGAGAAAGAGAGACAAGCAGGTTTTCCCATTCATCACGGAGCCCCACGCGGGGCTTGATCCCAGGACCCTGGGATAATGACCAGAACTGAAAGCAGATACTCAACCAACTGAGCCACCCGTGCCCCAGACACACTTTTTTTTTTTTTTTAAACGTGAGCTAGTTTTGTTCTGTCTTGAAGGCTTTCTTCAACCAACCTGTGATTTTAAATTCTTGGCAAATATTTTGTATTTAAGAGAGAGACAACGAAAAGTTGTTTAGAAACTGTAATTGGCAGAGCTGGTTAATTGGTGGTTTCACTGTCGGGTGGTCTGGCTGAGCTGTTTTATTGGGTGCTCAAAGAGGTCTCCTCCAGTAGTAAGGCTACCATACTTGAAGCAGAGCAGAGGAGTGGCAAGGGACCCAGGAGACCCAGGAGACCCAGGAGTCAGAATGTGATACTCACTTAATCTCTTGAGTTGTACCTCCCTTACCCTCAGGTGTTTCTTTTTTTCTTACTTTTTTTTTTTTTTTTAAGATTTTATTTATTTATTTGACAGACAGAGATCACAAGTAGGCAGAGAGGCAGGCAGAAAGAGAGGGGAAGCAGGCTCCCTGCTGAGCAGAGAGCCTGATGCAGGGCTCGATCCCAGGACTCTGTGACCAGGGCCCCAGCCGAAGGCAGAGGCTTTACCCCACTGAGCCACCCAGGCGCCCTGTCTGCAGGTGTTTCTAGTGCCCTTAAGCCCAGGGTCTCTTGGCCAGTAAACTTCTGGATTCCTGCTGGAGTCAGGAGGCGGCATTTTTCCAGCTCTACAGGATGCAGAAGGGGAGCTGGCTTCATAAGCACCCCCTTTAAAAATATTCATTTTGATTTTAGCTCAGTTAAATCTCAACCTTCCACGGTACCTGGTGACTCCAATTTCGGCACTTTCTTGAGACTGTTGCTCAAATTAACCTCCTGGTGGGTTGCTCCATTTTGGCTTAGTTCACACTTTTCTCTGGTCCACCAGGTTAATTAACACTCCTCCATCTGCTCTCCATGTTGTATTTCTGTAATGCTGTCAGCTCTTCCTCTTCTCCCATTAACTGCATGCTTACAAGGGTATGCCTTTTTTAAAAGACTCATTTATATTCATTTTAGAGCACTTTTATTAAAAGGGGTCATAATTATGTGCTCAACTCACCATTTCTAATAAGTACGTCCTTGTCTTTATGTTGCTGCTGCATTTGAAACTCTAGACCACTTATTCTAGAAACTTTATCATCCTTTGGTTTCTGTGGCCAGATTTTTTTCCTTTTGTCACATCATCTCACCTACTTTCCTTGGTTATTTCTTCTTCCACTGCTTATCCCTTAACGGTTGTTGTTCCCTGTGTCTCTGTCCTCTTATGTTTTCATTCACATGTTTGCTATAGACAACTTTACCTGCCTACCTACATGGGTTTAACCCACTTCCTTAATGCTGTTGACTCCCAAATCTATCTGGGGTGCTAGATTCACATAAAACTCAGAAACAAGAAGAAAAGAGGACCCTGTCTCCCTATTTCCTACCCAGAAAAAACAAAAACACTGGAGCCAAAAGGTCCTCCCTTTAGAAAAATAGCAGGAGTGAAAGAAGGCATTCAACTTTATAAAGGTAAGAGAAAGAGCCAAAGAAGAGCTGGATTACTCATGATACTGGAGCTTTTGCTGAAATAAAGAGGAATCCCTCGATCGCACTGACTGAACACAGAGAAGTTTCTATCTGTGTCATGCAGAATCTGCTATGGATTGGGGCAGCTCTCCTGCGCAGCTATTCTCCTACACTGGCTCACTTCTCCCAGCGTCATCAGTTTTGTAGAACTTCCATTTCAGCACATGTTGTGAATCTCACCGCCTTAGGAGAGGGGAGAATGGCTGAGCACAGGCAATGATGTACCTGTATTTGGAGGTGAAGTATGCCAGGTTTCCAATCACTGGCCAAAGCAAGTCACACAGTTACCCCTAGTTTCAAGGGTGCAGGAAAGAATAATCCTCTCTGGCCCCCAGAATTAGATACTGTTGAACAGCAGTAATTTATTTATAGCATTGAAAATATTAAATTGTAAATAGAAAATCTGGCTTTAAACAAAGTGCCTTTTTATTTTCATACTTCTACTGCCTAACTTGGTGGCTGCTACAGAGAAGTTGTCAATATATGTGGCATTTAGATAGAGTTTGGGGATGATCTGGTAAGTCTCTTTGAAAAGATGTTCGAGAAGAGTCTCATCAATGCCTTATTTTCTTTCTAAAACAAACAGAAACATCCACAATCCTTCCACTGACCTCCCTGCTGGGCTCACAGACAGAGTCATTTTCAAAAATAGTACTTGCAGCATCTAAATATTTGAAGCCTCCCTAAGAACTCGAGTTTAAAGTTTGCAAAGACAGCATTTCATAGCCATACTGTTTATATTTGCTTTAATCAATATTCTTCTCCAACCTCAAACATGATGGGGAAACTGGGAAGGAAAAAATGTTCCAAAATATTGCCCTGAAAGAAGTCAGTTAGGTGTGTGTGGCATGCATGTGTGTGTGCATTTGGTGTGCAGGTGCACTTTTCATGGTGAGCGTGGCACAGTCAGTCTTGTTGGCCATAAGTATGCTTAAGGACAGATAAATATGAGCTTCATGGAGTATGAAATTGACTACAGGAGTCTTGGGCTCCAATTGATAGCCGCTCTCTTATATTTTCTATCTTGCTTCCATGAGATACTATTTCTTGACCTGTGATGGGCACTTTCCAATATGCAGATGAAATCCTTAGATGAGAGGTACTATTAAATGACTGGTGTAGAGGAATGCAAAGGATCCAAAAGAGAAATTGTCCCTTCAGGGTTTATTTGCATTTCTCAGGTGTTTTGTAGTTCTTTTCTTTAAAGAAAAGCTTTGTTTTTTAAGACAAATTACATACATTTACCATAAACAATTCAAGTAACAGGTACAAGTGCAAAGGAGAGAGTAAAAAAAAAAAAATTCAATAGCCCAAGAATAGTAATGTCCACTATCACACCAGGTTAACAATACTCTAGGTCTTTAATGATCTGACCACCACCACCCTCTGGTTTTCCTCCTGCCTTGCTGGTTCCTCTGCCTCTTCCAGTCTCTCAGGGGTAAAGATCCCAGGAAAGCCGCAGATCCTCTCCTCATCTCCATCTTTACCCCAATGGGAACCTGGCCAGTTCTATAGCTTTAAATGATACCTGGATGCTGACCGTTCCCACATTTGTATCTCCAGCTTTGTCCTTTGGAAACTGGACAGCTAGATTGCAAGGAAAGAAACACTGATGTGGGCATGTTGAGAAAATCCAACTAGAGATCTAGTTGGATTCTCCTTCTTTTAGCTCTAAAGTTACATGGGCCTCTGATATTTCTAGATATACTATTTATTGCTAACACTAGTTTTTTAATCTTACTGCCTTTTAATACTACCTATCATTTGTTGAGCACCTACTATATATTAGGTATTATGCCCTGTGTTTTACATATATTACCTCTTTCCATCCTCATGATTCTTAGAGTAGATTTTAAGAAATAATAAGAAACTCAAAACCAAGACTTAGAAAGATAAACAACTTGTTCAATTGATATAGTTAGTAGGTATTACAGTTAGGATATGAACTTGGGGGACCCATGACATTTCTGTATGCTTTATGGCCTCCATTTGCATTTCAATGTAAATTTTACTCTATCAGTTTGACAATTTCATACACACACATACAGGGACACAAACCCAGCTGGGATTCTGATTGACACTGCACTGAATTTATAGATTAATTCAGGGAGACATTGTATACTATTGCGTTTTCCAAACTTTAATTGGTATTTTTCTCCATTTATTTAAGTCTTCTTTAATTTTCCTAACCAGCTTTTGTGCTTTTCACTGGGAAGCAGCAATCCATGTACCATAACTCTGATGGTGCTGGGGAGTTCCAGGGGTCAGGATCCTAAGGCAGAAACCCAAGGGATGAGAAGTGCCAAAAGGGAACTATAAAACTGTGGGCAGAATAAATGATTAAAGGTCCCACTAAGTAAATCAACAACTCGGGAATTTAAAAATGGACAGAATAAGTGGGTGAATAATCTATCAGAACATGCACTCAGCAAACAGCCTTGTGCACTGCCAGCAACACAGATGCCAGCAACCCTGGAAGGTATTTGCATGATGCAAGGTACTATGGACTGTTGATTCAGCAGCAACTTTTCATGAGGAGGAGACGGTGATTGTTAACTGAGACATGAGGTCTGTCATCTTTAAAAGTGAAGGATGGGCTAGGCTGAGTCCAGGCCCTCCTGCTCTTCCTCTTCTGTAACCTTCTCCAACCTGCTGGCACTATCACTTCGGCACCCTCACAATTTCCTCAGGACCTTCCTCGTGCCACACACATGCACCTGCCTTACTCTGTATTTCTCCATAGCTCCACAGACAGACCCTGCACCCTCCCCTCTCCCCGTCTCCGCCATTTACTCAGATTTAGGATACTCAAATGTTCAGAGAAAGGGAGTGGATAGGGGATCCAATTAGTACATATTAAATGTGTATTAAGCGCCAGATAGCTAGGTAGATAGTCCTCCAATTAGGGTCCAAAGACAAAATCCTAGAGGTCTGAGAGGTTCACAGGAATATGGATAATGAGAGCTAGCATTTATTGAGTACTCACCACGTTCCAGGTATTGTTTGAAATGCTTTTATGTACTAACTCATTTAGTCTCAATATAGCCCTATAAAGCAGGTATCTTATCTCCATTGAACAGATGAGCAAATTTAACAACATGCCTTTATCCCATCAGATGAGGCGTCCATGAAAGGTTGCGTTATTAGCTCAAGGTCATAGAGCTAGTAAATGGAGGAGTGAGGACCCAAACCCAGGATGTCTGGCTCCAGAGCTAATGACTTAACCTCTTTGCAAGGCTGTCGTCTGGATCTTGATTGGGACTGGATGGTCCAAGATGGCCTCATTACATGTGCCTGGTAGTCAGCTGGGGTTATTGGCTGTTGTCTCCTCTTCCATGTGGTCTTTCCAGAGGGATACTCCAGAGTTCTATGTATGGCAGCTGAATTCCAAAGGGCAAATGTCCTGTGGAGAATTACCTTAATGCAATGGCAGGCTCCAAGTTCACCACCACACAGATTGTCCCATAGATCACAGGACAGATGGACTTATAAACCAAATGAACACACCTGAATCACATTGTTTATGTGGCAGCTTTAGAACATGTTCCCAAATTCTCTGGCATTGCTCCCACTGACTTCTCTTGAATCGTGGCTGGCCTTAGTAGCTTGCTGGTAGCTGGTAAGGTTGCAGTAATGCTACATGACTTTTTTTTTTTTTTTTTTTTTTTTTTAAAGATTTATCTATTTGAGAGAGAGAGAGAGTGTGTGAATGAAGGGGGCGGGGCAGAGGGAGAGAGACACTCAAGCAGACTCCCCACCAAGTGTGGAGCCTGCCGCAGGGCATGATCTCACTACACTGAGATCAGACCTGAGCTGAAACAAAGAGATGGATGCTTAACCGACTACACCACCCAAGTGCCCCTCTGCATGACTTCTTAGGATACGTCAGTAAAGGCCACGGGCCTAGTTCTTTTCAGACATGCACTTTGAGGGAAGCCAGCTACCATGGGAGAAGTTCTGCCTTGCTGGAGGGGCTGAATGAAGGTGCACTGGTTCACAGTCCCAGCTGAGCACGCGGCCGGCCAATAGCCAGCATCAGTCCTCAGCCACATGAATGTGCCACCCTGGGCAACCGGCCAGCTGTTGCCGTTAGTTGACATCGGACCGACATCTTAGACTCTCACAAAGAGCTGCCTTTAACTGAGGGGAAAGAAATGGAGAGATACTTAGGATAGCAAGGTGGAAGACCACAGTATCTGAATTTTATTCTACCCAGTGTTCGTATGTCTTAACCTCCCTGCTGTGCCAGTCTTCCCTGTAGGTGGTGTGGGTTTAAGGACCACAGAGGAAAGTTAAGAGAGGAGGGCCTGAAACCAACATATATCTGTTCTGCCAGAGAGATGAAGGAGAAGTGTGTCTGCATAACTGTAACTGGCCATTCGTTAGCTGAGTAGCTAGGGGTTTATCTGCTTTTCTTATACAGATTACATGAGGCCACCACGGGACTATAATGCATGTCACTGGTAGGTGGCCAATGTAGGGATGACAAAGTTGTCAGTCTGGAGGTAGTATAATCTCTACCTTATTAATATTTAAAGTTCCTGGTCTATCTCTTTCTTTCTATCTAAAGTAGCAATTTCATTTGTTCTACCCTTTTTATCTATGATCAACACGTATCCATTTATCCTAGGTGTAATGTCTCATAAGCAAATTATGTCTACATTTTAGATTCTTATTTTCTACAGCAGACTTGAATAATAATAAATCACCCAACAAACACATTACAACAAGTCCCAACGAGCAAGCACTTAGATTAGGTTTGTGATGTTCCACTTACCTGCTAAAGGAGGTCACATGGCCAAGCCCACAGTCAACATGGGACAGGTCTACACAAAGGACTGGATACCATAAGCCGTGATTCACTGGGACCACTGTCCTAATAATCTACCACTAATACACTTAGAAGATAGTTGAGTCAGTTGTCAAACTTTCAGCCATCTGTTTCTGGAGCCCACCCACAAAACTGGTGTCCTAAAGACTGTCAGGAATGGGTTCTTACTGAGTAGCTTTTCCAAACCTCACTTCCCAGGTCCTGCCCCAAGACCAGTGAGTCAGAATCCCTTGTGGGTAAGAGATATAGGAGAGAAGTTGGTAGTAATCCCAAGAATTTGAGACTGAAATAACTCTACAGAGGATTCCAACACACAGTGGGAATGCAGAGGGTTTCAAAAATAAGAAAGACACACGTCTTTACACCCAACTTCATTTTCCACCAAGCACATTTTTTCTTTTTTTTTTTTAAGTAATCTCTACACCCAAGGTGGGACTCCAACTCACCACCCCAAGATCAGGAGTCACATGCTCCTCTCAACTGAGCCAGCCAGTCACCCCTCACAGAAGACATTCTTAACTGTCATTATTACACTAGAGAGGCTGCCTTGAAAAATTTTTTTAAAATGCTTTTTATGTTTAAGTTAGAACAGTGGTTCTCAAACTTTTGTGCGCATCTGTATTAACTGGAGGACTTGTTAAAACACAGATGGGGGCACCTGGGTGGCTCAATTGGTTAAGCGGCTGCCCTCCACTCAGGTCATGATCCCAGAGTCCTGAGATCGAGCCCCACATTGGGCTCCCTGCTCAGTGGAGAGCCTGCTTCTCCCTCTTCCTCTGCCTACTTGTGCTCTCTCTCTCTGTCAAATAAATAAATAAAATCTTTAAAAAATAAATAAATAAAAATTAAAACAAACAAACAAACAGCAGATGACTGGGCCCAAACCCCAGTTTCTGATTTAAGGGGTCTAGAGCCGAGTACGCCAATTTGCACGCTTAACAAACTCTGCTGTCCACGAACCACACTCTGAGAACCGCTGAGTTAGAGCAACAGAATGATTTAGTGGTTACATTCCTCCCCAGACTCACATTTATATATTGCCCTTACATAATTATAGCACATTTACTACATACGAGGTCTTGGGCTGGTGTGGCAGCGGATAAGATAAGGGTAAGATTTAGATCTTGATTGCACTTGAGCAGATTTACTAAGTGGATCTGCTCTCTAAGGCAGGAAGCCTAAGTGTCATTAGATTCAGATAAAGGGGAGATCTCTTTCCTTAGGAGGAGATAAAGGAAAGGATGGAGTGGGAGACCGTTCGAGCGTGGCCCTGAAAAAGGTTTAGGACCCGGACACGTGGGAAGTGTAGAATCACAAAATTATTTTCGCCCTGGCAAAGAGAAAAAAATAAAAACAAAACAAACGAAAACAAACCTCGGCAAACACCCGGAGAAGGTGACATTCTTGCCTCCCGCTCCAGCATTAACGGACTGCAAGCTGCTGGCATCAGGACGAGGAAGGGTATTTTCGGTTTCTAGGCCTCAGTCTCAAACTCCTGGCCTCGCCCTCGCTCTGGAGCTCCCAGAGCGGCTGCCTCAAAGACCCGAGTGCCTGGCCGAGGCCACGGTAGGCGCTTCAGTCCCCAGAAGTCCGAGCAGGACGGGGCCCTCAGGGAGGTTTCGAGCGGCCGCGAGGCCCGTGCCGGGCGATGGGGGGACCTTGCGCTGGGACACTGTTTAGAACACGCTCCAGGTTTAGTCCTGGTGCTAGGGCGGAGCGGACTACGACCAAGCAAGAAGTCCAGAGCTGTTTTTCCCCGTTCCCTGCGTCGGACTTAAAGGTGGCGCCAGCACTTAAGGGGGATGCGCGCTATCCGTTCCTCCACCATCACGCACTGGAGGGGTGGGGACTCCTGTGCACCCTCCTAACTCCGGTGGGAGGGCCGCCCGGGGCGGCGGGGACTGCGCTTGCGCGGCCCCGCCCCATCCCTTCGCCCCGCCCTGTTAGCCCCTGTACGGCCGCTAGGGGTAGCGGCGGCGCCTGCGGCCTGGGAGCGCGGCGGCTTTGAGGGCGCGGGAGCCCTACCTAACGCCGACGAGGGCAGGCAGGAGGGTGGGAAAGCCGGCAGGAGCGGAGGGAGGCGCCGAAGGAAGGCGGCGCGTGGCTGACTCATCCCTCTGGAAGATCAAACTGACAGAGACAAACCCTAGCCAAACCCGCCCGCCCGCGCCGCCCCTCCTCAGCCGGGAGGCGCCCGCCCGCACCGCCTGCCCGCCCTCTCCCGGCCCGGCCGCCTCACAGAAAGTTTCTCTCGTCCGAGGGACCGACGCCGCCGCGGGCCTTTCGGAAGGGCAGGGGGACCGAAAAGGAGGCGATCTCCGCGCGGGCCCGGGGAGTGCATGGTGCCCGGCGCCTCAGCTGCCAGTCAGGAGGACATCGGGGCGGGGTCCGGCCGAGCCTAGCTCCTTCTTCCCCCTGCCTCGCCAGAAATCGCCCTCCCGGACTGCCGCGGGGGTCCCCGCTCCTCAGCCCGCCATGTCCCGGCTGCTGCCGCTGCTGAGGAGCCGGACCGCACGCAGCCTGAGGCCGGGCCCGGCCGCCGCCGCCGCCGCCGCGCCCCGCCCGCCGTCCTGGTGCTGCTGCGGGCGGGGGCTGCTGGCGCTCGCGGCCCCCGGCGCCTCGCGAGGGCTGGGCACCCACCCCAAGAAGGAGCCCATAGAGGCGCTGAACACGGCGCAGGGCGCGCGCGACTTCATCTACAGCCTGCACTCCACGGAGAGGAGCTGCCTGCTCAAGGAGTTGCACCGCTTCGAGTCCATTGCCATCGCGCAAGGTAAGGGGGTCGTGTGAGGGGCGAGCCTGGGGGCCTGGCGTCCCCACCCCCCCGTCGGCGCCCTGGGAGTCCTCGGCCCCTCGGCCCGGGACCCCTACCCCCAGCTCCCATCGCCCATCCGGCCTTGAGCCTGGGATGTCCGGGCCTGGGGGCGGGAGTTGGTGGGGCGGGGGGAGACTTTCCGCCTCCTGTGTGCCCCTAGGGCAGGTAGGACAGGCGCGGATCGTGCCTTGGCAGCCCCGACCGACGCTTGGCTGGTTCCTTCCCAGTCTCTGAAGACGAGCTTCAGCCCAGATCGTGCACCGATACTGTTTTGGTTGTGCTTTGATTTGTTGTGTGCCTCCCCTCCCCAGCCCTCCTGTCCCCCAGGCCCTTGCTGCTTTCTTGTGAACGTGTAGCCACGCAGGTGGCATGCCATGCCCGCTTGAGAAGTGCTGCAAACCCGAGGGCAGGAAGAAACTTTCTTGAAAGGTTATCAAACCGAGGTGTATGCGTGTCAAAAGAAGGTATTGCTTCTAAGGCAGAGATGCTCTCAGCTGTGTTTGCACACACATCTAGTTGTATGAAACTAAGCAGCCGAAGGAAACATTTTCCTGGGAAATGGAAAGAATGGATCAAACCAGCAACTGCAGATACATAACTTGCAAGCAAGCCCCTGTAGGTTCGGCGCTGCACAAGTTAAACTCCAGTTTTTGTTGTTTCCCCAGAGGTTGAAAGAATGAAGTAAATAAGAAGGTATTTTTCTGGGAATCAGGCTCAACAATGAAAAGCAGACTTCTGCTTTAAAGTAATGTGGAAGGGAGAAAGCAAGGCTATTTTTAAGCTAACATGTTAAAATAGGATATTTTTAAAGCCAGTGCAGAATGCTGTAGGTCTGAATTTGAGTGCAGGTGAAAAAGCTAAGAATTCAGAAAATCAAAAGGATGAAAGGAGTAAGCCACCTTAAAATATTTTTGCAGTTTAAATACAGCGGTACAGGCGAAATACATAATACAGACAAAATACATTTATGTTACATTCTGATGTATTTGACATTTTAAAAAAAAGTTTACCTCCCTCCCCAAAGTTGATAGGTACATAAACATCCCATACATTCCTAAGTTTAGAGAACACTGATTGGAACATGGCATTTGATTTGTCAGGGGCACTTGAAAGTGTTTCTTTGGCGGATGTACAGGAATGAAGGAAGGTCACATAAGCATGACTTACCTACTATACTGCTTCTTCGGAAACTTTTTCTTAGTTATGCCTTTGAACTGGTTTTTTTTTCTACATTCAGGGAATTGTGGACCAATTTACAGTACGGGATATTCCAGATATTGTCTGTGTACAATGCTTTAAGGGAAAAATGTAACATCATAATCAGTTCAGTTTTTAAGGGTGTAATCATGCCATTATATGAAGCAGTAATTGAATACTAGCATATTTGTAAGGTATGTTTATACTCATTGTGCGGTTTTAAAAAACTGAGTTCTGAAAATAAGCTCCTGGGAAAACAATATAACCAGTCATATATGCTGTAACATTGATTTTAGAAATGTTTTCTCCATGGACAACACTATTTGAATATACATTGGGCCTTATCTAACTAATTTCTTGGGAATTCTTCTGCATTAACATCATTACAAGTTTGCAGGGCCCTAATGATATAATTTTATGACGATTCTTGAAAAGCACATCCTGTGATACAATTGGATAAATTTTACCTCATACCTTATTGTTTTAGCACAGGCAGTAGCATTGCTGCATTTTCCAATGAAGAGAATTTTAAATTTAACATCGTTTTAAAGGCCTATAAACTTCAGTCAGTGGAGATCAGTTATCGCCAATAAACTTATTAAGTATGTAAGTTATATGAGGTGAAGTTAGTAATTTGTCTTCTTTGTTCAAGATAAGCTGGCAAAAATAGAGGAAACCAATGTCGTAGTTAAATGCTTATCTCCTATTCATAAGCTAAAGAACTTTGAAGTTTAAATAAACTGTTTTTGCTGGTATTGATAACTAAATTATTGCTTGTTGACTCAACTGATACTTGTTGATGCTGCTGTTCCTTATCGTGTTCAATATCAATACGTAGAGTTCCTGTGGAGATCACTGAAATCACCCCCCCCAATCAAATGAAAAACTCCCACGTTTTTCTTTTATTGTTATTTTTTAGATGTTTTTAAATACCCGACTCCACTCGTGTACTAAATGTATGTGTTCTAAATGCATTTTCTGATTAAATAAATTATGTTAAAATGACTTTCGTATTATAGGAAATCTTATGTGTTCTCGGAGAGTGTGCTTGTATGAGTGAAAGCAGTGTTTTGGATTTGGTGTGGAAACATTACAGGAAAAAATCATCTATGCTTTGATATGCCTGTGAAATCTGTTGTTGAGATTTGGTACATTTGTCCTTATCTTTCTTATGTGTTTATCAGTAGGCATGTGATATGGTCTGTGACAAGATAAAGCTTTACATGATTCTAAAGAGATAAGGCAAGCTTTGTGGGATGTCTTATCGAAGTTAAATAGGATATTGTGATTTTTAAATTACAAAATGATTTCCTTCCCACTTTTAAAAAAGTTGATGCTGCCTTCTGAATGTACCTCCTGAACCTGATCTTTGTTTTTCCAGAAACAGTCCATAGTTTCCTGATAGTACTTTGTTGGTTCATTTTTTTTATAAGTAGGACTGGCAAACTGACATTACAGTGGTCTTTCAATTTTAGAAAGATTTTAAAAACAAAATTTTCTCCCAATTTTTGCAATTACTATTTCTATTTATAATTTTTTTTAACTTTTGAGACATACAAGTTTGGATTTTGAAGAATAAGCAATGCTCATTATATTAGTTATACATTGCTATATGACAAATTACCCTAAAACATGGTAGCTTAAAACAGATGTGTTCTATCTCACAGTTTCTGAGGATCAGGAATCTTGTGTAGGCTCAGTAGGACGTCTGACTCAGGGTATCGCACAAAGTTGTTTGAATCAAACTGTTGGCTGGGGCTGTATCAGCTGAAGTCTTGCCTGGGGCTGGAGGGTCCATTTTCAAAAAGGCTCACTCACATGGCTGTTGGCGGGAAGTCTCATTTCTTGCCATGTGGGCCTCTCTACATGGCTTAAGTGTTCTCAGCATGGTAGCTGCCTTCCCCCAGAATGAGTGATAGGAGAGAGGGAGAGCCTAAGCTGGAAGCCACAACCTTTTATAACCCAGTCTTAGAAGAGATAGTCCATGTTTTTTGTCCTGGTACATAGCAAGAGGGTGCAAATACAGGAGGTAGAAATCATTGAGGGCCATCTTGGAGGCTGCCTTCCACACTTACTTAAAGGTGTTAAAATTAATGTTTTTTGGAGAATTACACAGAGAGATAATAGCTGGCATTGGAGGAGGCACAGTGAAAGATACGATTTGAAAAAAGGAGGTTCTTAGGGAATATTTTTGTTAAATGTGTACTCCAGGTATTTTTTAAAATTATTTTTATTAACATATGATGTGTTATTTGCCCCAGGGGTACAGGTCTGTGTATCAATAGGCTTACATGTTTCACAGCATTCACCATAGCACATACCACCTCCCATGTCCATATACTCCAGGTATTTTTAAAATGAAATTTCTTTTACAAATAGTAGGTAAGAAATGTATGGAGGCGAATAGAGCAGTTTTTCTGTTATGTTAGATCTTAATCAGCTTGCTTTTTTAATGTTTCTGTGTAAGTGGTAATTGTGTACGTTTTAAATTTGCTTTTTAAAAGCCATTTATCTACATCTATATAGATACACCATGTAATTCTAAACTTAATCTTGTAATTCTCACCTTTTGTGATTATTAAGGTAGAACGTTTCATTTTGAGAACTTGCCATATACAACAAGAGGCCTTTGGCAAAATGAAAGGCTGGAAGATTAAAATCTGATGTTAAAGTAGATACTTAGAGCACTTAAAAACAAGATTTTTCATTGAGTTCTGATTCACTGGGGATCTTGGACTCTTTAACAAGAGTATCCTCATTTTTCTCAGCCCATGGTAATGTGAGAAAGTAGCAACTCAGTTAAGCTATTGGTTTGTGGGACGAATTGGAGAAAATTGTGGCTTTTGCTCAAAGAGAATAAAAAGAGAGCAATAAAAACATTTCATATTCCAAATTAAGATATGCGAATAAAGATACTTCAGGGCTTTGGTTGAAATAGTAAAAGAGGAATAAGGTGTAACTCACCGTAGACCCAGCAAGAGAGGAAGAATCAGGATAAGGATATGAAATATGAATTGACTCAGAAAGAATGAACTATCTCTAATAAGCTGAGCGCTTTTTTTTTCTTTTTCTTTTTTTTTTTAAGCTGAGAGCTTCTGTATCATGGGCCCAGATAAGTTAAATGAAGCTTTGCTACAATCAGTTATTTTACCAATATGGAAAGAACCTAATTATAGCAGTATATTCCAACAAACTAAATTCTGAATATTTTAGAGTTACTGGCATAGTGGAGTAGTTTTAATTCTAGGGATTACTGCCAGCAGAAAATAGCTAACACAAATAGGATTTTTTCCCTTCCATTATAAAATGGATATGTGCTACTTGACAATTTCTAATCTTCACTCACATATACCTTGATGTTCAGAGTTATGTGCGACTTAAAATAACTGTTCTATTACATTTCATGATTTTGTGAGATCAGCAACATAGGCAGGTCTTGGCTGGATGATTCTTCGTGTTTCATGTGGTATCTCTGGAGGTCACTTCATAAATTATAGCTGGCAGATGTGCTGGTCACAGGGTCCAGGATGGTTTTACTCATATGTCTGATACTTTGGTGGACGTGGCTAGAAGCTGGGCTCCTCTGGAGTGGTTGACCAGAGTAAATGCACATGACCTCACTAGCACAACATTCTTGAGATGACTCTAGTCCTTAGATAATTGAGAGGTCGGGACTCAAAGAGAAAAAGTTCCAAGAGGGCTACACAGAAGCTGTAAGGTTTTTTTATGTTTTGTTTTTTTGTTGTTTTTTTTTTTTTAAAGATTTTATTTATTTATTTGACAGAGCCAGGGAGAGAAGGAACAGAAGCTGGGGGTAGGCGGTGGGAGGGGGAGAAGCAGGCCTCCCTCAGAGCCGGGAGCCCAATATGGGGCGTGATCCCAAGTTGCTGGGATCATGATCTGAGCTGAACGCAGATACTTAATGACTGAGCCACCCAGGCACCCCAGAAGCTGTAAGATTTTATATTAGTTTTCTGTTGCTCCTATAACAAGTTACCACAGATCTGGTGGCTTAAAACAACACAGGTTTATTCTCTTAGAGTTCTGGAGATCTGAAGTCTAAAATGAGACTTAAGGGGGCCAAAATAAAAGTGTCAGCAACACTCAGTCCTTCTGGAGGCTCTGGGGGAGAATCTGTTCCTTGTCTCTTCCAGCTTGCTGCAGTCTTTGGTTCCTGGCCACATCATTCTGATTTCCGCCTTTGTTGTCACATCATCCTCTCCTTCATTTACCTTTTTGCTTCCACCTTATAGGACTCACGTGATTACATTTAGGATCCACCTAGATAACCCTGGATAATCTTTCAAAATCCTTAGTTTAGTACACCTACAAAATCTCTTCTGCCATGTAAACTAAGGTATTCACAGGTTAGAGGATTAGGATGTGGACGTATGTGGGGGCCATTCTTTAGCCTACCACAGATTTGTTATGACCTAGTCTTGGAAGTCCCAGAATGTCATTTCTGCTGCCTGTTGTTGGTTAAGCAAATCACTAAGACCAGCGTAGATTCAAGGAAGGGAAATTAGGAGCATTCCATGTAGATAACCATACCTAACAATTGTAGTTTGTTCCTTTATATCAGTATGTTAAAAAAAATCAACCATTTCTGTTGGAATCTCTTGTCTTTATTAATGGATACCATTAACATACAAGACTTTTGAACATTCTTGTACTGAGTGCTAGTACAGTGATTCCTTTTATATTTGAGATGTATAGGACTTCTTTTTCTGTATCAAGATTTCTCAACCTTGGCCGTATTGACACTTCGGGCTGGATAATTCTTGGTTGCCAGGGCAGTCCTCCACACGGGATATTTAGTAACATCCCTGTCCTCTATCCACTAAATGCCAGTAGTATCCTCCCACCTTCCTCACCCCCTGTGTGCAACCAGTCATGTCTCTGGGTTGGGGGTACGGGGAGGAGTATAGCAAAGTTGCCCTTGTGGAGAGCCATTGCGTTCTCCGCCTTATCTGTCCTTCTCTTCTCTCATCCATTGATACTTGCTATCATCTGTGTATTCTCTGTGCTTTAGGCTTATTGCTTTATTTTACATTTATTTGTCTCTGGTAAAGACAGAGAAGTAACTCATTACCTCCCTATCAGACTCCTCACTTCTCTGTCAAATAAATGAGTGCTATGATAAGTGTTTTCCTTGATTGTGTTACTTCTTCACTCCTAAGTTCTTGATGAAATTCTAAATATTAGATGCTTAGAAAATATGGCTTCAGAAAAGTTCAACACTGTTTCAGTTTAATTCACCAGCAATTAATTTGGTGGTGTCCACCTCACTAGTCACTTACTGTTTACTTTTTATAGCAGTTATGAGAAGCAGATTTTTATAAACAAATCTGTGTATAGGAAAATTAAAATAATAGGTCTGCAATTTATAGGCTTATTCAGAAAGTTAGGTAGAACTAAAGATAATGGATGATCTTGTGCGTTGGCATAACTAACATTGAACCGTTATTAGTGAAGATTGTTTCAGGTTTCCTTTTTTTTTTTTAAGATTTTATTCATTTATTTTTTATCAGAGAGAGAGAGAGAGATAGAGTGAGCAAGTACACACACAAGTAGGGAGAGCGGCAGGCAGAGGGAGAAGCATGCTCCCAGCCACACCAGGAGGGTGGTGAGGGACTCAGTCCCAGGACCCCAGGCTCATGACCTGAGCTAAAGGCAGACACTTAAACCACTGAGCCACTCAGGCATCCCTGTTTCGGATTTTCTAAAAATAGTGGTGGGTTTGGGGGTGCCTGGGTGGCTCAGTGGGTTAAGTCTCTGCCTTTGGCTCAGGTCATGATCCCAGGGTCCTGGGATTGAGCCCCGCATCGCATTGGGTTCTCTGCTCGGCAGGGAGCCTGCTTCCCCCCTCTCCCTGCCTGCTTCTCTGCCTACTTGTGATCTCTCTGTCAAGTAAATAAATAAAATCTTTTAAAAAATAATAGTGGTGAGTTTGTATAACCACACACTTGTCTGGTTTTCTTTGGCATGTCATTGTGTAAAGCTAACTGGAACAATAGGGACTAAATCTCTGAATGCAGATTTTATTAGCATCTTGCTCAATTCAGCTGAATTAATTAGTATGTAGATTTATAGAACTCTGGCCTTGTCTTTGACTCATAGGTTTGTCTGTTTTAAGTTAATTAACAACCACATAAGAACAAGTAGTTGTATGTTAAAATAGAATAACTTAGTTATCCCAAATTATCTGGTAAATGAGAGATTCTTCTAGGCAAAGGACATTACAGGTAACAAGACAACATTTCCCTTAAGCTCTACTTTGATGGCTTTTGGTAGTGGCATATTTGAACGTATTCCATTTTTTTCTTCCTTAGTAAGAGTATAACGAGCACAGTTTAGCTTCTACCAGATGCCAGTGTCTTTATATACTATATTTTAATATTTTTCTTTGGGGCTACTTCTATTTGTAGGCATACTAGTCATCACACCAAATGCCTCCAGAACACTGTGCCTTTTCAGTTGGCATGTTTTTTAGAATCTGTCATAGTGGTAGTGAATGTGTGGGGCTTATAAGCCCCTCCTCCCACTCTCAGGTGCCCTCAGACAATTCTGTTTTCATTCATCCCTTGTGGTTGTGTTGAACTCTTTTCTACTATGTAAAGGAGGTCTGCTTCTTGCTATCTCTGTTACTGTTTCTAATGTGTACTCTTTGTTACTCTTCCATAGTGTTTTTTGTTTTTTTTTCCTTCTCTTTCATTCTTTTTTTCATCCCCCTATGTTTCCTAATAGGATTTACTCCTGATAGACACTTGAAGGTCATTAGACCACTGCTCTCTTGCTAACCAATTGCATTTATCATGTTGTATTGATCTTTTGACTTCTCAGATCTTACAGTGAAGATCTTGTATTTTTTTGCTAACATGGATATGATTGTTCGAAGGATTATTGTTTTAAGCACATAAAAGGTAGTTAACTGAGACATTGTTTTTAAAGTTTCAGGGAAATTTAAATTAGAATGTGCCCTTACTTGGTTTACATTTTCTGTCTTCTGAGTTTTAGGGTAGATTATTTAATATACTGTGTTATTAGAAACATTCATAATTTTAAAAACAGTCTAAAAAAAGTCTAGTATTTTGTAACACAACTTCTGTTGTATAATGGTTCTTAAATTTTATAGAAGACATCCTGTTACTGCCACTATTGCTGTTGCTAATGTCATCTTTACTACCATTAGTTAGCACTTATGGAGTATTTGCTATATGCCAGACATACTGAACTAAGTGAATTTTCAGGTAATTATTTTGTTTATTTATCTCAGAGAGAGAAGGAATTTTTTTTTTCTGTAGACTAAGAAACCAAGGCTCAGAGTTTCCAAGATCCTACAACCTGTGTGGCAGAGTAGTTTTTAATTTAGTTTTTTATTACACCTTTCTGGGTACTCAGACTTGGGATTTTTACACACATTGGGGGAAAAAAATAGCACCTCAAATGCTCAATAAAAGTCTCATGTGCTGGTTAACATTCCTTAGTCTATCTTCTGTATATTTTACAATATACAACATTCAACAGAAAAGCGAATATGGTATTGTTACTTTGAAAATAAGGGAAGTCAAAGTGAAAATCAATATGCAAAAAAAGTTTATAAACCTCTTAAAAAGTTTGTATATAAAAACTTTATATGTGAGAGTTTTGGAAGAGTCTGAAAACTAGTATTCGAGACTGCTGACCTAAGTTTCTATTTTTTTTTTTTTTAAGATTTTATTTATTTATTTGACAGAGTGAAAGAGAGTGAGAGAGCACAAGCAGGGGAAGCAGCAGAGGGAGAGGGAGAAGAAGGCTCCCCACTGAGTAGGGAGTTGAATGTGGAGCTCACTTCCAGGACCCTGGGATCATTACCTGAGCTGAAGGCAGATGCCCAACCAACTGAGCCCCCCAGCCCCCCCACCAATAAATTTCTAATTTTAATTTCCTTAAATTTTCTAAGGGAGTTGTTGGATTTTTAAAAAATATGTAACACACTATTCATAGGAAAGCTTTCCAGCTTTGGAAATTTATTTATTTGGCAAATATTTGTTACGGTACCTACCTATAATAGACGTTGTGCTAGCTGTTGGGGCTATATCAGAGAATTAATTTGGCAAAATACTTTCATAAAGTTTACCATTTTGAGAAAGGGAAGATACGAACAATAAAGTAAATAAGCAAGATAATTGATAGTGTGTGCTATTAGATAATAAACAGAATGACACTTTCTTTAGATAAGGTGATCTGGGAAGGCCTTTTTGTAGGTGATATTTAAGCTGAAAAGAAAGGATTGATGAGGAACCAGTCATTCAGACAGTAAGAGGAAGAGCATTCTGAGAAGAAGGAAAAGCAAATACCAAGACCCTGAGATAGGAAGAGACTTGGAACAGTGTCGAAATTGATAGAAGGCAAACATGAGTGCAATTTAAAGAACAAAGGGGAGCGTGGAATGAGATGAGATAGGCAGGTAGGCAGAAAGCAAGATTAGTCAGGGCCTTTCTAGGTAAACTGTATGAAGGCCATTCCAGAGTTGAAACAGAGTGAAGTAATGGAATTTAAAAAGCACTTGGCTGGGGCGCCTGGGTGGCTCAGCGGGTTAAAGCCTCTGCCTGCGGCTCAGGTCATGATCCCAGTGTCCGCATCGGGCTGTCTGCTCAGCAGGGAGCCTGCTTCCTCCTCTCTCTCTGCCTGCCTCTCTGCCTACTTGTGATCTCTGTCTGTCAAATAAATAAAAATCTAAAAATAAATAAATAAATAAATAAATAGCACTTGGCTGCTTTTAGAGAACAAACTGGAGGGTGCAAATGCATAAGTTAGGAGACCGCTTAGAAAACTGTTGCAGTATTTTGAGCTAGCGATGTTGAGGGCTTAGACTACGCAGCCACGGAGATGAAGAGAAGGGGATGGATTCAAGATGTATATTTGAGAGTGAATTGATAGGACTGCTGATGAGTTAGAAAGGGACAGGTAATTAAGGGAAAGGACATAGTAAGTGATGACTCAGGTTTCTGCCTATAGTAATTGAGTGAAAGGTGGTGCTATTAGCTGCTGGAGAGAAGACTGGGGAAAAATAGATTAGGGTGTGTGTGTGTGTGTGTTCACCTAAATCTGGAATTCATATGGGAAATTGAGGCTGCAAATATAAGTGTGGGTATCAACAGTTTTATGTAGATGCTACTTATCGTAGGGGAGAGGAGGGCACTCAAGGTGAGAGTCTAGATAAGGGGTGGGAAAACTACGGGCCACAGGCAAATCTAGCTTGCCACTTCTGCTTGTAAATAAAGTTTATTGCAGTAGAGACACACTCATTCATTTATTTATTGCCTGTGGCTGCTTTTGTGCTATAATGGCAGAGTTCAGTAGTCATGATAGAGACCATAATGGCCCCCCAAAGCCTAAAATATTTAGAATCCCTTTACAGAAACTGTTTGCCAGTCTTTAGGTAGAGAAGAGGAAAAAGCCCATGATTGAGACTGAAGCTCCAGAATTTCAAAGTCAGAAGAGTAGGAGCCAGCAAAGAAGATTGTGAAGAAGGGCATCCAGTGAAATTAGGAAAAGCAAAGAGTTTTGAAGCGAAGAATGTGGAAATGATCTGCTATGATGTATGGTGCTGAGAGGGCTAGTAAGATAGAATTTGCTTACAAGGAAGTGTGACCCTGGTGATCCTGGAAATATCTCTTTGGTAGGGGGACATATTTGAATAGGTTGAACAGAGAATTAACTAAAAACACTGCTTAGTCTTAATTTCAGTATTAGTCTTTTAGAAATTAAAAAATATTTACTTTCTTTACAGAAGCAAAGTTGGCAAACTTTTTCTAAAGGGCCGGTTGTAAATATTTTAGGCACTGTACACCAAAAGGCAAAATTGAGGCTATTAATATAGTATTTACATAAGAGAACACAAATTTCCACAGATTTGTCATTGTTGTTGTTCTTTATTTTTTTTAATTTTTATTTATTTTTTCCTCATTTTATTTTATTTCTTTTCAGTGTTCCAGCATGTATTGTTTATGCACTACACCCAGTGCTCCACGCAGTACATGTCCTCCATAGTACTCACCACCAGGCTTACCCAACCCCCCACTCCCCTCTCCTCCCAAGCCCTCAGTTTGTTTCCCAGAGTCCACAGTCTCTCATGGTTTGTCTCCCCCTCCAATTTCCCCCAACTCACTTCTCCTCTCCATCTCCCCAAGTCCTCCATGTTATTCCTTATGCTCCATAAGTAAGTGAAACCATATGATACTTAACTCTCTCTGCTTGACTTATTTCACTCAGCATAATCTCTTCCAGTCCCATCCATGTTGATACAAAAGTTGGGTATTCATCCTTTCTGATGGAGACATAATACTCCATAGTATATATGGACCATATCTTCTTTATCCATTTGTCTGTTGAAGGGCATCTTGGCTCTTTCCACAGTTTGGTGACTGTAGCCATTGCTGCTAGAAACGCTGGGGTACAGATGGCCCTTCTTTTTACTACATCAGTATCTTTGGGGTAAATACCCAGTAGTGCAATTGCAGGGTCATAGGGTAGCTCTATTTTTAATTTCTTAAGGAATCTCCACACTGTTTTCCAAAGTAGCTGCACCAACTTGCATTCCCACCAATAGTGTAAGAGGGTTCCCCTTTATCCACATCCTCTCCAACACATGTTGTTTACTGTCTTGTTGATTTTGGCCATTCTAACTGGTATAAGGTGGTATCTCAGTGTGGTTTTGATTTGAATCTCCCTGATGGCTAATGACGATGAACATTTTTTCATGTGTCTGTTAGCCGGTTGTATGTTTTCTTTGGAGAAGTGTCTGTTCATGCCCTCTGCCCATTTTTTTGACGTGATTATCTGTTTTGTGTGTGTTGAGTTTGAGGAGTTCTTTACAGATCTTGAATATCAGCCCTTAGTAGTGTCATTTGGAAATATCTTCTCTCATTTTGTGGGTTGCCTCTTTGTTTTGTTGACTGTTTCCTTTGCTGTGCAGAACCTTTTGATCTTGATGAAGTCCCAAAAGTTCATTTTCACTTTTGTTCCCTTTGCCTTTGGAGACATATCTTGAAAGAAGTTGCTGTGGCCGATGTGGAAGAGATTACTGCCTATATTCTCCTCTAGGATTTTGATAGATTCCTGCCTCACATGGAGGCCTTTTACCCATTTCGAGTTTATCTTTGTGTATGGTGTTAGAGGATGGTTGAGTTTCATTCTTCTACATGTAGCTGTCCAATTTTCCCAGCACTATTTATTGAAGAGACTCTCTTTTTTCCACTCTATATTTTTTCCTGCTTTGTCGAAGATTATTTGACCATAGACTTGAGGGTCCATATCTGGGCTCTCTACTCTGTTCCACTGGTCTATATATCTATTTTTGTGCCAGTGTCATGCTGTCTTGGTGATCACAACTTTGTAGTAAAGCTTGAAATGAGGCAACGTCATGCCCCCAGTTTTGTTTTTCTTTTTCAATATTTCCTCAACAATGTAGGGTCTCTTCTGCTTCCATACAAATTTTAGGATTGTTTGTTCCAGCTCATTGAAAAATGCCAGTGGAATTTTGATCAGGATAGCACTGAAAGTATAGATTGCTCTAGACAATATAGACATTTTAACAATGTTTATTCTTCCTATCCATGAGCACGGAATGGTTTTTCATCTTTTGGTGTCTTCTTCAATTTCTTTCATAAAACTTCTATAGTTCCTTCAGTACAGATCCTTTCACAGATGTTTTTAATTGGCAAATTTAAAATATAATAAATAACTTGAGTACAAGTTTTTTAAATATAGGTCTTCTAATGAGGAGGATGGAATTATTTTTGGAGGATAACATTTAGCTTAATTGGGGTTCAATATTAGTGTTCTTTATTGTCAAAATTGTTTGCAGATATTACATGTTAATGCCAGTCTATAATGAGATTTTACGTATTTCATCTTTGAAGATGTCTTTTTCACATTGTTGGGTACCTCCAAATATTGGCATCAGTCTGTAAGCCTATGATTTTAAATGAACGTATTGATTGCTTAGAAGACATGGAATTCTATTAGATTCTTCTCTTGATATTTGTCTTTTCACATATTACATTGTAGATTAATCCTTTCCAATTTGTGGTAGGTAGAAGCTCCTCAATTGCACAGTTAAATGGATTTTGAAATACAGATCTTGCATTGAGGTTTGAAGAGTGCTGCTGGAATTGTGGTTTGAGCTAGGAAAATGAAACTGCTACATATTTCTGTGGAAATAAAGATCTTGCCTCTTAACTTTTAACAGTAAGGGAAGTATATAAAGCAGCTTAACATTCCTTGTGAATCAAATATTAGTTGTCTTCCAGTGACTGCTGTTTAATATTTCATATTTAAGTGCTGTTTTGGGTTGAATTTCTTAAATATTATCATGGCCACAGGTAATTTCCATAACCATTCAGTGTTTGATAATAGTAGTTAAGGGCTGTTCTTCCAACTATTTAAAATGTAAAATAATTTTTAGCTCACTGACTATATAAAAAAAATGGCTGGATTTGGCTTGAAGGCCTTAGCTTACTGACCCCTACAGTTATTTGTAACTTATTTATTGAAAATTTTGGACATTAATTACAGTATGTCATATAAAGGAAAGGAGTTGTTTTAATAACATGAAGTGTGTGTGTGTGTATGTATGTGTGTGTATGTGTATATACGTGATAGGGGCCAAGGTCAGACTGCCCCATGATGGGCCACTTTGGCATGAAGATTATTTTTGAGTTAAAGGCAAATAAAACCCAGCAGATTCAGGGAAGTCTCTTTATTTCCCGTACAACTGCCTAAAATATTTCAGATAGAGGACCTGCTCCAGGAAGAAAGCTATCACCACAGAGAACTATGATATAAGCTAGGTATTGTAGACAGGGAGGAACATGGCAAGGCTTGTTTGCTCTGTCTTCTCTGTCCCATTGTTTCTGAGTGGCCCAGCAAATATTTGTTCACCAAATGTTTACTCTTTGTTATCTTTTGTAAATTGCATTCCTTCCCTTTGAAGACCCCTACCCTCTTTTTCTTAGTTCAGAATGACATGTATACATCATTGGAATTTTTGGAATTTTTTTTAATTGTAAAGATTTTATTTATATATTTCACAGAGAGAGAGAGAGAGCGCGCGAGCATAAGCAGGGGGAGTGGCAGGTAAAGGGAGGGGAAGTGGCAGGCAGAGGGAGAGGGAGAAGTAGACTCCCTGCTAAGCAGGTACCCCACCATGGGTTTCTGTCCCAGGACCTTGGGATCATGACCTGAGCCAAAGGCAGATGCTTAATCAACTGAACAACCACATCTGTGTGGATTCCCCCTACATAATTAAGTTAAATTTTATTTTCTTCTGTTAATATGTCTCATGTCAATTTGATTCTTAATCCAGCTAAAAGGACCTAGAAGGGGACAGGAAATTTTTGCTTCACTACACTATATTTTGTATATCTCTCAATTCTACTAGTCCATTATCCATAATGGAAGAAACACCTTACTTACAAAAGTCTTATTTTTTTTTTTAGGCTTGTTCTCTCATAACTATAACAAGGGTTTAATGATATGCTCTCTATCTAATATCTCTCCCAGCTCTGTAGTGCACTTTAAAACATATACTAAGTCTCCTCCTTAAAAAAAAAAAAAAAAATCCAATGAAATGAGTGTAACTCCCTTAAATGCTAGAGAGATGTCTTCCACTTGCTTTCTAACTTCCAGTGGAACCTAATTATACAACGTTGCAATCATTTATGTTATTTTTGATTGGGAAACTAGTACTAGTTACAAAACCTCCAGGTAAAATTTTAGAGAAATTCATGCCAATTTTTGCCATTTTAGTGCTTGAAATTTTATTAATTTTTTTTTTCTAATTTAACAATTTGAAGTCCTACTATATACTTTCCTGACATTATTGAGGCACTTGATAGGGTTCTTAAAATTATGAAGTTTATGTTTTAGAGGGGGTAGAGATATTTTAGCTGGAAATTATAATGCAGTGTGTTAAGTGTTGTAATAGGGTTTAGAATGCATTGAAGTATTAGAGGGATAACTAGGGAGCGATAACTAGGGAGTGGAGAAATGCAGAGGGATGATGTTACCTTATAGAAAGTAACATTCAAGTTGAAACCTAGAACTCAGTAGGAGGTAGGTGGATCAGGCGTGTGTGCATAGAATTGTGGAGGTGAACTATCATGAATAATGCCATCATGTTTGCAATTTGGGAAAGATCACTGTGCATATAGCACAATACAGGGATAGTAGAAGGATTAGACTAGAGACGGGAGCAAGGAAATTAATTAGGCGAACTTTGCAGAAATCAAAGAAAGGTGATAGAGACCTGAACTAGGCTAGTGGAAATAAGGTTAGAAAGAGGTAAACATATTCAAGAGAGTTTATTTAGGAGTTAAATATTAAAACATTTAACTGGACAATAGAATATGTGTTCACTGACAGGGATATGAAATAAAAAGGTGAACCAAAGATGATCCTCAGATTTCTGGTTTGAGCCATTGACAAGATAATGATATTATTTACAATAGAATGGACCATGCAGGGCCCCAAGCAGATTTTGGAGTGGAGAAGATGTATTCATTTTTAGCTTCTTTGGTATTGGGTATTTGTGAGATAACCATATATAAAGATAACCAATATTTAACTGGCTGTATGAACCCTGGAGCTCCAGGATAAGATGCAAATTTGGGAATCCTACCCATGTAGTTAGCAAGTAAGGCCAGGGAGATTATGTAGAGTGAAGAGAAGATCCAGGAGAGAACTATGACCAACATTTACTGGAGGGGAAGAGGAAGAAGAACCAAAACTAGGAATAGACCAAGAAGGAATGTTCACAAAGACAGGAAAAATATAAAAAATAGTGTATCCCAGAAGAAAAGTGAAAATATTTCAAGAAAGAGGGAATAATTTGATACTTTAGATGGGTCAAGTAAGAGGAAGACTGTTGGGAAAAAGAAGAGGTCTGTTGGATTTAAAATCATAAAAAAGACTGAGGTCTTTGTCAGAAGCAGTCTTAGAAGAACTCTGTGGGGAGAATCCAGATTTTAGTTGGTTGAAGAAGGAGAATCAATAAGGAAGGAGTCAACTCCATTTTTTTTTTTTAAGATTTATTTATTTGAGAGAAGGGGGTCGGGGGGGTGGGAGGAGACAGAGGGAGAGGGAGAGAGAAACTCAGGCAGACTCTGTGCTAAGTGCAGAGGCCCATGCAGGCTAATCCCTCGACTCTGAGATCAGACCTGAGCTGAAACTGAGAGTTGGACACTTTAACTGACTGTGCGACCCAGGTGCCCCAGGAAGGATTTAATTCTCAAAGGGAATTTTGGATATGGAGGGCAGGACATAGTTGGGTAGTAGCTTAAGTTTATCTGAGATTATCTCTTATAGGTCAGAAGTCTGAACTTTATTTAAATATTTGTTACTAGTATGCTCATTTCTTACAGACAGTCCTATAGAATTCTAGTCCATCAGGGACATTATTCTCATGCTATATGAATTCAAATTTCCGAAAGCCAATTGCAGATGATACCAAAAAAATGACTCACATATATCAAGATAAGATTAAATTAATAAGCAGTTGAGGTGCCTGGGGGGCTCAGTTGGTTAAGTGTCTGCCTTTGGCTCAGGTCGTGATACCAGGATCCTGGGATGGAGTCCCACATTGGGCTCTCTGCTCAGCAGGAAGTCTCCTGCTCCTCACTCTCCCTCTGTGTTCTCCCTCTCTCAAATAAATAAAATGTTATTTAAAAAATAAGCAGTTGTTTTAAAATTGTGTTGTATATTATGCCTTTAAACTTTACTAATGGGGGGCACCTGGGTGGCTCAGTGGGTTAAGCTTCTGCCTTCAGCTCAGGTCATGATCTTAGGGCCCTGGGATCGAGCCCCACGTCGGGCTCTCTGCTCAGCAGGGCGCCTGCTTTCCCCTTCCTCTCTCTCTGCCTGCCTCTCTGCCTACTTGTGATCTCTCTGTGTGTGTCAAATAAATAAAATCTTAAAAAAAATACTATTTAAACTTTATTAATGGAAACTTTTTTTATAGATTTAATTTTTATATTATCTGTATTTTCTTAGAACCAGTACCTGCAAGATACCAGCTTTTACCATTATAAAATTTTTCAGCTGTAATATATCTTAATTGAAATTCTATGTTTTATTATATTTACATAAAGCTTTAGCTATTTCATATTTTCAGAAATTCCCATTCTTACAAGTTAACAGATTTTTATGTTATCAACAATCTCTTGTTTTTTTCTGCAGTTCCATTAAAATTTTTATAGAAATCAAAGAGATGATTGAAAACTATTTTTCAAATTAAAATGCTTAAGAGATAGGAGGAACACTTTTTCCCGGGATGTGGAATTTCAGTGATAAGAGAACTGGACAGTTGCTTTGGTGACCTGGACAGCTGGTCGCCCTACCTGCCCCAAGGGTAATAGTGTTTTTGCCCTTAAGGCTTTTGGCTCAGAGTATAGATTGAAAAAGGATCTAGATAGAGTTTCATTGTTTCTCCTACACAACTGTTTCTCCCCTCCTCTAGGTCTGCACCACAATGAACACTTTATTAGGGCTCTCTCTAATATTTTTTTCATCTGGTGGGATTTCTGGTAAAAAAACCTGCAAGAATGTGCAGATTCTTCCAGTTTATGCATACCCTGGTACCTTCACACTGTCCTTCCAGCCCTTACTCTGTCATCACCTGTTCCCTTACTGCTTTAGCTGTATTCTTACGGTATCTGGTTGCATCTGTCGCAACTAAGCAAGTGCTAATGCCTCCTCTGTCCTTGTAGGTGCCTGCCTCTTATTTCCCCCGAGACTTGAGTTCTCTGATAGGTTAAAAATAAGTCATGCATTTGAATTTAGTGTGACTTTGTTTCACCCTAATGGTGAGAGCAAACGTCTTTGTAGCTTTCAGTATCCCACAGTGGAAAATAGAGCCCTGCTTCACAAAGCTTAATGTACGTATAAAATCATCTGGAACTCTTATTGAAATGCGGGTTCTGTTTCAGTAGATTTGAAGTGGGACCTAGAACTCTGCATTTCTAACAAGTTTGCAGTGATCTTGATGCTGCAGGTCCATTGAGTGCAAGGTTATAGAAGGTGTTTGTGTTTTTGTTTTTAAGGTTGGAAAGAGTTGAGGTCATGTGGATGTTTGAATTATGAAAGAAAACAGGCAAACATGTGAGAGTCATAATGTAAGATGCGGCACATTTTGTGAGCTGGCAGAATTTTTGTATGTGTTGTGACTAAGATCTTACAGTTAAAAAAAATTAGTTTAGCTTTTTTTTTTCTGCTTAAAGGGGCTTCTTAAAGACATTAACAAAAATGTAAATCATTAACACTGATTTTATAGTTGTACAACAATCACTTTTGGATTATAAATGTTGTAATGATGCATTCTTTTTTGTTCATTTATTTCATTTTCCATGAATACTTTGAATATAGTGTCCATTGGTTAGTTTCATTTTTCAGTGTACCATGCCCCTAGTGTTTTTTTTTTTTCTTTTGATTTCCTTCATTCTGTTCTTTTTCCTGTGTTTTCTCTACTTAATTTTGTATTGCTTTTAAAATTGTGAAACATGGGGTGCCTGGGTGTCTCAGTCATTTGAGCATCTGACTCTTGATTTCTTCTCAGGTCACGACTTAGGGTCATGAGATAAAGCCCCACATTGGGCTCCACGTACAGTGGGAGTCCACTTTTCTCCTTCTCCCTCTGCCCCTCCCCTACCCGTGTGCTGTCTCTCTCTCAAAGAAATAAATCTTTAAAAACAAATAAAAATAACATTTTGAAACAATCTCAGATTTATCTCTGTCCATATGTTTATATAACAAATCTCAGAGTTTCAAGGATGGTACAATAAGCTTTTTTTTTTTTTTTCTTTCCCCCGAGTCACTTGAGAATAAGTTGCTGACATGATGCCGTATCATCTCTGTCATAGGTTGAGTTCTGTGGGAAGCAATTTCTGAAACTGATTAGCATGCAGGAAGTTTATTAAGGAATGGTGTTGAAATCCTCATCTTTGAAAGGGAAGGGAAGGAAGTAGGTTTGGGCAGAGGTACAAGTAAAGTGATGCAGTTTCAGTGGAAGCCTCAGTTTACCTTGTGGAGAGTTCTATAGATGGGATGACCCTTCACTTTTGTTCTGAGCTGGGTGAGTGGTCAGGACCTCTGCCTCTGTAAAAACGAGTTGTTGGATATGGACAGGGTACAGAGCCTTGGGTGAGGCAACATTCTTCGGCTGAGGCCGTCTCCTATGTTGTCTGACCATTGAGAGCTCTCTCTTGGCAGGAAGACTTCAAGCAGTTAAGGATTGACTATGTATTGCAGTGTCCACTACAGCTGGAATACTTTGGCTTGTGTTTCCTACAAATGAGAACATTGCTTTATATAGCACAATTTAATATGTACTACCATCTAAGTATTCTGAAGTAGTTCACTTTCATCAGTTCTCCCAATAATGTTCCTTTATAACAAAAAAAATCCAGTGCAGAGTCACATGTTACATTTAGTTGTTCCGTATCTTTAATTTCCTTCCGTCTGAAACAGTTCCTCCCTCTTAGACTTGGTTTTCATGACCTTGGCACTTTTGAGATTACAGACCAATTATTTTGTAGCATGTACTTCAATTTAGCTTTGTCTCTTTCCTCAGGAATAGATTCCAGTTTTGCATCTTTGGCAGGAATGTCATAGAAGTGGTGTTATGTTCTTTTTCATCCTATCAGTTGTCCATGATTTTAATTTGTCCCTGGTCATGTTAACCATTTCCAGGTTGACCATTTTCTCCGAATAGTTAACGAAAGTGGTATCTGTCTGACTTATCTACTATAAATTTATTATTTTCCTTTTGGTAATTAATAAATATTTTGTGAAGTTACTTTGAGTCTATGAAATATTCCATTCCTCATCAATTCAACTATTAATTTATTAGTTAATTAATTGATATAGTCATGGATTCTTTTTCTATTTAATGGTTTATAATTTATTACTCTCATATTTGATTTGCTAATTATTCCGTATTTCACTAATGGGAACCCCTTCAGACTGGCTTCTTTCTCTTTTTGACATATCCACATTACTCTTTGAACATTTTCTTTTTCCTTATTTTCTGGCACCATAAGATATTCCAGATTTCTCTTGGACTTTTTCTGCTCTAGCCCTGGAATCAGCCATTGTTACAAGGAGCCCTGGTTTCTTTAGTGTAGAATGGTATTCTTTAGTGTAGAATGGTATTTAGAAACCAAGATGGGGGCGCCTGGGTGGCTCAGTGGGTTAAAGCCTCTACCTTTAGCTCAGGTCATGATCTCACGGTCCTGGGATCGAGCCCCACATCGGGCTCTCTGCTCAGCAGGGAGCCTGCTTCCTCCTCTCTCTCTGCCTGCCTCTCTGCCTACTTGTGATCTGTCAAATAAATAAATAAAAATCTTAAAAAAAAACCAAAACCAAGATCTGGCCATTAGATGCGCTCATAGCTCTTGGGGTGTTGCTATTTCCACCCCCACTGTGGACAGGGCTAGTGAATATATAAATATATGTATTTATATATATAATATCATTTCTGTTTCTCTATATTATAAAATGAGAGTTCATAGCAGTTTCTTCAATTCTGACCTAGTGCCACAGCGTACATCCTAGTTTTCTCTCTTCCTGTATTTCTAACTCTATTCTATGACAAAAAAAACCTGACTCCCATTATCTTTAATATACTTATTAATTATATCACTTTTTCTACATGTCACCAATATCCCATCACCACCACTGCCAACATACTCCTATATAGATGCTCTTCTCAACCTAACTATAGCACTGACACCCTGAGCCACATCCCCTCTCTTTTATCATAGGGAAGCCTTTCTCACCTTATTTGGGTTCTGACAGATTGTCCCAGACTGACCGCTGTGTGAACACTTCCTCCCTCACCCTTGAGCTTCTTTCTCTGAGACCCTGTCCTGCCTCCCACACAGTTGCCTACCTCATTGATTCCCACTTTATGGCTTTTAGACTGAATTTTATGGGAAGGAAAAGGGAAACCTCCCTCCCCTCACTTATTTAAATCTTTGCAGTGCTTTAAGGCCAGATTCAAAACTTCTTCCTGGGGGCTGTCTCCCATTTCTTAAGGCTACAAATTTTCCGTTTTGAAAACTTACATGTTTTTTTTTTTTTTCCCTCTAATCATCTCATATATGTTTATATATCCTTGAGATTAGGGCTATTTTCTTCTTTGTTTTTTGTTGTTTTTGTTTGCTTTTTGGTAGTTTTTAATAACATTTTTTTCAGCAATGAATGCACATTTTAAAAAGCTTTGCCAGCTGATTTATGATAAAATTATTTTACTTCTATTAAACATAAGATTCAGTCACTGAACTTTGCTTTAGTTAGCTATTCTTTCACAGATAGTTGAATGATAGTAAATTAAGTGATTTAAGTGGAAAACATTTAACTTCTAAGGAAGAGAATCTTATTCTCTTTTATTTTCCATTAGCTTGTATATATAGAAAAATAATATATATGAAATTCTAATGCCCTGTTTTTTCCCTGGATTTATGCCCATTTCATTAAATAATCCAGTTTTTATTATTATAAGCATTCCTTGCTTTGCATAGTCCCCAAATGCACCAATTTCAGTGACTATGTTTTAGTTACATAACATCAGTTTTGAACAACACAGTTCAAATTTTATTTACTCTAGTATGTTAACTGTGAGTAATTGTATAAAATGCAAACTTTGCCATCTGCAAGCACTGTGTAACAACAGATGTGCATCATGATCATGACCAATCATATCACTCTTTCAGTCTCTCTGTGACTGGTCACTACTTAATCTGTTGTTCAGTTCACACATAGAAAACAAAATGTGTGGTTTGCATTGCCTTCTTGTCTCTTAATGATAAACCCATGAGATGTTTTGAAAAAGTGGGTAATCAAAAGAGAATTGACCAAAAAAGGTGAAAGTACAGCAAGAAATGAAAAGTGATCATGCATTAGTTTTACTATTCTAAATTTCCCTTTATGTTCAGAACTGCTGGCAAGAGAATTTTTATTGTTCTGAAAAAAATTTTAAAGGCCACAGAACAATTGTAATTTTCCCCATTGGTATTAAAGCTTTATGGTTTCATCTTGCATTGTCATTTTTTTTTTAATTTCTTTTCAGCATAACAGTATTCATTGTTTTTTGCACCACACCCAGTGCTCCATGCTATCTGTGCCCTCCCTAATACCCACCACCTTGTTCCCCCAACCTCCCACCTCCCCGCCCCTTCAAGACCCTCAGGTTGTTTTTCAGAGTCCATAATCTCTCATGGTTCACCTCCCCTTCCATTTTCCCTCAACTCCCTTCTCCTCTCCATCTCCCTATGTCCTCCATGTTATTTGTTATGCTCCACAAATAAGTGGTACCATATGATAATCGACTCTCTCTGCTTGACTTATTTCACTCAGCATAATCTCTTCCAGTCTCGTCCATGTTGCTACAAAAGTTGGGTATTCATCCTTTACTTCAAAATTTCATATATATTTTTTATTTATACATATTTTATTTACTTTATCATTTGAGTACCTTTTAATTTTATAATATTTTTAGCATGCAGATATCCCAAACCTGAAATTGCCATTGTGAAGCAAGCAAAGAAGGTATCATCAGCAGAGACCCCTGATAGTTTTGGTATAGTACAATCTTAACAATATTGATTCATTGTCAGATGTTATTGCAAATAACAAAGCACCTATTTGACAGAACTTCTTGCCTGTCTGAAATAGAATCTTTTGGTTATAATAATAATCTTTGTTTTTTGCACCTGTGTTTTAGACTATCTGTAGAGTATTTATTTTTATTATCTAACCCTAGGCTTTGTGGATGGAATAATAATTGCATGTTTAATTAACTGAAGGATTAAATTTATAACCTTAACAAGACACAAAACCATTTGTATGTAATTATATATAAATGATATATTTTAAAAAATTATTGAAATGGGCCACCTGGTTGGCTCAGTCAATTAAACATCCGACTCTTGATTTCGTTTCAGGTCGTGATCTCAGAGCCCTGAGATTGAGCCCTGTGCCGGGCTCCATGATGGTTATGGAGCCTTCTTAAGATTTTCTCCTACGCCCTCTGCTCCTCCCCACTCACTCCTGTGTGCTCAGTCTGTCTCTCTCTCAAAAAAAAAAAAAAAAAAAAATTGAAGTAACCAAGAGAGTGAGACATAAGAAGCAACAAAAATTATGAATTTCTTTAGGATGAATGAGTAGGGAAAAAAGGACCACAAACAGGAAAATCTTCAGAATATTATAAGGAGAAACTGTTTTTAAGTAACTGAACTTCAGGAAATACATGTTTGTTTGTTTGTTTTTAAGATTTTTATTTATTTATTTATTTGACAGAGATCACAAGTAGGCAGAGAGGCAGGCAGAGAGAGAGAGAGGAGGAAGCAGGCTCCCCGCTGAGCAGAGAGCCCGATGTGGGGCTCAATCCCAGGACACTGGAATCATGACCTGAGCTGAAGGCAGAGGCTTTAACCCACTGAGCCACCCAGGTGCCCCGGGAAATACATTTTTAAAATATATTTTTGAATATTTCATAGCCTTATTTTATTTTAAAGTCATTCATGAATTTTTTTTAGACTCAGTTTCCATACAGCTTGGTATCTAACTTGTGCTGCATGTGCTTGTTGGAGGAATTATGTTGTGTGCATGTGCATGTGTGTGGTTATAAGAGAGACAAAGATAAGGGAAGGGAAGGAGAAATAAAAATAACTATCTCTCTGTCCTTATTTTATTTATTTTGATTACTATTTAATATATGTTGTCTAAGAAGTATAACACATGTATGAAAAGATACCAAAAATATTTTATGGAACAATTGAAATTTTGTAAAAATAAAGGTTAAATGCAATTCAGTTTTCTTAGAATGTATATATATTGTCAAGAGCAAAGACCAGTCTATAAAACTTAAGAGAAATATAGATAGATAGATATATACATACATACATTAACAGATTAGTACATTTCCTGTAAAAAATCCTGCTGTATATTCTATTTGACCAATTCTGATGTAATTTTAAAATTAAAAAGTTTTCGTGTCTGTGTATATGTAGAAGTTAAATGTTTAATACTAATGTCTTTTTTGTTGTTGATGTTAGAGAGCTTGAGAGAATGTGGGTGTGGGAGGGGCAGGGGGAAAGGGAGAGAGAGAATCTTAAGGAGGCTCCATGCGTAGCGTGGAGTCCAATAAAGGGCTTGATCTCATGACCCTGAGATCATGACCTGAGCTGAAATCAAGAGTTGGTTAAATCAAGAGCTTAACCAACTGAGCCTTCTAGACGCACTAAAGCAAATGTCTTTTTAATAATAAAGTTTTAATTTTGAATTATTCTGAAGATTGTTTACTTAGCCTTCATTTTTAGGATAACATAGGGAAAAAGGAATGATAATGATTCTGTAGATGATCACAGCAGCAGGAGGTAAAGTGCTGCTGAACAATAATTATATTAATAGTAGAACTTAACCTGTCAGTGATCACCTTTTGAGACTCAGTCTTTAGTTGTATCCCTGCTTACTGTAGGGTGCTTTTTTGAGTATTTAGTTGATAGCACTATATATTTTTTTAAGACCCTATTTCTTATGCAATAAGGAAGAAATATGGAATAAGAATCTTAGATCGAAGGGAGTTGAGGGAAATTGGAAGGGGAGGTGAACCATGAGAGACTATGGACTCTGAAAAACAACCTGAGGGTTTTGAAGGGGCGGGGGGGTGAGGTGGGAGGTTGGGGGAACCAGGTGGTGGTTATTAGAGAGGGCACGGATTGCATGGAGCACTGGGTGTGGTGCAAAAACAAGGAATACTGTTACGCTGAAAAGAAATAAAAAATTAAAAAAAAAAAGAATCTTAGATCTAGAAAGGATTACACTACCTAAACTCATTTTATGTAACATGGAATAGATCTAGAGGTTTGTGACATGTTCAAGATGTGGCATCTAGTTACATGTATATCAGAGTGACGATTAGTGTCGAGTCCTTTGGGTTTTTAGTACAGCGTTCTTTTTGTTGTGATAAATTTCTTCATGGTTAGAAGATTAGTGGTTGACTATAGGGTGTTAAGTTGTTCTGAAACAATCGGAAGCCATGTATTTTCCGATTCAAAAAATGTTTTATTTGGTAAGCGTAAGTCTGTTGATTTCCTCTTCTTTTTTTTTTATAATTTTATTTTTTATAAACATATATATATATATATATATATATATTTTTCCCCCCCCCCAGGGGTACAGGTCTGTGAATCTCCACGTTTACAAACTTCACAGCACTCACCATAGCACATACCCTACCCAATGTCCATAACCCCCACCTCCCAACCCCCCTCTGCCCAGCAACCCTCAGTTTGTTTTGTGAGATTAAGAGTCACTTATGGTTTGTCTCCCTCCCAATCCCAACTTGTTTCATTTACTCTTCTCCTACCACATTAACCCCCCATGTTGCATCTCCTCTCCCTCATATCAGGGAGATCATATGATAGTTGTCTTTCTCTGATTGACTTATTCCTCTTCTTTTAACTGTGATGGATTTTTGAAAAATGATTTATCTGAAAGGAAATTATTTCTTAGGATGGGAAAAACATTAGAAAATGATATTAATACTTTAGTTAATTGCAGTTTTACTTCAATTTCAGATATTAATGTATGACCAATGTTTTGGTAGTGTTTTATGTATTAATATATAATTGATTCTTGGTTTTCTGTGTTTTCCTGTTGACATTTTATTCATTGTAAGAGAAGTAGAACAAGAGAATGAGAACCTGGGTTCTAGATCCAGCTGTGTAGCCTTGAGTAAGTCACTTAACATCTATGGGCCTAAAAGGCTACATCTTCAAAGTGGAACATTAAATCAGTGTTTCTCAGTAGGTATACTACTGGCATTTGGACTGGATAATTCTTTATTAAGAAGGACTCTCTAGTGCATTACAGGGTGTTTAGCTTCCCTAATGCCAGTAACATTTCCCAGTCACCATCACATCCAAAAGCAGCCCTGCATTTCCGAGCAAGGGTTAAGGTATACTCTATGTTGAAAACTACTGGCAGATGGTTTCTAAGGATGCTTTCAGCTCTAACATTCCGTGAAAGAATTCTTACTTAGAAATTACTGGAAAGGAAAGAAATTATTGGAAAGTAATGCATTGACTGAAAAATCTCTGCTTCTTCCTAGTATTAAGCAATTTTATTTTAAAATGAATGTCCTCTGGGGATCTATGTAACTATGTCCACAGATATATGAGCCATTTATTGTGTCAAGATGAAATATTATATTTTTCTAGCTCTCTTTAAGCTTTCCATCTATAATATAATATACCTATTTATATGATTTTTCTAAGGTCTCTTAAAGTTCTATAGTATTGTCTCTATGTAATAAGTAAAAGTAGGAAGATGTGATTATTTTTAAAAAGTTATACTGTGGGGGCACCTGGGTGGCTCAGTCAGTTAAGTGTCTGCCTTTGGTTTGGGTCATGATCTCGGGGTCCTGGGATCGAATCCCATCTCAGGCTCCTTGCTTCTCTCTTTCCCTCTGCTGTTCCCCCTGCTTGTGCTTGTGCCCTCTCTATCGCTGTCAAATAAATAAAATCTTAAAAAAAAAACTGTATTGTTGTTTTTATCTTAACCTTTTAAAAAAAGGAATATCATTATATATAGTAATTATTTCCTTTTTCTGTCTTTGGCATGAAGGAAAGGAAAGAATATAGTCTCTGTGTTAAGTGGTGTGTATAATTTTTAAGTACACAAGTTAGACATGTAAAGGCAACCACAAATCAATAATATGTTTGATTATCTTAAAAATACTCTATGAAATGGGAGAGGCAAGATGGTGGAAGAGTAGAAGATCTTGTTTCATCTGGTCCCTTGAATTTAGCTAGATTAACTATCAAATTATTCTGAACACCCATGAATTCAACCTGAGGTGTAAGAAAAGAATTTCTGGAACTCTACAAGTAGAAAAGCAACCACTTTTTGCAAGGTAGGAGGTGCAAAGTGAATCTTAAGGCTGATATCAGACGATCACCAGGGGAGGGAGCCTCCTCTAGGAGGGGCTGAGCCTGTGTGAGCACGACAGGGCAACAGCCCTCAGTACAGCGGGGGTGGTGGTGGTGACGGCCTTGTAAAGAACACTAATGAGCAACCCTCCGCTTTCCCCCAGGAAGGGTGGACTGGATGCGTATATGAACAGGTGACCGTTCTCTATGCCAGGGCCCTGCAAAGTGCAGAAATGTAGCAACCTTCTGACTGCCCCTAGGAGGATCATTGTAGGTGCACACCGTGAAGACTGCTTATCCCTGAGGGTTTACTGAAGAGAGGGGACTGTGATCTTTTGGCCCTGGGGCTGGAGATATGGGGCAGCAATTTTTATTTTGATCCTCTAAAGAGGTGTGGAAAGTCTTCAAGGAACAAAAGCCACACAGAGCAACCAAAAACAGCTTATACTGAGCCAAGCCCCCAGGGGCCATGCAACTCTGCCCAGGCAAAGACACCTGAGAGTCAGTGCAGCAGGCCTCTCTCCCAGAAGACCAATTGGAAGAACAGGTGAATAGCAAGTTTACGAACCACACAGAACTGTAAAACTCCAGTGCTAGGAGAAAATAGTATGTAGAATTCAAGGTTTTTTCTTATGATTTGTTTGCCTTTCAGTTTAATATCTTCCATTTCTTTTTTTTTCTTTTTTCCCTTCTCAACTAGTTTCTTATTTTATCAACTTTTTTTAATGTTCATTTTTTGCATTTCCATTTTATAGATTTATTCTTCATTTTTTACTTCCTCTCACTCTATTCAATTTTATTTTTGTATATATGTAAGTTTTGCTCTTTTTACAGTTTTGGGACTTAGTCTCTTTTAACACACAGACCAAGATACACCAGGACCAAGTGGAGCACCCTGTTTTGTCCATCCTGTGAGATTATATTCTCTCCTACCCTCCATGTTTTTTTCCCTTTCTCCTTTGTTTTCTTTTTCTTCTTTTTTTTCTAGTTTCTGACCTCTTCTGATTTTTCTAGTGTGTATTTCATTTGGGTTGTGGTTGATATTTTTGATAGTACTCACTTCTTCATCATTGTTCTCTGAGCAAAATGACTAGAAGGAGGAATTCACAACAAAGAACCAGAGATAATACTCTTTGCCACAGATCTCATCAATATGGATATAAGTAAAATGTTAGAGATGGAATTCAGGATAATAATTATAAAGTTACTAGCTGGGCTTGAAAAAAAGCATAAAAGACACTAGAGAATCTCTTTGTGCAGAATGAGATCTAATCAGGCCAAATTAAAAATGCTTTGACTGAGATGCAGTTTAAGTTGGATGCTCTAACAGCTAGGGTAAATGAGGCAGACAAGAGAGTAAGTGACATGGAGGACTAGTTGATGGAAAGGAAGGAAGCTGAGGAAAAGAGAAAAACAACTAATGGACTATGAGGGGAGGCTTTGAGAAACCAGTGATGCCATGAAACAAAAAACAGCAGAATTATTGGGGTGCCCAAGGGAGAAGTAAGAGGGAGAAGGCCAGAAGGTATATTTGAGTAAATCATAGCTGAGAACTTCCCTAATATGGGGAAGGAACCAGGCATTCAAATCCAAGAGATAGAGAGGACCCCTCCCAAAATCAATAAAAAATAAATCAACACCCTGACATATAATAGTGAAGCTTGCAAATTTCAGAGATAAAGAGAAAATCCTGAAAGCAGTTCAAGACAAGAGGTTCCTAACATACAGGAGTAGAAACATTAGACTGGCACCAGACCTTTCCACAGAGACCTGGCAGGTCATGATATATTCCGGTTACTAAAAGAAAAACATACAATCAAGAAAACTTTATCCAGCAAGGCTGTCATCCAGAATGGAAAGAGAGATAAAGAGCTTCCAGGAAAGATAGAAATTGAAAGAATATGTGACCATCAAGCCAGTATGGGGGGGTGGTGGCTGTAAGCGAAGAGAGAGCCCAAGAGTAATATAGACCAGAAAGAAACACAGTCTTCAGAAACAGAGACTTTACAGGTAATACAAGGAGATTAAATTCATATCTTTCAGTGGTTACTCTGATTGTAAATGAGCTAAATGCTCCAATCAAAAGACACAGGATATCAGATTGGGCAAAAAAGCAAGACCCATCAATATGACAGGTGACTCATTTTAGACCTAAAGACATTTCCAGACTGAAAGTGAGGAGGTAGAGAACCATTTATTATGCTAATGGACCTCAAAAGAAAGTTGGGGTAGCAGTCCTCAGATAAATTATTTTAAACCAAAGACTGTAGTTAGAGATGAAGAGGAGCACTATATCATACTTAAAGGGTTCACTCAACAAGAAGATTTTACAGTTATAAATATTTATGCTTCTAATTTGGGAGCAGCCAAATATATCAACCAACTAATAACCAAATTAAAGAAACATGTTGATAATAATACAGTAATAGTAGGGGACTTCAATACCCCACTCACAGCAATGGACAAATCATCTAAGCAGAAGATCAACAAGGAAACAAGGGCTTTGAATGACACACTAGACCAGATGGACTTCACAGGTATGTACAGGGCATTCCATCCTAAATCAACAGAATACACATTCTTTCTTGAGTGCACATGGAACTTCCTCCAGAATAGATCATATACTGGGTCACAATTCAGGTCTCACCTGGTACCAAAATATTGGATTATTCCCTGCATATTTTCAGACCACAGTGCTTTGAAACTTGAACTCAGTCACAAGAGGAAATTTGGAAGGAACTCAGACACTTGGAGGTTAAAGAGCATCCTACTAAGGAATGAATAGGTCAACCAGGAAATTAACGAAGGATTTTTAAAAATCACGGAAACTAGTGAAAATAAAAACACAACTGTTCAAAACCTTTGGAATACAGCAAAGGTGGTCCTAAGAGGGAAGTACATTGCAACACAAGCCTCTTAAAAAAATTAGAAAAATCTCAAATACACAAGCTCAACTTACACTTAGAGGAGCTGGAGAAAGAATAGAAAATTAAACCTAAACCAGCCAGGAGAAGAGAAATCATGAAGATCAGAACAGAAATCAATGAAATAGAAACCCAAAGAACAGTAGAATAGATCAAAAGAACCGGAAGCTGGTTTTTTGGAAAAAATAAGATTGATAAGCCACTAGCCGGACTTATCAAAAAGAAAAGAGTAAGAACCCAAATTAATAAAATCATGAATGAAGGAGGAGAAATCATGATCAACACCAAGGAAATATGAACAATTTAAGGAACATATTATGAACAACTATATGCCAACAAATTAAGCAGTCTGGAAGAAATGGATGCATTCCTGAAAATTTATAAACTACCAAACCTGAAACAGGAAGAAATAGAAAATCTGAACAAACCCATAACCAGCAAGGAAATTGAAGCAGTAATCAAAAACTTCCCCCAAAACAAGAGTTCAGGGCCAAATGGCTTCCCTGGGGAATTCTACGAAACATTTAGAGAATAAATAATACCTATTCTACTGAAGCTGTTTCAAAAAGTAGAAATGGAAGGAAAAGTTCCAAACTTATTCAATGAGGCCAGCATTATTTTGATCCCCAAACCAGATGAAGACATCATCAAAAAGGACAATTACAGATTAATATCCTTGATGAACATGAATGCCAAAATACTCACCAAGATAATAGCCAAAAGGACCCAAAAATATGTTAAAAAGATTATCCACTGGGACGCCTGGCTGGCTCAGTGGGTTAAAGCCTCAGCCTTTGGCCCAGGTCATGAGCTCAGGGTCCTGGGATTGAGCCCTGCTTCGGACTCTCTGCTCCGTGGGGAGCCTGCTTTCCCTTCTCTCTCTGCCTGCCTCTCTCTCTACTTGTGATCTCTGTGTGTCAAATAAATAAATAAAATCTTAAAAAAAAAAAAAAAAGATTATCCACTACAACAAAATGGGATTTATTCCTGGGCTGCAAGGATGGCTCAACATTTGCAAATCAGTCAGTGTGATACATCACATTAATAAAAGAAAGTACAAGAACCATGTGATCCTCTCAGTAGATGCAAAAAAAGCATTTGACAAACTATAGCATGCCTTCTTTTTTTTTTTTTTTTTTTTAAAGATTTTATTTATTTATTTGTCAGAGACAGAGGGAGAAAGAGCGAGTGAGCACAGGCAGACAGAGAGGCAGGCAGAGGCAGAGGGAGAAGCAGGCTCCTTGCCGAGCAAGGAGCCCGATGTGGGACTCGATCCCAGGACGCTGGGATCATGACCTGAGCCGAAGGCAGCCGCTTAACCAACTGAGCCACCCAGGCATCCCTATAGCATGCCTTCTTGATTATAATTCTCCACAGTGTAGGGATAGAGGAAACATACCTCAATATTATAAAGTCATCTATGAAAAGCCCACAGTGAATATCATTCTCAGTGGGGGAAAAACTAAGAGTTTTTCCCCTAAGGTCAGGAACACGACAGAGATTCTCACTCTCAACACTGTTGTTCAACATAGTACTATAGGCCCTAGCCTCAACAATCAGATGACAGAAAGAAATAAAGGCATTCAAATTGGCAAAGAAGAAGTGAAACTCTCTCTTTTCACAGATGACATGATACTATATGCCGAAGACCCAAAAGACTCCGCTCCAAAACTGCTAGAACTCATACAGAAATTCAGCAAAGTGGCAGGATATAAAATCAATGCACAGAAATAAACTGCATTTCTATACACCAACAGTGAGTCAGAAGAAAGAGAAATTAAGGAATTGATCCCATTTACAATTGGACCAAAACCCATAAGAGACCTAGGAGTAAACCTAGCCAAAGGGGTAAAGGATCTGTACCCTAGAAACTACAGAACACTTATGAAAGAAATTGAGGAAGACACAAAGAAGTGGAAAAACATTCCATGTACATGGATTGGAAGAATAAATATTGTTAAAATGTCTATGCTACCCAGAGAAATCTACATATTCAATGCAATCCCTAACAAAATACCAGCGACTTTTTTCACAAAGCAGAAACAAGCAATCCTAACATTTGTATGGAACAAGAAAAGACTCCAAATAGCCAGGGGAATGTTGAAAATGAAAACCAAAGCTGGTGGCATCACAATGCTAGACTTCAAGCTATATTACAAAGCTGTAATCATCAAGACAGTATGGTACTGGCACAAAAACAGACACACAGATCAATGGAACAGAATAGAGAACCCGGAAATGGACCCTTAACTCCATGGTAAACTAATCTTCGACAAGGGAAGAAAGAATACCCAATGGAAAAAGACAGTTTCTTCAATAAATGGTGCTGGGAAAATTGGACAGCCACACGTAGAAGAATGTAACTGGACCATTTTCTTACATCATACACTAAAATAAAGTCAAAATGAATGAAAGACCTAAACGTGAGGCAGGAATCCAACAAAATCCTAGAGGAGAATACAGGCAGCAATCTCTTCGACCTCAGCTACAGCGACTTCTTGCTAGACATGTCTCCAAGGCAAGGGAAACAAAAGCAAAAATGAACTATTGGGACTTTGCCAAGATAAAACCTTCTGCACAGCAAAGGAAACAGTCAACAAAACTAAAAGGCAACATATGGAATGGGAAAAGATATTTGCAAATGACATATCAGATAAAGGGCTAGTATCCAAGATCTATAATGAACTTACCAAACTCAACACCCAAAAGCAAAGGGTCCAGTCAAAAAATGTGCAGAAGACATGAATAGACATTTCTCCAAATAAGATATACAGATGGCCAACAGACACATGAAAGAATACTAGATCCCTTAGCATCAGGGAAGTACAAATCAAAACCACAAAGAGACACACCACCTTACACCAGTTAGAATGGCTACAATCAACAAGACAGGAAACACCAGATGTTGGGGAGGATGCAGAGAAAGAGGAACCCTCTTACACTGTTGGTGGGAATGCAAACTGGTACAGCCATTCTGGAAAACGTATGGAGTTTCCTGAAGAAGTTAAAAATAGAGCTACCCTACAATTCAGCAATTGCACTACTTCATATTTACCCCAAAGATACACATGTAGTGATCCAAAGGAGCACCTGCACCCCAGTGTTCATAGTACCAATGTCCACAACAGCCAAACTGTGGAGAGCTGAGTCCATCAACAGATAAATGGATAAAGAAGATATGGTGTATATATACAATGGAATATTACTCAGCCATCAGAAAAGATGAATACTTACTATTTACATCAATGTGGATGGAACTGGAGGGTATTATGCTGAGTGAAACAGGTCAAACAGAAATACAATTATTGTACTGTTTCACTCATATGTGGAATGTAAGAAACAGTGCAGAGGATGGGAAGTCATCAGAGAGGGAGAAAACCCGTGAGAGACTTTTAACTATAGGGAACAACAAACAGGGCTGCTGAAGGGGAGGTGGGGGGATGGGGTAATTGGGTGATGAGCATTAAGGAGGGCACATGATGTGATGAGCACTGGGTGTTATACACAAATGATAAATAATTAAACATTGTGTCTGAAACTAATGATGTACTATATGTTGGCTAACTCAATTTTTTTTTAAATTTTTTAAGATTTTATTTATTAGAGAGAGAGAGAGAGAGAGAGAGAATGAGAGAGCATGAGATGAGGGAGGGTCAGAGGAAGAAGCAGACTCAGAACCCGATGTGGGACTCGATCCTGAAGTCCCAGGAGCATGACCTGAACCAAAAGGCAGTCGCTTAATCAGCTGAGCCACCCAGGCACCCTGGCTAATTCAACTTAAAAAATTTTTTTAAAATTAAAATTAAAGAAACCTCTATGAAATGACAGATAAGAAAGAAATAATTGTACTTCTATATTTATTATTTTTTAAGCCACAGTTAAACAATTAACAAGTTACAACATTAATTAAGTTAGGAAATGTGATGATTAATTGGGTACTGTTAACGTCCTTATCATTACTGCTTGCCAACTCCTGTCCTTAGCTGTTATGTGACTGGCCTACCTCAACCCAGGAATGAGTTAGTTGCCCTGAAGTTGACTAAATACCAGTCTAGGTTGCATTGAAGCCCCAGGTCCGGTGTTACATTCCCCAGAGGTCAAGAGGTAATAGTATTATATAATCCAGGTAGAAATCCAGGTAGAAATTCTTTTCTACACGAGGTGCATGTTGCAGTACACTTTTAAATGCTAAATAAAATTACAAAATCAGACTCAAATGCTTTCTTTTTTCATTTGGGGGTGGTGGTGGTGCTTAGCTAAGGCATGCATTTTTTTAAGGCATTTATTTTTAAAAATTATTAAAAATGACTTTTACAATTACAGTCTTTAGTCTAAAAGACTTAATTGGAATTTAGCAAGTTAAATATTTAAGTTCCTTTCTATTTCTAAAGAGTATTTTCACTTTTCAAAATTGAGTTTTTATAAATATATTACGTAGTCATGTTAACTTGTTTCTTTAAAAGATATTGCTTTGTAGCTTTTTAAAAACAACCTTTTTAAGCTTTTTCCTGTTTGGTACTTTTTTAAAATTTAATGTGATTTGTTTGAATTATTTTGTATATGACATAGTTTGCATTTTAAGTTTGTATTCTTTACTGTGTTATATGTTTATTATAAATTTCACCTTACCCTTTAGAACTTTTGATTTTATTAAAAGTCTAAAGGCTTATTCATAATGTTCATAAATTGGTTAAGACCTGTAATCTCCAAATTATTGCTTAAACCAGTAGTTTCATCTCTTTTCTTATCATAAATCTCTGATTAGGCCAAAATGTGATTTGTGTTACCAAGTCTACCTTCTGTACTTCTTGCAGAAAATGCTGGGTGAGGCCTAGAACAAATAGTAGGTAGTCAAAAGATCAGAAAACTGGATAATTGGACACTTAAAGTATTATTTTTAATTAAAAAATAATATCTGCACTAAATTGTTCCATTTATGTCATTTCAGAGTACAGTTGCTTTGGTACTTCTCTTATTAAGTACATTATAAATGATTTTAAATTGTTCCCATGATCTGTGATCTTATATTGATGTTTATGTCCATGGCAACAGACTAAAATAAGTTACCACATTTAGAATTATCATTGCCTTGAAAGTGTAATAGAGAACGAGACTCCTCTTTTTGTTTTTCAGATTTTTTTTTTTTCAAGTTTGGATTTATACTTCGTAAAATATGGTTAAGTTTAATGATGGAATGTTTATGAGCATGACAAATTATGGTTTCTATTAAATATAATGAAACTCTTTCTGTGTGTCAAGGGGCCTAGTTTTGTTTTCCAGCATCACCATTGCAAATGTTATAATTTTACAATAGAGACTAAAATGTAGAAACTATGGGTGTTCTACTTACATTTCTTCAACCAAAATGTTTTGATTTTCAGTTTAAGATGTATCTCTAAGAAGAGTAACTTATTTAAAAAAGAAATATGGGGCACCTGGTTGGCTTTGTCAATTAGGCGGCTGACTCTTGGTTTCCACTCAGTGTATGATCTCAGGGTCCTGGGATCGAGCCCCATGTTGGGCTCCACACTCAGCAGGGAGTCTGCTTGAGGATTCTCTCTCTCCCTCTCCTTTTTGCCCTTTCTCTTTCTCTAAAATAAATTAAAAGATCTTAAAATAAATAAACAAAAAAATACACCAGGCATACCTTATCCTAAACAGTATTCTAGAAATGCTTATTAATATTAGAAGGTTTTTTAAATAAAAGAGTTATTTTTAAAGGGAAATATAATTAAGGAGAGATATACTTGTAAAATCATATCGTAAGCTTTTCAGACCTATCCTTCCTAATTGTTTTATTGAAATATTTTATCAATTAAAATAACTTGACAATTGACTAGGGCTTAGAAATTTCTTTCAAGGATTTGTTTTAATGACCCTTAACCTATATTATGAAAACATGAAAATATTTTTAGTAGAATGTAACATTGAAAAAATAAAAATGCAGCAAGATGGGAATAATTTGACATTTTCTTTCTGAGAGAAATTTTGCAGAATTTTAAAAATCCTTAAATCCCTTCTTCCCTTATTCCCTCTCTTCTCCCTTCCTTCTTTCCTTCTTTTCCACCTACTATTGCCACTTAGGAATCTATCCTAAGGAGCTTTCAGAGAAACATAGAAAGATTTACGTACAAGTTTATATTAGTATTCTTTGTGAAAGTGAAAAAGAATAAAGAATATCTATCTAGTAATAGGGGATTAGTTAAACTGTTATATATCATATGATGAAAAAAATGCCACCAATAACATCATTACATTAAAAATTCTGAAGATGAGGGAGGAGGAGTCAAGATGGCGGAGAAGTAGCAGCTGAGACTACTTCAGGTAGCGGGAGATCAGCTAGATAGCTTATCTAAAGATTGCAAACACCTACAAATCCAACGGGAGATCGAAGAGAAGAACAGCAATTCTAGAAACAGAAAATCAACCACTTTCTGAAAGGTAGGACTGGCAGAGAAGTGAATCCAAAGCGACGGGAAGATAGACCGCGGGGGGAGGGGCCGGCTCCCGGCAAGAGGCGGAGCAACGGAGCACAAAATCAGGACTTTTAAAAGTCTGTTCCGCTGAAGGACATCGCTCCAGAGGCTTAACCAGGGTGAAGCCCACGTGAGGTCAGCGTGGCCTCAGTCCCGCAGGGTCACAGAAGGATCGGGGGTGTCTGAGTGTCGCAGAGCTTGCAGGTATTAGAACGGGGAAGCCGGCTACAGAGACGGAGCTGAGGAGTGAGCTCACAGCTTGGGGTTACCTTGAACAGCTCGCAGGCTCGGTCAGCTCGGAGCGCGGCCGGAGGCCAGGGTGACGGGAGTAATTGGGCGCTGTTCTCTGAGGGCGCACTGAGGAGTGGGGCCCCGGGCTCTCGGCTCCTCCGGGCCAGAGACTGGGAGGCCGCCATCTTCATTCCCGTCCTCCGGACTCTACGGAAAGCGCTCAGGGAACAAAGCCTCCCGAAAGCAAACCCGAGCGGATTACTCAGCCCGGCCCCTGGTAAGGGCGGTGCAACTCCGCCTGGGGCAAAGACACTTGAGAATCACTACAACAGGCCCCTCCCCCAGAAGATCAACAAGAAATCCAGCCAGGACCAAGTTCACCTATGAGGAGTGCAGTTTCAATACCAAGGAGAGCAGCGGAATTCCAGAGGAGGAGAAAGCAAAGCACGGAACTCATGGCTTTCTCCCGATGATTGTTTAGCCTTGCAGTTAATTTCATTTTTTTTCTTTTCAATTTTTTTTTCTCTTCTGCTAAATTTTTTTAACTTTTACCCTTTTCTTTTTTAACATTTTTTAACTAGTTTATCTAATATGTATATATATATTTTTTTCCTTTTTATATTTTTTCTTTATTCGTTTTCTTTGTTTAATTGTTTCTTTCTTTTTTTTTTTTCTTTCTGAACCTCTTTTTATCCCCTTTCTCCCCCCGCACGATTTGGGATCTCTTCTGATTTGGTTAAAGCATATTTTCCTGGGGTTGTTGCCACCCTTTTAGTATTTTACTTGCTCCTTCATATACTCTTATCTGGACAAAATGACAAGGGGGAAAAATTCACCACAAAAAAAAAAAGAACAAGAGGCAGTACCAAAGGCTAGGGACCTAACCAATAGAGACACTGGTAATATGTCAGATCTAGAGTTCAGAATGACGATTCTCAAGGTTCTAGCCAGGCTCGAAAAAGGCATGGAAGATATTAGAGAAACCCTCTCGGGAGATATAAAAGCCTTTCTGGAGAAATAACTAAAATCTAACCAAGTTGAAATCAAAAAAGCTATTAATGAGGTGCAATAAAAAATGGAGGCTCTCACTGCTAGGATAAATGAGACAGAAGAAAGAATTAGCGATATAGAAGACCAAATGACAGAGAATAAAGAAGCTGAGCAAAAGAGGGACAAACAGCTACTGGACCACGAGGGGAGAATTCGAGAGATAAGTGACACCATAAGACGAAACAACATTAAAATAATTGGGATTCCAGAATAAGAAGAAAGAGAGAGGGGAGCAGAAGGTATACTGGAGAGAATTATTGGAGAGAATTTCCCCAATATGGCAAAGGGAACAAGCATCAAAATCTAGGAGGTCCAGAGAACCCCCTTCAAAATCAATAAGAATAGGTCCACACCCCGTCACCTAATAGTAAAATTTACAAGTCTTAGTGACAAAGAGAAAATCCTGAAAGCAGCCTGGAAAAGAAGTCTGTAACCTACAATGGTAAAAATATTAGATTGGCAGCAGACTTACCCACAGAGACCTGGCAGGCCAGAAAGAGCTGGCATGATATATTCAGAGCACTAAATGAGAAGAACATGCAGCCAAGGATACTATATCCAGCTAGGCTATCATTGAAAATAGAAGGAGAGATTAAAAGCTTCCAGGACAAACAAAAACTGAAAGAATTTGCAAACACCAAACCAGCTCTACAGGAAATATTGAAAGGGGTTCTCTAAGCAAAGAAAGACCCTAAAAGTAGTAGATCAGAAAAGACCAGAGACAATATACAATAACAGTCACCTTACAGGCAATACAATGGCACTAAATTCATATCTCTCAATAGTTACCCTGAATGTTAATGGGCTAAATGCCCCAATCAAAAGACACAGGGTATCAGAATGGATAAAAAAACAAAACCCATCTATATGTTGCCTACAAGAAACTCATCTTAAACCCGAAAACACCTCCAGATTTAAAGTGAGGGGGTGGAAAAGAATTTACCATGCTAATGGACATCAGAAGAAAGCAGGAGTGGCAATCCTTATATCAGATCAATTAGATTTTAAGCTAAAGACTATAATAAGAGATGAGGAAGGACACTATATCATACTCAAAGGATCTGTCCAACAAGAAGATCTAACAATTTTAAATATTTATGCCCCTAACGTGGGAGCAGCCAACTATATAAACCAATTAATAACAAAATCAAAGAAACACATCAACAATAATACAATAATAGTAGGGGACTTTAACACTCCCCTCACTGAAATGGACAGATCATCCAAGCAAAAGATCAACAAGGAAATAAAGGCCTTAAATGACACACTGGACCAGATGGACATCACAGATATATTCAGAACATTCCATCCCAAAGCAACAGAATACACATTCTTCTCTAGTGCACATGGAACATTCTCCAGAATAGATCACATCCTCAGTCCTAAATCAGGTCTCAACCGGTATCAAAAGATTGGTATCATTCCCTGTATATTTTCAGACCACAATGCTCTGAAGCTAGAACTCAATCACAAGAGGAAATTTGGAAAGAACCCAAATACATGGAGACTAAACAGCATCCTTCTAAAGAATGAATGAGTCAACCAGGAAATTAAAGAAGAATTGAAAAAGTTCATGGAAACAAATGATAATGAAAACACAACGGTTCAAACTCTGTGGGACACAACAAAGGCAGTCCTGAGAGGAAAATATATAGCGGTACAAGCCTTTCTCAAGAAACAAGAATGGTCTCAGGTACACAGCCTAACCCTACACCTAAAGGAGCTGAAGAAAGAACAAGAGAGAAACCCTAAACCCAGCAGGAGAAGAGAAATCATAAAGATCAGAGCAGAAATCAATGAAATAGAAACCAAAAAAACAATAGATCAAATCAACGAATCTAGGAGCTGGTTCTTTGAAAGAATTAATAAGATTGATAAATCCCTGGCCAGACATATCAAAAAGAAAAGAGAAAGGACCCAAATAAATAAAATCATGAATGAAAGAGGAGAGATCACAACTAACACCAAAGAAATACAGACAATTATAAGAACATACTATGAGCAACTCTACACCAACAAATTTGACAATCTGGAAGAAATGGATGCATTCCTAGAGACATATAAACTACCACAACTGAACCAGGAAGAAATAGAAAGCCTGAACAGACCTATTACCAGTAAGGAGATTGAAACAGTCATCAAAAATGTCCAAACAAAAGCCCAGGGCCAGACAGCTTCCCGGGGGAATTCTACCAAACATTTAAAGAAGAACTAATTCCTATTCTCCTGAAACTGTTCCAAAAAATAGAAATGGAAGGAAAACTTCCAAACTCATTTTATGAGGCAAGCATCACCTTGATCCCAAAACCAGACAAGGATCCCATCAAAAAAGAGAACTACAGACCAATATCCTTGATGAACACAGATGCAAAAATTCTCACCAAAATACTAGCCAATAGGATTCAACAGTACATTAAAAGGATTATTCACCACGACCAAGTGGGATTTATTCCAGGACTGAAAGATTGGTTCAACATCCGCAAATCAATCAATGTGATACAACACATTAATAAAAGAAAGAACAAGAACCATATGATACTCTTCATAGATGCTGAAAAAGCATTTGACAAAGTACAGCATCCCTTCCTGATCAAAACTCTTCAAAGTGTAGGAATAGAGGGCACATACCTCAATATTATCAAAGCCATCTATGAAAAACCCACCACAAATATGATTCTCAATGGAGAAAAGCTGAAAGCTTTTCCGCTAAGGTCAGGAACATGGCAGGGATGTCCATTATCACCACTGCTATTCAACGTAGTACTAGAAGTCCTAGCCTCAGCAATCAGACAACAAAAGGAAATTAAAGGCATCCAAATCAGCAAAGAAGAAGTCAAACTATCACTCTTCGCAGATGATATGATACTATATGTGGAAAACCCAAAAGACTCCACTCCAAAACTGCTAGAACTTGTACAGGAATTCAGTAAAGTGTCAGGATATAAAATCAATGCACAGAAATCAGTTGCATTTCTCTACACCAACAACAAGACAGAAGAAAGAGAAATTAAGGAGTCAATCCCATTTATAATTGCACCCAAAACTATAAGATACCTAGGAATAAACCTAACCAAAGAGGCTAAGAATCTATACATAGAAAACTATAAAGTACTCATGAAAGAAATTGAGGAAGACACAAAGAAATGGAAAAATGTTCCATGCTCCAGGATTGGAAGAATAAATATTGTGAAAATGTCTATGCTACCTAAAGCAATCTACACATTTAATGCAATTCCTATCAAAGTACCATCCATTTTTTTCAAAGAAATGGAACAAATAATCCTAAAATTTATATGGAACCAGAAAAGACCTTGAATAGCCAAAGGAATATTGAAAAAGAAAGCCAAAGTCGGTGGCTTCACAATTCCGGACTTCAAGCTCTATTACAAAGCTGTCATCATCAAGAGAGCATGGTACTGGCACAAAAACAGACACATAGATCAATGGAACAGAATAGAGAGCCCAGAAATAGAGCCTCAACTCTGTGGTCAACTAATCTTCAACAAAGCAGGAAAGAATGTCCAATGGAAAAAAGACAGCCTCTTCAATAAATGGTGTTGGGAAAATTGGACAGCCACATGCAGAAAAATGAAATTGGATCATTTCCTTACACCACACATGAAAATAGACTCAAAATGGATGAAGAACCTCAGTGTGAGAAAGGAATCCATCAAAATCCTTGAGGAGAACACAGGCAGCAACCTCTTTGACCTCAGCCGCAGCAACATCTTCCTAGGAACATCGCCAAAGGCAAGGGAAGCAAGGGCAAAAATGAACTATTGGGATTTTATCAAGATAAAAAGCTTTTTCACGGCAAAGGAAACAGTTCACAAAACCAAAAGACAACTGACAGAATGGGAGAAGATATTTGCAAACGACATATCAGATAAAGGGCTAGTGTCCAAAATCTATAAAGAACTTAGCAAACTCAACACCCAAAGAACAAATAATCCAATCAAGAAATGGGCAGAAGACATGAACAATTTCTGCAAAGAAGACATCCAGATGGCCAAAAGACACATGAAAAAGTGCTCCATATCACTCGGCATCAGGGAAATACAAATCAAAACCACAATGAGATATCACCTCACACCAGTCAGAATGGCTAAAATGAACAAGTCAGGAAATGACAGATACTGGCGAGGATGCAGAGAAAGGGGAACCCTCCTACACTGTTGGTGGGAATGCAAGCTGGTGCAACCACTCTGGAAAACATCATGGAGGTTCCTCAAAATGTTGAAAATAGAACTACCCTATGACCCAGCAATTGCACTACTGGGTATTTACCCTAAAGACACAAACATAGTGATCCGAAGGGGCACGTGCACCTGAATGTTTATAGCAGCAATGTCTACAATAGCCAAACTATGGACAGAACCTAGATGTCCATCCACAGATGAATGGATAAAGAAGATGTGGTATATATACACAATGGAATACTATGCAGCCATCAAAAGAAATGAAATCTTGCCATTTGCAATGACGTGGATGGAACTAGAGGGTATCATGCTTAGCGAAATGAGTCAATTGGAGAAAGACAACTATCATATGATCTCCCTGATATGAGGGAGAGGAGATGCAACATGGGGGGTTAAGGGGGTAGGAGAAGAGTAAATGAAGCAAGATGGGATTGGGAGGGAGACAAACCATAAGTGACTCTTAATCTCACAAAACAAACTGAGGGTTGATTGGGGGGAGGGGGGTTGGGGGGGTTATGAACGTTGGGGAGGGTATGTGCTATGGTGAGTGCTGTGAAGTGTGTAAACCTGGTGATTCACAGACCTGTATCCCTGGGGATAAAAATATATGTTTATAAAAAATAAAATTAAAAAAAAATTCTGAAGATGAGGCAAAATATTCACCAGATAATAATGCTGTATTAAAATGGCAGAATACCATTGTATGTATACATCTCTAGAAACAAGATTGAAGGATAATACATCAAAATGTTTATTTCTGATAAGTTTTGGGTCGTTTAATTTCCTTTTTTTGTTCTTCTTAATCTCTTTAACTTTCCACAGTAAACATGTATGGTCTTCATAGTTGAAAAATGTAACTTCTTCTTTTAGGTAAGCCAAAGGAATTTAGTATTTTAAATGTTATTTTCTCATTTTGCTTAAAAATTCTTAAGTTAAAAAAACCAAATTCAATATCCTCATGTTTTTAATATATGTAAATGTGAATAAATAAATATTTGTTTGTAAATTATGTATACATATACATAAGGCATCTATATGTGTATATAAATATGGCTTGTTTAATGTAAGTTGTTTACAGTAAATTCTGAATAAAGCAATCAATTTTGACGGAAAAGCACAATCAAAGGCACAAATTATTATATGGCTAGGTTGCAGACAGTTGTTCTTTTTCCAGAGGTTCTATTCTAAACTTGCATGTTGATATTCCTGAAAGCCCAATTTAAAAGAATTTTCTACTTTGTTCTAAGCATTAATATAAAATGTAAATTTTAGTATACTTGTGGCACTGATAAAAATATTTGAATACATAAGTTACCTTTTAATTATGAAGTATTCTAAGATATTTTGTTAAAACCAGTAAGAATTTTCCAGGAGTAAACAAATGTGAGCCTTAAAACGGTAATAGTAGTTCTTCTATGGTTAGAGGTCATATCATGATTGCACTAATAGAGACTTGATTGTGGGATTACTGTTCTAAATATATGTCCTAGGAAAAGCTTCCTCTGAATCTTAACCAATAAGAAATTATTGATTACCTTCCAGTACAGGAAAAAGAAAAAGAAGTTAACTGGAAATGAATTTATTAGAGCCTACAATAAGCCAATTTTATCTACTAGATTCCATTTTAGGTTTAAAAAAAAAAAGGCAATGATAGATGATTGGTCAGGAATTTATTTTGAAACAAATTTTGAGAACATGACTGAGGCAGGATACAGAAACCTTTAGACCTATGTCTTATAGCAAAACCTGAGAACCTCTGGCACAGCTGAGATGCTTTCTATTCATCTGTTTTTCCCATAGTGCTTAGTTTAACATTGTTCTGTATATTAGGAGTATCTGTGTGCACAATGGAGTCTGATCTAAAGATACCAAGTTTAGACCATTAGATGGCTGATCAACAAAGAATCACAGTAGAGGGACTGAAAAAACCCATGTCCTAGCAACTCATTTGCCCAGATCTAGGGAATTGCCTTGTGTGCCTTTCTCTGAGGCTCCCTTTAAACTAATCTTTCTCCCTCCCTCTCTTTTTAAAAATACCTCTGCATTTAAAATCTCTCATTTCTCCCTTTGCTCTTCTCTTCCTAGTCTAACATTCCTCTTTCTTTAAGCGAATACAGTGAATACAACTTAAATATTTATATTTATGTAACAAAATATAAAAAGCAGCTAGATTAAATACTTCTTGAACTAGGAGGAAAAAAATCTTTAATTGTGTTTTCTTTTGACTTGCTTGTGATTTCTTTTTTATGTGACAGTGTCCTCATTTTTATACTTCCTAAATAGATAATAATTGGGCGTTAAAGTGATGATTGTGATGCATTTTAATATTCTAATTCATCAAAAAAAATTCCTATTTAAAAAATTTTAGTATTGCTTAGGTAGTAACAGTATTTTACAAGCTACAACAGGTCTCTGGTTACTTCAGTTAATTAGAAAAGTAATTGAATACCTCATGCTTTGTACAGTCTAAAAAGTTACCGTTTCATTTAATTTAAAAAAAGTAAAATTGCTTTATATGTTTTAAATTGTTTTCTGGAATCTTCCTGGGTTACTGAAGCAAAACAAAATGTTGAAAGTGTTGAAAAATCTTATATTTAAACATACAAGCTATTTTTCTTAGTTTTTTCTAGATTCATAATGAATATCTAGGATTTTTTGTGTTAGAAAAAGATATATTTATGTATTGTCATAGGTGAATGTATTTAAATTCTCAAGGATGGATTGGAGGAAGAGATAGTTCCAGTTCAAATAATTTTCATTTTAATTTGATACAGTATAAATTGGCAATTTGCAAACAACTGTCTTCTCTTATTTACCCTCCCTCAGGCAAACTTTTAAATGTGAAATCAAAAGGAAAAAAATACTATTGGTAAATATTCTCTCATAAATGCTTGCTGGTAATTTTCCTAACCTGTGTGTTTCTTTGTTGTTGTTGTTGTTTTGTTGTTGTTTTCTTTTTTTAAGGGAGGGGAGGAGCAGAGGGAAAGGCAGAAAGACAATCTCAAGTCCCAAAGGCAGAGCTTGATCTCACAACCCTAAGATCATGACTTGAGTTGAAATAAAAAGATGTTTGATTGAGCCACCCAGGTGCCCCTAACCTGTGTATTTCTAAACATAGGACTCTACTAAGAGCAACTTTTCCCTCAAACAATGAGAAATATTTAAGAAAGGGGAAAATGTGAAGAAGTCTGGTTGTTATTTTTTGCCACTGTCGTGGATAAACACTTACACTTTGGGAAGACAGAACAGTTACCATTCCATTAAGGATTTTCTTGTTTATGTTCATGAGGGATATTGGTGTTTCACTTTTTCTTGTCATTTCATGGTTGGGTTTTTATTTTTAGGATTATTTGGCCTCATAAAACAAGTTGGGAAGTATTTCTTTATCTTCTTTTTTTAAATATTTTATTTATTTATTTGACAGAGATAGATCACAAGTAGGCAGAGAGGCAGGCAGAGAGAGAGAGGGAGAAGCAGGCTCCCTGCTGAGCAGAGAGCCCCGATGCGGGGCTCGATTCCAGGACCCTGAGATCATGAACTGAGCCGAAGGCAGAGGCTTAACCCTCTGAGCCACCCAGGTGCCCCTATCTTCTATTTTTATTAAAGAGTTTATGCATTTATGTTAAGATTAGTGGTTTTTCTTTAAGAATTTGATAAATTTCAGCAATGAAACCATCTGGGCCTGGAGGCTTTTTATGTGTTTATGTTATGCAAAAGTATTTGATGACAAATTCAATTTTATTAATAGATAGAGATATTCAGATTTTTTTGTTTTATTTCACATCAGTTTTGGTAAATTGTATTTTTCAAAATATGTACATTTCATCAAAGTTGTTGAATTTGTTGACTTAAAGTTATTCATAACACTCTGGTTCCTATTGGATCTGTAGTGATGTCCCCTCCTTCATTCCTGGTATTAGTAATTTGAGTTTTCACTCTCTTTCTTGATCATGTACCTAGAGGTTTATTAGTTTTGTTGATCTTTTCAAAGAACCACCTTTTGCCTTTGCCTATTTCCTTTATTGCTTTTCTATTAGTTAATTTCAGCTCTTTTCTTTTGTTATTGCCTTCTTTTTATTTACTTAACTCTTGATTTAACTTGCTCTTTTTTTCATACCTTCTTAAGATAGAACCATAGGCCATTTATCTTAGATCTTTCTACTTCTTAATGTAAGCAATTCAAACTTCCCTTCAAGCATTCATTTAGCTGCATACCGTAAATTTTGATACATTGTATTTTCACTCATATTCAGTTTGAAGTATTTTCTAATTTCCCTTTTCAGTTCTTCTTTGGCCCCTGTATTTAGAAGATGGTATTTAATTTTCAAAATTTTTTTCTAGGTATCTTATTGTTATTGATTCCATTTTGGTCAGAGAACATATTCTTTAGTATTTTAATCAAAAATTTGTTGACATGTTTTATGGGTGAGCTTATGGTCTATCTTGTTAAATGTACCATCTCCACTTGAAAAGAATATTTATTCTATAGATGTTGGGTGTCATTTAAGTAGTAATTAGATTAGGATGATTGGTAGTCAAATAAACTGTCTTACTGGTATTTTTGCCTAGTTTCCTGTCAATTGCTGAGAAAGAGGCTTTTATATCTCTAAGTATGATTGTAGAATTGTTTATTTTGCCCTTTAATTCTGTCAGATTTTGCATCATGCACTTTGAAGCTGTGTTACTGGCATAATCAAATTGTTATTATGCCTTTTGATGAATTAATTCTTTTTATGAATCTGAAATGTTCCTGGTTCTGGCCATATTCTTTAAGTCTACTTTATATGATAATATAGCTACTCCAGCTTTTATAAGCTTATAGTGTATCTATAAGTGTATCTTTTACCATCCATTTATTTTCAACCCATCAAAGTATAATTCTTGTGGATATCTTACAGTTGGGTCTTGCTTTTTTATCTGTTTTGGCAATCTCTGCCTTTTATTTGGAGTGTTTAGTCCATTAACATTGAATGTAATTATTCTTGTGGTAGGTTATAGGTTTGCTATTTTACTATTTGCTGTATGTCTCTCTGTTCACATTTCCTGCATTGTTTTGCCTTAACTTAATATTTTTAAAAATTCTCTTCAAATTATTTACTAGCTTTTTAAGTAACCTCATTGCATTTTGTCTGTATGTGTGATCACTCCAGGCATTACAAATATGCTTTCTTACTTCTTCATAGACTATTTAGAGCTAATATTGTATCATGTAATAGACATTGTAGAAATATTACAACCAAATTATCAAATTGGTCCATTTGTAACCTCCTTCATCCTTTATGGTTTGGTGTTATATGAATTACATCTACATATGTTATAAACTCCATAAGACAGAGTTATAATTTTTTTTCTTTTTAGATGGGTCTAACTAATTTAAATTACTAGGGGAAAGTAGTTTTTTATATTTATCCAATATTTACCATTTCTGATATTCTTCATTCTTTCCTGAAGATTCTTCTGCCCAACTGGTATTCCTGTTCAGTCTAAAGAACTTGCTTTCACGTTTTTCTATATTGTAGGTTGGCTGGCAACATATTCTCATAGTTTTAGTTTATCTAAGATACAGTTTGCCTTCATTTTTGAAGGATATAATCTTTCTGGATATAGAATACTGGGTTGACAGCTTTTTTTTTTTTCTTCTTGAAGTATATATAAATCATTTTTTTGCTTTATTTAATGTGTCATTTTTTTGTGACTGCTTTCAAGATTCCTTTTTCTTATCACTGATTTTCTTCATTCTTGCTCTACCAGAGGTTCCCTGAACTTTCTTGAATCTTTTGAAATTTTGTCTTCCACCAAATTTGGGAAATTATTAGGCATAATTTATTTAAATATTTTTTGGTTCTGTTCTTCCTTTTCCCTTTTGGATCTCTAGTTATACGTGTATTGACTTTTTGATATTTAGCCACACGTCTCTGAGACTGATTTATTATTTCTCAATCCTTTTATTTTCCATTCTTCAGATTGGGTTATTTTTTTGATCTATCATGTTCATTCTTTGTTTTGTAATCTCCATTTTGCTTTCAAGCCTATCCAGTTAATTTAAAAATTTCAGTTAATATATTTTTCGTTCTAGGACTTGAGTTTGGTTCCTCTTTATAGTTTCCATTTGACTATATTTTCATTTATATTTTTGAATATAATTTTGATTGCTACTTTAAAGCCCCTGTCTGCTACTTGTAACATTTGAATCAGTTCAGAATTGATCTCTGTCTATTGTATTTTCTCCTGAAAATGGGTCATGTTTTCCTGTTTTTTGGTTTGTGCAATAATTTTGGATTATATCTTAATACAATTCTGCAATTACCCTGCTGTAGATACTCTGGGTTGTGTTATTCTTCTAAAAAATACCAGGTTTTTTTTGTTTTTGTTTTTGTTTTTTTACTGTTTTAGGCAGTTGATGGTTAGGCTCAATCTGCAAACTCTGTGTTTTTTGTTTGTAGCTCAAATCCTTGGTTATTTTACCCTTAGCTAGCCTTTTTTATTTCTTCTGCAAATGTGCAGTTCACAGGTCAGCCATATATTGGAATTGACTGTATATACAGATTTAGGGCTCCTTCCTGACTCTATCCTTTCCAGGACTCCCCTTTCAGTTTCCAGGGATTTTGGTTATGTTGCACTTTGTCCACTGCTTCTTCAGGCCTGAAAGACTGAAGATTTTTTGTTTGAGTTTTGTTGCCTTACATATTGTGGGTTGAGGTCTGCCCTCAGGCCAAAAGGTACTATAAGCAGGTAACTCACTTAGTTCTAGTCTTTTTTCTAAGTGTTAATTCCTTTCCAGAATCAATCTGTTTTTGGTCACTTTCTAGTGCATTTAAGTAGTTATTTATTATATGTTTGTGTGTAGTTATTTATGTAGGAGAATTGGTATTGTAGGAGGTTACTAAGCCAATAGTAGAAGTAGAACTAGATTTTTTTTAAGCTAAAATAATTGGAAAATATGGGATGGTGAAGTACAATCTTAATGTGGTTTTTTTTTTTTTTGAGATATTCAGAAAAAGAAGAAACCATGATGTATATCACACATACACACACACACATACGCACACACGCACACAAACTGAAATAACTAGTTTTTCTAACTCCAAAGTCTTCTTAATGAAACATTAGATTAGAATATATTTCCAATATAAGGACAAATAGTTTACCATATGTCAAAAGAAAATTTTGTATAGATTTTTAAAACCTATAGATGCTTATTTCCAAGATGGAGTTCTGTTGTATATTGTACATCCAAAGTTTTTCACTTCTGACATATATAGTTTTGATTCAGTTAACATAGCTAAGAAGGTAACTTACAGTTTCAGAGTCCTCAAACGTCAATTTATGATTTTAAAAATTTTTGGTGGATAATTTCCAGTATGATTTCCACTTTCTAGGAAATGTTTCTTTCATGTTTCCTCTTGCTACTGAATAGGCTCTTTGTGAAGGAGGAGGCAGAACCTCTGCTTTGGTTTTACTTTAATCTCTGTGCCAATGGTTTTCCACCTTGCTCTATCTCCTTTATATTTTTTTCTCTTTCTCAGTCTTTAAAAAATTTATCTTTTCATTACTTTTAATTTTTTAACCCTTTTGGGTAATAGGAAAGGAAGTTTAGGAATATCGATTATATTATTTGGTTGTTATCTCTTTGCTGCACCTTATAGATTTGCCTACCTCTTATCCTTTCTTCTTAGGACTTGTAAATATTTTCAATATTTTGCTCAATATGAATACGTAGGGAATTTGAGAAGTAAAAGCAAGGACTCCGTATATTCTCATTCTATTGGGAAGGTCCTGCTTGTTGAATTTTTAGGTATTTCAAGATGTTCCAGTCAACTGACAAGGACTTCTCCTCACAGTGTCAGAACTGTAGTGATGATGAGAGTAATGCAACTAGCAAATAGTTCTGGTATGTAACCACTTTTGCATGTTTACTTCAGCAGAAATCTCTGTGGAGTACAATGGTATCCTATATTCCTTGTTAACATTTGGAAAACCATTTGCATGCTTTCAAAATTGATTTTGAGGTAATGGTGTTAGTCAATAAATAGAGAATATTTTAATCAGATGTGAAATTCTGCAAAGATTAGTATATCTTCTTTTCATAACTCATTTAAATAAAGGGAAAACAAAACGTAAACTTGCATTCTTAGAACTTTCTGAATAATATGATAATTGACTAAACTCAAGGTTTTAGTGTACTTCTTATTGCAAAACCATTATGGTACTCTATGTGTTTTAAGTAAAATACCATTCATAAATATGGGCAGTACTTCTTCTTTATATAGCTTATCAGTGGAGACTTACTTGCTTTTTGCTTTTCTAAAACTAAATTCTTTAGTTCTTATGTTGTTATAGATTATAAATAAATATTTTAGAAAATATATGTCCAGTTTGTAATATATTTCTTTAGGCAGTATGGTTATACTAAATCTTTAGAACAGGGTGATCTGTGGTGTGGGTTCTTCTCAATAGACTGTCAGTTAATTCTTTTGGACTGATGAGGATAAAGAAAGTATGTTCTCTGCCATTTTACCATAGCTTGCTCTTGTACTTATACAAATGGTGAGATGGTTATTGTTGAGATTGGATACATTGCTTCTTTATAATGTTAATTTTTAGATTTAGTGATGGTACTTAAAGATACTTTGATTTATACTTGGGAAAAGTTTGTGTGTTTATTATGCTATATATTATAAATAGTTTATTGTTACTTATGATTTTGAATAGCACCCTACTTTTTTGGGTCATTTTATTGTGTAGAATATTCTGCATTATCCAATAGTATATAGATTTCAAAACTCAAAATATTCAGTACATTATCAAGGGAGATTAAGGAACAGAACGCAATCCAGTGAAGTCATTGTTGTAATACATTGCTTTGAAAATGTTATTTTCTGTTTTTTAAAGGATATCTAGATTTATTGAATATTCTTTTTTCTGCTATCAATGTTTGTTTGTATATATAACACCTAAGTCATCTATCACTGTATCTCAAAGAAGAATAGCTATATTTCAGAGGACTTTTTTTTGTAATTAATGTAAACAGGCTTATTATATAGATGCAAGGACTTAACACAAAAATGAAAAACTAACGATTACCCAGGGTCATAGGTTCCATGGTAGACTTGTAACTAAAGTTCAGTTTTGTTTTCTAGCCTTGTAGTTTAATCCATACCAAGTATTATTTTCTGTGTGGATAACTTTGGTCCATTAACCTACAAAAATTTATAAATAAACTTTGATATTCTTATACATTATAAATCTGCTGGTATTTTTTTTATTGTAATAAAAAAGAAATCATGCTATAGTAACTAATTCTTGACCTAAACCCTATCTTTCCCCTTTAGAAAAGTTGGAAGCTGCACCACCCACCCCAGGACAGCTGAGATACGGTAATAGTTCTATAATTGTTAAATATTTGTACATCTGTCTTTTAGACATAAAAAAATGGTATCATTTCTACTAATATAGAAGAGTGAGTAAATTTAATTTTTCCAGATAGAGTTGGTTATCTTATTTATCATGCTGACACAAAAAGTTTATAAGCTTGGTTTATAACATATTACAATATTATGGAATTTCTAATATTGTTAATAGTATCTAACATTGTTAAACTGTTGTCACCATCTAGAACTAAAAGTATACTTATGGTTAGGTTTTCTTAATTCCCAGGAAAAAGAATATATTTACTTTAGTTTGGATTTAAGTAGGGTAATTTCATAACTAGAAAGTTATGAAATTTCATAACTAGAAAGAAATTTCATAACTAGAAAGTAAAACTGTTCTCTGGTGGAGAAAATACTTACAGCTTGCTGTTTGTGATGATGAGGAAAGTTAAGTTCATTTAAGACCACCACGAAGAAGAAGCTTATAATAGTGCTGGTGTACTTTCTTTACTCTGTTAAGTTGGGAATAAATAGTCAAGGCTAACATGGGCAATAATGTAAAACAGTTTGGGGTCTTATTATAAAGACAACAAAAGAAGAGAATATTTTAACAGTACAGTGAATTCAAGTAGGTTGTAGGTGAAAGCGAAATACTAGATGTGATTTGCTGTTAGAGAGTAATATTTCCCAAAGGAAATTGAAGAAATCACAAATTAATAGGAGATCATTAGATACTGGAGAGCAAATTTACAAGATTTTTAAAAACTTAATTAACTACCCAGTTCTTTTTTTTCCAAGAGATAGAGTATAATTTATATTAGAAATAATAACTTTTCCCAAATACATTTAAGAATTCTTTAAGACTTTTCTTCTCCTGATAGTTTTTCCTGATCCTCCTAGCCTAGGTTCATGCAAATTCATGTTCATAACAATGGATAGTACTATGATAATAGTAAAAAAAAAAAACTGGTTCTATTGGTTCTATTGAAATTAACTGTTGATATGGTATGTTATCACACCCAAACTTCTTGAGGGTTGGTAACCAAGTCTTACATATCTTTATATCTAATGCCTGATGGAATGTCCTGTACATGTTTATTTAACAATTTGAAAATTGTATTTTTTCCTTTGTGTTGATAATAAATTTTTTACTTATAGGACACATTTACTTAGGTCTAAGCATAAATGCATGATATATTTTATTCTTTAAAGTTGCTTATTATAAAAGTTTGAATGTCTAATAGTTAAGCAACTAGACTTGGGCAAAATCAAAGAACTCAGACTAGACTCTTTATTTTTTTTTTAAGATTTTATTTATTTATTTATTTATTTATTTGACAGAGAGAGAGAGAGAGAGATCACAAGTAGACAAGAGAGGCAGGCAGAGAGAGAGGGGGAAGCAGGCTCCCCATTGAGCAGAGAGCCCTATGCGGGGCTCGATCCTAGGACCCCAAGACCAAGACCTGAGCTGAAGGCAGAGGCTTAACCCATTGAGCCACCCAGGTGCCCCAAGACTCTTTAATTGAAAAATCCCATTTCATTAATCCGCTATTTGATTTTTACCATCTTTAATAGTTTTTAAAATAATACCTTTTAAAAATGATCTTCTTTATAATTAAAAAGATGCTACTTTTTATCTTGAACATTCTTATTTGATAACAAGAAGAAATCTGAAATGACCTAGGATACATATACCCTTTTCCTCTGATCTTAGTCTTCAGTAGTGGTTTTGGGTAGAGTGTTTTTTTGTTTTGTTTTGTTTACTGCTTATTAGCCTTTCCTGGGTTGGTGCAGAACTCGCTAGAGTAATGTCAAACTTCAATAACTTCTGGATTATATCTTAATTAACACTTGGACTTAACTGCATTAAAAAGAAAAACATTCTAAAGTCACTGAACACACACAACCAATTCACTTAAGGAACTATTTGCTGGATATGTTATAAAACTCACAAGTTTGATGTTTATCTAAAAAAGTCATCAGTTGAATTGATGTTGGCTATATCTTGGTAATTTTATAGATGAGTCAGAATAAAGTCTTTTAACTCTCCCAGCTTTTAATCTGTTTCACAGTCTGCCTTCAATTCTCTTAATATGGTATTCTCTTCCTTTCCAGGTTAGTGGTCCTCAACTTAATTAACTAATGTTCATTAAGTGTCTGCAATGTACTATGCATTCTGCAATGTGCTGAAGATACAAATATGAAAAAAGTGAGGCTGAATGTTTAAAAAATATATAGATATTAGTTCTTCCTAGTTACACTTCTTTATGTCAGGTCATTCAGATTCTGTATTAGATAGATAAGATAAGGTATGCCTTTGTTAGGAAGAGGCCAAATTACATTTTGATTTAAATCAAATAGTTTGTGAAAGCTTTCAGGGATACCGATATTGTGAGGGGGGAAAAGACTGCATATAGATGGTGAATATAGATGAGATGATCACATTTTTCTCACATTTGTTCAAAAATTGTTTAGTGAGTAAAAGTGACCATTTAGATTCCCTGAAATTTGATTCAGGGTATTTTTTTATTATTTCTAACATGTGATATTAATTTTATGATATCAGTTTTTAGGTATAAGAAACAGATTGATATCAATAGCAATTAAACAGGTAAAACATGGTACTTGTAATATGTATTTACTTATTTGTTCTGCTGTTAACTGTAGTTCTTTGTATGTGTAGCTAGTAAGAAAACAACCCAGAAATCTAACACAGTTATTTTTACATGTTATATGTTTTTTAATTTTGTTTTGTTTCCCTAGTGTAGCTTCTAGGAAGTAATTAAGCTTATAGCAGGAGTAGAATCTTTTGGTTATGGGGAATTAAAAGCAAATTTAAAAGGTTGTCAAGTCTGTTTAGGAGACTTTAATCATATGGTCTGTGTTCTCATTTAAAATTATAGAAATCCTAAAATATATTTTCTGTGTTTGATGTTTTTCAGTATTCATCCACAATGCGATACCTTTCATAGGGTTTGGCTTTTTGGATAATGCAATAATGATTGTTGCAGTAAGTTCTTTCTTTTACCCTTCTATTTTGAGTTAATAAAGCAATTAGTGTAGTCGAAATTTTCCTAATAATTTATATATCCTGGCTATAAGATTTTAATTAACATCATAATGAACAAGGCTACTTTTTACCATATTTCATGTTAATTAGACTATTATTCAGTTTTAAGGCATTACATATATTAATCATTAAGACTTTTGGCAAACCATTGACCATAATAAACACATAGTTATTAGGTCAATATTATTCTGTTTTAGTTTAAACATTCTCATTAAAAGAAAAAGTATATAAAATTTTCTGACGTTCTTTAACTTTATTGACAGTTCTCATCACATATATGTTATTTGGTTAGTTCCTTGTTTAGTTTTCCCATGGAGAATTGTCTTAAAGGGTGTTTTGATGTAGTCTATTTGACCTAAAGTTATTTTAAATTTTAATTGAGAATACTGAGTATATCTAATTTTTGTCTTTGTTCCATTGTAGTGTTAAAAAAAAGTTCCCCTTTGCTGTGGTTATTTTAATGTGTGTTCCTTAAGAGTGTTTAGTCTCTGAGAAGGCTTCTTTACCTTTCCTACCATTGAGTGATACATTTTGTTAATGAATACCAATATTGGTCCAATTTCGAAAGTCAGAGATGAATCTGTGGATTAAAATGCAAGTCTTCTAAAACTGCCCAGTGCTCTATCCACTCTCTTCATTGACTCTAACTTGAAAAAAATGATGTAAATGGTAGTTGTTGTGTAGGAGACTGCTTTAAAAAAAAAATGATTTGGGGATCATTGTGAGAAAAATACATATGAGAGCAAGGGTTTTTTTGTTTGTTTGTTTTCTTTTGGTTTTCTTTAGTGTCTTGGAGGTCACGTGTACTACAGATGGATGTAAATAGAACATTTGATTTCAAAACAGTAAAATTATACTAAAAGTAAAATTTACATTGTGTAGATTATAAAATTTGCTTAAAGAATATCTCAAATTCTTAAAAGAATATCTGAAAAGAATTTTTTTTTTTGCTATTATATAGTCTCATCTTATATCCAGATTAACAGTGCTCAGCTATCCAGAAAGTCTGGCTGCTCACTTGTGTTCATATAGTAGGAAGGTATCTTTCTGCCTAAATATTCACAGCAGGTACTCTAGCGTGCACACAGCTTGAATGTGGAAGCACCCATTGTGTAGTTCTTTAGCAAAGGAGCCTGGCAAGAGCCTCTAAAATATAATTTCAGAATGCTAGTTTTTTGACTGATCATGACATTTTTCCTAATATATATATAAGAATTGGCCAATTTATGTGTCTGCGAATATGAGAATATATCTGTGAATATTAAGCAACTTAGAACCACACTGCTTTCAATGAAATTACTAAAATTTGAGTTGGTTAGGTTATTTAAATAGTTATTAAATAATAAAGCATATCTAATTATAATGGAAACCCCATTATGATGAATTTATAAGCTGTAGGTAAGACTTGATGTCTTCTTAAACAGATTGGCTGAATTGAAGTTTCTCTGTGACAAATACTTCTTTCGGTTTTACACAATTCAGTATTTCAGTTTGTCTTAATTGACAGCTGGTATCCATACTACTGCCTTCATTTTCATTTGTTTTTTTCCATCTCAATAAGACAGACCTTAGTCAAATACTAAAAAAAACTATCCTTGCTACAAGGAAGTATTGAGATGATATATTTTGCATAAAGAAGGGTGAATAGAGATTTTGAAGAGAGATCAGAATAGGGAAACTGGGTAACTTCATAGATCCTGCATTTCAGTGTATTATTTATTTGAAATAAATATCTAAAGTAACAGATAATCTGCATCTAAATACAGCTACGAACAAAGTGAAACACACACACTCAAGAGTCAAATTATTATAATGTGGTTTACTGTTTTCTGTTACTCAGGCCTGTGTCTCACAGTATAAGCAAGAGTGAACTCTTTTTTCAGGTCTGAGATGGTTGACTCCGAGTTAATAACACTTGTTCTTGAAGTTTACACTGAAATCCAGTTGCAGGGACATAATACCAGTTTTTACTTATATAATATTGAAATAAATGTTTAAACCACTTGCTTCAATACCTGAGTAAGAGCAGTTGTGTGGCAAAATTGTTATTCAGTGATAATTGCAAACCAGTTCAGGGACAGTGAAATTTCCCAAAGAGGTTTTATAATAAATAGACTGCTAAAACTAAAATACATAAGTAATACAACTCTAGAATCTATACATAGGAAAATAAGTAGTCATCATTATCTTAAGAATGTTTTTCACCTTTTAATTATTTGAAAACACTGATTTCCTCCTAACATTATGGGACAGCTATGACTGTTTTAAGATAGTAAGTTAAGGAAATATTTGATTCTTCTTTTCTATCATGTCATTGACATTTGATGTTTTCCTCTTCCCTGTTGTACTCTCTTGGTTGCTATCCTAAGTTGTAGTCACCAAAACAAATTCCTGTGTAACTTCCTGTAATAGATTGACCTTTATTGTTGGCTGCTGTTCATACTCAGCCTTTGGTTTCATAGTTTATTATATTTTTATATTACTAGGATTGCTTTTTATGACATTTTAGTGGGGTTTTTGGATTATGTTTCTTAAAATTTAATTAGAATAGGATTTATTAGAATTCTAGAGTAGTTTAATTGTACTCAGGTGATGAACCAGATATAAATTTAAGATAACTAGTATTAGATGTACAAAATAAAACTTGATGTAACTGTGGGAAAAAGTAAAGACTGGTAGTCTGTTGTCCTCTGTCTTTGATTTTATTTGAAGCTTTTATGTTATTAGAAGGTCCTTCAGGTTTCTTAAATTCAATTAAATGATTAAGCACCTAAGTACTTTTTAAGCACATGTATTACAAGCAGATTTTTGCTGGGGCACTCCTAGTGATAGTGATTCATTGCTGCTAAAGATGGTATATTTATTTTTTATATACTGTACATGTTAGGTACCTTCGTTCTATATAAGTGCTCCAGTTTTTTGTGGAGTGTTTTGTTTGGGGTTTCTTTTTTTCCCCATCTATATATAAAGATACACATCTTTATTCCTTACGAATGTTTTGTTCTTTTTTTCTTGGGGATGTGGTTCCTTCACAACCTTCCTTGTGATTTTAAATACCTGGGAGGCTTTTATGCATCAGGCTGTTCTCTCTGTATCCAGCAAGAATTTTATTTTTTTTTTTTTTAAGATTTTATTTATTTGTTTTGAGAGAGAGAGAGAGAGCACACACACAAACAGGTAGAGCAGCAGGCAGAGGGAGAGGGAGAACCAGGCTCCCCACTGAACAGAGGGCCCAACGTGGGACTCAATCCAAGGGCCCTGGAATCACGACTCCAGTTAAGGCAGCCGCCTAACTGAGCCACTCAGGCGCCCCAAGAATTGTGTTTTAAAGAGATGGAACCAAAAGACCTAGGTGAGAGGAAAATAAGGAAACGTAACTCAGCTTCTCTTCAGTTTTATAAATAATTGAGTAATACAATATTTCTATATACTGCATAGGAAATTCCTTTTTTGTTCTCCATAAGTATCATTGTGATTTTAAAATTTATTTAGAAATTTTCAAGCATCAGTATTCAGGAGGAAAATTAAGTCTACTTATGGCGGCATTGGCTAAGCATTAGAGCTCAGTTAGCACAATAGATCATAGGATTTCTTCTTTATTCTGTGTAGTAACCCATTAGAATAGTTTAATCTTCTTCATTTCAGTTCCTTCTCTTTATTTTTTTTAAGATTATTTATTTGATAGACAGAGATCACAAGTAGGCAGAGAGGCAGGCGGGGCGGGGGGCGGGGGGAAGCAGGCTCCCTGCTGAGCAGAGAGCCTGATGCTGGGCTCCATCCCAGGACTCTGGGATCATGACCTGAGCCAAAGGCAAAGGCTTTAACCACTGAGCCACCCAGGCACCCCTGGTTCCTTCTCTTTAAAATGGAAGTAAAAATACGAGTGCCTCTTGTCTATAGGGGAATGGGATGGGTGTGGAAAGTCTGAAACTCTCTCAGTAAATTCAGTACCTTGTTTTTTACTGAGGCTCTATCTATTGTGCAAATTACTGTTGTTGCTCATAAATGTATCATATAGTCTCACTACTTAATGGTTAAAGTACTCAGTGTTATAAGATAATTTTTTTTTTTAAAGGTTTTATTTATTTATTTGACAGACAGAGATCACAAGTAGGCAGAGAGGCAGGCAAAGAGAGAGGAGGAAGCAGGCTCCCCGCTGAGCAGAGAGCCCAACGTGGGGCTCGATCCCAAGACCCTGGGATCATGACCTGAGCCGAAGGCAGAGGCTTTAACCCACTGAGCCACCCAGGCGCCCCTATAAGATAATTTTTGAAGTCTGTGATCTCTTGGGGCCCTAGAAATCAGTTTAGTCTTTTTTTTTTTTTTTTACTCTTTTGATAGTTTAAATAACAGCTTAAATTAATATTTTAAATTAGGTGAGTTGGTCTTTGTGTTCCAAGAGATTTAAAGAATCTTTGTTGCTGGAAAATATAAATTCTAGATTTTTAACAATGAGTTATATTGCTATTTTTATTATAATAGTATTTGTTGCTATTTTTATTTTTTATAAAAGCCTGATTTTAATAAATCAAATGATACTGATGTTGTTTTGCATGAATGCATATATTTAATAGTTAAGTGCATTACTGCATTATATGAATATTTTGGCATATTTTATATATATAATTTTGCTGCAATAACCTGTTGGCTTAAGCAGTTTATCTGTTTTCATTAAGACTTTGCTCTTTTTTACAGTCACTTCAGCATTAATTTTTAAATTAATTTCTTTGTAATCATTTTTTAGGGAACCCATATTGAGATGTCTATTGGAATTATTTTGGGAATTTCAACTATGGCAGGTATTTAATAAGTCATATTATTATTCCATTGTCCATATATTTATAAAATATTTTAGCAGGTTGGACTTAGAAGTGGATGATTTATTTAAATAAGTTTACTCATTGAAATGTCTATTTGTCTACCTAATCCTGTTCTTCAGTTTCTTAATGTTGTATATATAGCACTTTTTTCCTGAGAAATTTTAGGTACTTAATGTTAATGAGTAACAATGCTATACTGACTATATTAAAATAAATTTTTCTCTTAATTCAGTGTTACCCCAAAACCTTTGTGCTCTTGTTTCTACTAATTTATTTTCAAATTGTGTAGGAAAATCAAAGAAGGAAATATAAGATTGGCTCTATTACTTTCTTTCCCCTAGTTACCACTCTGTTTTTTATGATGGTGAAACTTCATTTTTCTCTGTGATTTTCTCAAATTTCAGAGCTGTGCATAAAGGTTTACTTTAACTTCCAAATATCCAAATTTCCTTAAATATAATGAAGGATACAGAAAATACTGCATAGTATTGAAACTAAAATGGTTTCCAGATGGCCACCACAACAGAAAAAAACCTACTGCTTGATGGAAGGAGAACATTATATCCCAGAAGACTTGTGTTCTATTTTGAAATCTTGAAATTCAGAGCTATGCAATGAGTAACTTTGGATACATAGCTGTTGTAGTTTCAGAAACTTGTGACTACTCTTCCAGATGAGTGCTTCATTGATGATATAGCGACGTATTATAATGATTTTTCTGACTTCCATGTAACAATTCACTTATCTCACTTTTTTAGCTGCTGCTTTAGGAAATCTTGTGTCAGATTTAGCTGGACTTGGGTAGGTCCATTCATTTATTCATTTGTGCATGTGTATTCTGACCTTGCTCTCTTTATCTTCCCCATTTTTTAATTGAGAAAGATAAAAAATATGGGACATTTTTTGTGTGTGTTTTCAAACTAAAGTTTTAGATTTAACATTTCTAAATCAGTAGTACTAAATCTTCAGTGTGCATCAAATACAAATGCCTGGGTTATGCCTTGGAACTTGTGTCTCTGGGTTTAGGGACCCGGAATTTGTGTTTAAAATCTTCTCAAGAGATTGATACATGCTAAAAGTTTTTCTAAAACGACTGTAATGTAAATATTACTGAAGTATTCATATGTATTTTTGATAGACATTTCCAAAGTGAGACAGAATTAAAACCAAGAGTTAAAATTAAAGAATTAAAACCAAATAAATAGTTAAATTAAAATTAATAAAACAAATTAAAATAAAAAATTAAAACCAAGAACCCCATCATTATTTCACCCCACTCTTCTCCCATTAAGCTCAAAGATAAGAGATATGGCTCAAATATGAGGATACTGACTGGGCATGTTTTCTGGAGAGAGGAACTTTTCAGAAGGGATAATGCCAGAGCATACATGGGTTTGGCCAGTTTTTGCTCTCTTTATTCTGTGTGGCTGGAATGATGAAATAAAGTGAGAATGTCTACTTAGAAAAGGCCAGCTTTCTCTCTTTCTCATTTTACATCCTCTCTTCCAAGCAACACATGGCCTGGGCTGCCTCCTGATCTTGAGGAAGCCTGGAAAGTACAAGTTAGACCAAATTGGCATTAATTATTGTAATAAACATACTCTCTTTTGCTCAGTCTTTGGCTCTGTTTTTTCCTTCCATGGTTCATGAGAGTGGTTAAGTTTTGAGATTTGGATTTGGGCCTACCAGAAGTTTACTTAGCCTTATAATCTAGGAAAAGGTGGCTTCATAAGTGATCTGACCCTGTGTATTAGACTTCTGTACTGGAGTTTGGGGCCAAAGCTACTGTTAAAATACAGAGTTTCTTGTTTTTGGACTAGGGCGTAAATTTTATATTTTTCAGATTCCTGACATAAATCTATAATGATATCACCCCTTACATATTCTAATTTCCCCATTTTCAACATTAATGTTAATGTTATGTCACAGCTACTGTGATAGCTTTTTATATATAAGAGAACTAAGTGGTCTGATAGATTTTAAGGCCATTTAATTTTAGATTGTATCATTAATTAGTTATTTTTGATTAGAGATAAGATATTGTTGGGAGTCTTTATATTTAAAAACTATTTCTCCTCTGCCTTTAAAAAATATCATTAAATAACAAATATGTTTTCTTGACTCTTAGGTATACAGGTTTTTTTAGAAGTTAACATATCTGATATTGGGATCCATATTTTTTTCTTTCTTACAGTTGATAAAGTGAGTTTGTATCCAATAACTGATGGGAAATAAATACTTGAGATTGCCCTGAAGATTCTAGTGGGTTTTTCTTAGTATTTCAATCTAATATCATGGTTGGTTTTTTTAAAGATTTTATTTATTTATGTGTGAGAGAGAGAGTGGGCGAGAGGGAGCGCAAGCAAGCAAAGGGGCCGAGGGAAAGGGAGAAGCAGACTCCCCAACGAGCAGGGAGCCCAATGTGGGACCTGATCCCAGAACCCTGGGATTATGACCCAAGCCAAAGGCAGATGCTTAACCACCTGAGCCACCCAGATGCCCCTATCTAGTAGCATATGTTAACGTGCTTTGCTTTAAATTTGGAGTTCATGACTATGATTTTATTGCAAGTTTTTTTTTTTTTATTATACCTTGAAATGATCTTTTAAAATAAGAGAGAGGGGTGCCTGGGTGGCTCAGTCAGTTAAGGTTTTTTTTTTTTAGATTTTATATATTTATCTGACACAAAGAGAGAGTGCCCTCACAATCAGGGAGAGCCACAGAGGTAAAGAGAGAAGCAGGCTCCCTGCTGAGCAGGGAGCCCCATGCAGGGCTCAGACCCAGGACCCTGGGATCATGACCTGAGCCTAAGGCAGACAGTTAACCAACTGATCCACCCAGGAGCCCCAAGCATCTGAACCTTGATTTCAGCTCAGATCATGATATCTGGGTCGTGAGATTGAGCCTTGTATCAGGCTGTGCATTGGGTGTGAAACCTGCTTGAGATTCTGTCTTCCTCTCCCTTGGCCCCTCTCCCACCTTCCCAACCCCCTTGCTTGCTCTCTCTCAAAAAAATAAATAAATAAAACAAAATAAAATAAGAGAGAGGATTTGCTCTAAGTCAATTAGTTTATCTCTGTATGAAAATATTAATATTAAAATATTTTTAAACTGTATATTTATGCACAATAAAAATGGAAATTGTAAATAAGCATTTATACCATTTCTAGAGTGCCAGTTACAGGTGTAAAATTATCTTGTTTCTTTTTGTAGCAATTTGTTTATTATCTGAGGACTTTTGTGTGTCTCTTTAAAAACTTATATTCTGTCCTTGTGTTTTTTTAAAGACTTGCAGGCTATGTTGAAGCTTTGGCTTCCAGATTAGGCCTATCAATTCCTGATCTTACACCAAAGCAGGTGGACATGTGGCAAACACGTGTTAGTACACATTTTGTAAGTACTGCATATGGTTTATGATAATGCATTCAGGTAGCCAGAACAAGATACTGTATAATTCAATCCTTTTGAGAAATTTGAGACTAAATTGATTTGAGTGGAGTTTTTAGAAAAATTGTCTAAGCTTTGGCAGTTTTCAGAACAATAATTTTTTATTGTCTATTTTTTGTAGGTATACTTGATTTTTAGAATATTCTTTATATGATTCAGTTAATGTTAAGGAATATCTGTCATATAGTAGAGACTGAAGGACATAAAATGAATATAAATTAAAGTTATTTTTAAGAATTGTTTAGGTGAAGAACCGGACATGTAAACAAACTATAATTTAATGTGACATATGCAGTTATAGAATTATGCACTAGATATAGCAATAGCACAAGTAAGAGAATTAAAACGTTGTGGGGAGAAATTTCTTTTGGTGGGAAGATTTCTTGGTGAAAATTGGATCTCAGCTGATTTTTGTGTTATTGATGGGATATTTACTAGGTGAACAAGAGAATCTGAGTACATTGACTAGGAGGTAGAAAGACATGATAAAAACGGGGTATGTTCAGAGAAATACAAGAAATTAGGGTATTGCTGGACTATAAAATGTAGTAGTTGAAGAGTGAAGCAGCAGTAGGAAATAGCACTGGAGAAGTAAGAATGGATCAGACAGGAAAGACATTGCATAAGCTCTACTAAGGAGCTTGAACCTCATACCTAGGTGATGGCATTCTAGCGAAGACTTTTAAATAGGAAGGAAACTAGATGGATCACGATGCCACCAATTAAGTCAAGAAGAAAAAGAGGAAGGACAAGTTAGTAAGGGAAGGTTATGAGTTCTGTTTTCAATTCGATCAAGTTGAATTTGAGATGCTTATAGGACATTCAAGTGGTAATACCTGGTAGGCATTTGGATTAAAAGTGAAGAGTTAGAGAGGTCTGAATTAGAGATGATGAGTATTATTAATCATTCAATAAAATTAATTGTTTACCTGCTGTATGCATAGTACATATGTAGGAGTTTTGAATATATTGGTTAACAAAACAATATCTTTTTTTCTGGTGGGTCTGACATTCTAGCAGTGGAGAGAAGATAATAAAAAAATCTGATAAATAAAATGCTTAATGTACTAGAAATTCACAAATTTTAAAGGAATTAAAGAAAAAAAGAAAACAGAGTAGGGTAAAAGAGGTTGGGAGTGCTGCTATGGAGACAGCTTGCAGGATTAAATAGGAGGGTCTGCAGGCCTCACTGAAAAGGTGATAGTTAAAACCACGGGAGAAAGTGAGATTATACAGGACGGTGCTTCTCAAAGTGTAATGTCAGCAGGGCCAACACTACCTGGAAACTTGTTAGAAATGCAAATCTCGGGCTCCACATTAGACTTAACTATTTCTTTGTAAAAATCATACAAAAGTGTCCATATACTGCAATTCGTAGATAAATCGAAGTGAGATTAGCTGGCTAGTATCTGCCAGAGTTGTTGAGGAATCAGGATATTCTAACATTCTAGCAGTTTGGCTTAACATTTTAGCACTACAATTAGGATCAAGAGAAGATTATTTTCCTAGGCTTTCTTCTCGCATAGTTGATAATTCTGTGTTCTTTCTGTATTATAAGCAGTTCCATTCCCCTCTCCTATTATACGAGTACTTCAATTACTAAGCTAGTGTATGTGTGTGTATGTTTGTATTTTGATAAATCTTCCACCAGCATATGAAGCGATTTTATTTCTTAGTCATCGACTCTGCTTCTTTTATGTTAAGATGAAATCTACTCTGTAACATAAAATTCAATTAGCAAATAGCCTGAAGTAATTTAAGTTAGTGATCAGCAGTCTATTCATGACATAAGCTAACTCTGAAATTGACCCATAATGGAACATATGCAAATACACAGGCAGGTTCCTGTTGACATAGGTTGTATTTTAAAAGCTCATTTATAATTTGGCTATTTGAAACTCAGAAAATATTTTCTTGCAGAACCATATTATGAATGTACTTAAGTTCTTAGGTTAGCCCCAAAGTAGTTAATTATAAGGCCTAGGCTATCATAAGACCTGATAATAATATATAAGTAACTGATTTTTCAGTGGAAAGATGTTTCAGGTTCTGAATCAGGGTATCCCACTTCTTTCCTCCCTTTCTTCCCTATTGACTTTATGACCCATTGAGATAATTGGGTTGAAACTCATTAACTGGCAATCCTAAAGTAAGTAGGGAGGTAGAGAAGAAAGCCTTGGTTTCTGGACAGTAGTAACAATGGGTGAGAAATAGAAGAATGGGTGAGAAGTAGAAGTGGCAGCAGACATTTTGTGTATGTAGGAAACTCAGGAATCCGTAATAAAATAGTCTCTCTTTGTGTATATATAAATAAATATAAATGAATACAAACTTAAAGGTCAAGATAAGGATCTAGGATAAACTTTTTCAGCAACTGGAATGAAGAAAACTTCTGTTTATTAAAACTCCATAGGAGTGACACTTTTCCAAGTTTGGCATGATGAAAATGACAAATCTGACTGTTAATATAAAGCATGGACATACTGCCACCACCCTCTCTACCACCACAACCAAAACCCAAAAATAACAGAGTTGAAAATTTTTATGCAAGCTGTTGTTGAAACACTAATGTCTAATCTTGAAATTGATTAGAAAACCTGTGGGATCTGATAGATAAATGGACAATGTATAGGAAAAAATATTTTATTCAAGACCATTGATCATGTAGCTAGCCATCATAGCACCAGTAATACTTGATAGAACTTGTTTTGTTTATTTGCTTTTCTCTTTATAACTAACTGGAAGTACCTAGAAGAGAGAGATAGACTGCATCTAATTAGTCTGTGTCTCGGTGTACTTAGCACAGAGTTTGGCACACAGTAGATTTTTAATAAATGTTTATTATGAAGAAATAAAACTTAATTGAAAATGTTTAACCTAGATGATCACCCTAGAAATGCAAATTTAAAAAATTATTTACAAAAATAAAAATTTTAAAAGTGTTCATAGCATAGGTATGATTGTATAAAAATTGGTGTGTATATATCATATATGTGTATATATCATATATGTGTACATATACATATACACATACATATACATATATGTTGACCCTTGAACAACTGGAGGTTGGGGCGTCATCCCCTTCATGAGTTGAAAAGCCACATATAATTTTTGACTTCCCAAACACTTAACTACTAATAGCTTATTGTTAACTGGAAGCTTTATCAATAACATATGTAGTCGATTAACATATTTTATGTTCTACATATTATATACAGTATTCTTACAATAAAGTAAGCTAGAGAAAAGAAAATGTTGCTAAAAAATCATGAGGAAAAGAAAATACATTTATAGTACTGTACTGTAAAAACCCACATATAAGTGGACCCACACAGTTCAAACCTGTGTTGATAAAGGGTCAACTGTATTTCAATTGGTATATATGTATTTGCTGTCTTTTTGGTCTAGAATAGACAGCATAGCATTCATTACCCTATGAATATGCACAGATATTCATATTATTTGATTTTTAAATAAATCATTGGGAAAAACTACACACAGAAATGTTTATTACAATATCACTTATACTGGTGAAAAAGCAGTGACTTTCAATGGTGTAAGGAGAGCTTTAAACATACTATAGGCCATCAATTCAGTGGAATTTAGAAGTTTTCTATTAAGTTTATGAAACAGTTTGGAAAAAAGAGCTTATTATAACATGTGTGGCTGTGGGGGGTGAATTGAGGCAGAAAACAAAGCTATGTTTACATAATGATTAGACCTACATATAATTACATATACATGGGGATAAATATTGAAAAGGAATATATACAAAAAGGAGCAAATCCAAATATTTAAGAGTATTTGGTGAGGTTTTTTTCCCCTATCTTCAGAAGTGAAAATATATGTACAATTTCTAAAAGGTATATTTCTACTTGAATATTTCTTTGGAGTTATTTCTTGGCAATTTGAAAAAAAAAACTTTTCCTAGTTGCATTGAACTTTAAATATTACTTGTTCTAGAACCTTCTTGTAGCTTATTTTTAAATTGTTTTTATTTTTTTACTGTAGATTTAATTTTAATTTTAATTTTTTTTCATTTTTTTTCTCACCATAGGATATATCCTCCCCAATGTCCACTTAAGTGTAGTTGACATACAATATTAATTTAGTTTCAGGAGTACAACATAGTGATTCAACAATTATATATATTACAAAATATCACAATAAGTGTAGTCACCATCCTTCACTATACAAAGTTAGTGTACAACATTTTTTACTATATTTCCTGTGCTATTACTTTTCTTTCTCATGACTTACTTATTTTCTAATTGGAAATTTGTACTCTTATTGCCTTCACCTATATCACCCATCCCCTCCATCTCCTCCTCTTTGGCATCCACCACTTTGTTTTCTGTATCTGTGAGTCTATCTATTTTTTGTTTGTTTTGTTTTTTAGATTCCACATATAAATGAAATCATGTTATTTGTCTTTTTCTGTCTGACTTATTTCATTTAGCATAATACCCTCTAGGTCCATCTACATTGTCACAGATGGCAAGATTTCATTCTCTTTTATGGCTGAGTAATACTCCATTTTATGGCTGAGTAATACTCCATTGTCTGTGTGTGTGTGTGTGTGTGCGCACGTGCACGCGTGCACATACACGTATATATACACATGCAAGTATACAAATGTATATATGTAGTATACATACATATACATATGTAGCATACATACATATACACACATATGCAAATATGTATACATGCATATACCTATACCTGCACACATGTATATGCATGTGTGTGTGCATGTACACATATACTACATCTTCTTTATTCATCTATTTATGGACCCTTTATTCATCTATTTATGGACCCTTAGGTTGCTTCCATATCTTGGCCATTGTAAATAATGCTACACTAAATATAGGGTTATTTATATATCTTTTCAAATTAGTGTTTTTATTTTCTTTGGGTAAATAAATACTCAAAAGTGGAATTAGTGGGTCATATGGTATTTTTAAGTTTTTAGGAACCTTCATTCTGTTTTTGATAGTGACTGCACCAATTTACATTCTGACCAGCAGTGCACAAGGGTTCCCTTTTTTCCATATCCTCACCAACATTTGTTATTTCTTGTCTTTTTTAATTTTAATTTCAGTCTAGTTAACATACAGTGTTAAATTAGCTTCAGATGTATAATACGGTGATGGAACAATTCTGTTTATTACTCAGTGCTCATCAAGATAAGTGTACTCTTAATCCCCTTCACCTGTTCTACTCACCTCCCATCTGATGACCATCTGTTTGTTCTCTATAGTTAAATGTCTGTTTTCGGTTTTTCTTTTTTTTCCCCCTTTGTTTTTTCTTAAATTCCACGTATGATTGAAATCATATGGTATTTGCCTTTCTCTGACTTATTTCAGTTAGCATGTCTTCTAGATCCATCATGTTGTTGCATTCTTTTTTATGGCTGAATACTATTCCTGTGTGTGTGTGTGTGTGTGTGTGTGTACACGTTTTTATCCATTCACCCATCAGTGGACACTTGGGCTGTTTCCATAGTTTGGCTGTTGTACATAATGCTGCAATAAACATAGGGAGGCATATATCCTTGTGAATTAGTGTTTTTGTATTTGGGTGAATACCCAGTAGTGTGATTACTGGATCATATGATAGTTCTATTTTTAATTTTTTGAGGAATCTCCATACTGTTTTCCATAGTGGCTGCACCAGTTTGTATTCCCACCAATAGTGCATGAGGGTTCCTTTTTCTCCACTTCTTGTTTCTTGTGTTTTTGATTTAGTCATTCTGAAAGGAGTGAGGTGATATCTCATTGTGGTTTTGATTTACATCTCCCTGATGATTAGTAGTATGGAACAGCTTTTCATGTGTTGGCCATCTGATTATCTTCTTTGGAGAAATGTCTATTCGGGTTCTCTACCCATTTTTTAATCAGATTGCTTCTTGCTGTTAAGTTGTATGAATTCTTTATATATTTTGTATATTAACCCCTTATTGGTTATATCTTTTATAGATATTTTCTCCCATTTAGTAGATTGCTTTGTCATTTGTTGATGGTTTCCTTTGTGCTGCAAAAAGCTTTCAGTTTCAAGTAGTTTCAATTGTGTATTTTTTGCTTTTGTTTTTTCTTGCCTGAGGAGACAGATCCAGAACAATTTTGCTAAGGCTGACGTCCAAGAGATTACTGACTATGTTTTCTTTTAGGATTTTTATGATTTCAGCTCTTAACATTTAGATCTTTAATCCATTTTGAGTTTATTATTGTGTATGGTGTAAGAAAGTGGTCCAGTTTCATTCTTTTGCATGTAGCTGTCCAGTTTTCCCAACACCATTTATGAAACTATCTTTTCTCCATGGCATAGGCTTGTGTCCTTTGTCATATATAACTTATTTTACATGTAAATTACTATGATCAAAAGAAAGGCAATTACAGTTGAGTTTTATGGTACATAGTAATTGTTTATCATAGCTACTTAGGCAAAGATCCTTCTTCCAGGGATAAAATAACTTTCAAAAAATGTCTTCTTTTGTTTCCTTAGGGCAAAGCTGTTGGGGTGACTATTGGCTGCATTCTAGGAATGTTTCCTTTGCTTTTCTTTGGAGGAGGTGAAGAAGATGAAAAACTGGAAAAGAAAAATTAACCCTATTAGAATACCTATAAAAAGATGTAAACTAATGTACCTCAATTACTAAATATGCTGTCACAACATTTAGGAATTAAGACAATAACAGTGTATAGATACGGGATCAAATAATTCAGCATGTATTACGGAAAACACTAACTTATTGTGGCTTGGTTTTCTTAGGACATCTTTTTAAAAAATGTTTAGTATCCATTTTGTGTAAATTGTTGAAATGCTTTTTCATCAATGGCAGTCAACATTTTACCTTTTTCTTTATATATCAAAATATCATTTAAGTATCAGTCATTGATGTACTGTACTAAGTTGGGGTTTGCATATTTGTTACTTCATGTGTGTGCATGCATGAAAGGATCTTCTGTCGTTGCTGTTGTTCTCTAGTTACAACTCAGCCTTGAGATTTTTGCGACATTACTTAAGATGTATAATATAAGTTAAAGGTTTTTTTTTACTCTATTTGGGCAACATCAATTTTGTACTGTTTTACATTGAACATTTACAATCATATAATTTTAGTCATTTTTTAAACTCTTAGTCGTTTCAAGGTAGATATACACTTTAAGTATTTTAAGTATCTGTTATTCACTTTAATTTTCTGACCTCAATGTCTCAAGAGCCAGAGGTTAATCAGAATGAGTAATTATGTGATGTCCTTACTACATAAAACCATATATGTTAGTAAGTGTATTATTTTCAGTTGAAATTTTTTATCTTTAATTTCTCAATTTTAAATCATTACATGGTAGCTTCTGCTCCAAGAAAATGATGATTTTAGGGTCCTTTATAAATGGGGATTGTGGAATTAGGGCAAAATAAGGAGCTTGACATGACACTTGGAAATTAAGAGGCTAAAAAACTTTTTTAGAGAAAAAGAAAATGGGAACTGTTGAGAAGGCTTATGGTATAAGTGGTAAAGTTGAAGTCATGTTTGGAAGGTTAACGAGATACAAATTCTGTTGTTTGGGATGGATTTCTTTTTCCCCAAAACATCTTCTCATCTGAATGAATCTGAATACTCCATACTCATAATCCTGATGTCTTATCACATAAAAGTTTTATTTCTGGATAATTTACTTTGAGGTGAAGACTAAATATTTTATATTTTGCTTTTTGGCTATGAATAGTAATCAAAAGTTACGTGAGGAGAAATCTTTTTTTTTTTTGTCTTTTTTCTTCTTTGATGATGTTTAAATAATATTCTAGGTTGAAATTGCTGATTTTCAGCCTTGCATATCCGACATATATAGTACAACTATATATGAGTCATAAATTTTATGAGCCCTTAAAGTTTGTTAGCATGTGGTCTTTTATATAAATGCTAAAAAATTACTCTTACTTGTAAAAGTAAACTCATCATGGAGGAGAAAAACTGAAATTAAGGTAACTATTTGTTGCAAAAGAAGGAAAACTTCTTAAGTGGATGGATTTACACTTACCTTAGCTTAAAATTTACTTGCACATATTACTTTGACCTCTTATTTTGAGAAGGGCTGTTTTTCCCCCACAAGGCAATTTGTCATAAATTACCCTCTGTGCACTTGAAAATAGCTTAGAGCTATCCTTTAATCATAGATTTTTTAGAGAAAAGAAGAAAATAAATTATAATATAAAAATAAATATATAACATTCTTACTGTGTACAAATAATACAATAGTCTCATTTGATCAAATTAGAATTACAGAACTTGACTTCTTAAACAGAATCTTGGTCTTTATCTTCCACATAGTACTACATACACACCAAAAAGAATTTTTAAAATTATTTTAGCTGATAGGGTTAGAGTGCTAATTTAAACAACTTTTTTTTAATGTTTAAGTGCATTTGTTCCTAACTTGTATATTGCCAGTCCTTTCTGTTTTCTAAAAACTATTTTGTTGTGGTGCTTAAATTTTCTTCTTATTAATTAAATCCCATACCCAGAAATCTTGCCTGTAAGTTTAGAAAGGGCTTTGATTATTGGTTTTCACTTTTTGCTCTTGAAAATAATCCAGTCCTACAGAAGCTTTCAGTTTAGCCGAATGTCTGAAGAATTATTTAAGGTGTCAAAACATAGCATATATAACCTTCATGTTGAAAGATATTTTAATTTGGGGGCATAATATATATTTGAATCATTCAGATAATTAACTTTCAAAAAATGGAGCCCTTTTGTCCTTATCTAAGGTACACATCTTTTCAAGATCTTAATTCTACATGAGTATTGGTGCTTTGCACAAAGTGATTTCTGAAAAATGGTTCCCTTTAAGAGAATGACTTCATAAAACCATAGTTTCATGGTACTTGTCACAAATAACCTTATTTCAGATTGAAACTGGAATCTTATTTCTCATAATAGCTATTTCTTTATTGGAAGCACCATAACTATAGTTAAATCAACATGAGCTACTTTAGTACTGTTCATTTAAAATTCATGTTGTCTGTGTATCATGATTTATTGACTTGTTGATGCATGTGAATTGAGTGCATTTTGTTGCCACTGTATGTTAAATGGTGACCAATGTTTTTACAAAGGAATTGAAAAAAAAAATCTTTTAAGAAATTTGGAATGTGGTTTTGATTTTGAAATTTGACTTTCTTCCTAATCTCTATGGGAAGGCTCTGGTTATTCTGTCACTAAAGGAAATAGAATAAATAAATGAGGATTTTTTATAGGATTGTAGCAATGTCACTGAGACAGTAAGATGGAGCTATTTACTACCTCCCTGAAATCCATACTGGAGATCCATTACAGATTATGAGAGAAGAATGATCCTATATTAAGACAATTGGATCTTTAATAGGATGTCAAAAATAACTCTAGAGAGGTTGGCATAAATCACACTGATGGGTCTTTACAGCAGAGATATCCAGGCCTTCTGTAAAATAAATGCCTCATTTACTCCTTTTTTGTAGGAGGGAAATTTTGAAAGTAATGGGAGTTTATCTTTCACACAAAAAGTTTATGTAAACCATTTTGAAGTAAATCTTCCTAATTTTAGAACTTTATTTTCTTCCTATCTGAAAAGAATGTATTAAATGGAATGTCATTTTTTTCTTAGTGGCTAAGCACCATCCCCATGGACATTATTATTATGCTGTAAGGCAGTGCCTCAGGAAAACTTCCATTTTCCTCCCATCTTTTTACTGCTCTGAGCTTTTGGCAATGGCCTTCTCTCTCTAACTTGCCACTTCTCAGCTATATGGACTTAGCAACTAGATAGCCAGTCTTACCAGGAATTTTTTGGGAAATATTAGGCTGTGGAACCTCAGTGAGATGATGATGGTGATAATGATGATAATAATGTTAGCTTCCTTTTATTAAGCACTTTCTTGCTGTCATGTAAGTGTTTTACACACTTCATCACATTTAATCACTTTAATGACGTTAAGTTGGTGCTATTATTGTCCCTATTTTTTACTGGGTAAATTTTATGTGGAAAGTTAGTAGCAGACCCATGAGGTCACTACTAATAAGTGGACTGGAATCCAACTTGGTCCAGGTTTAAAGCCTGTGTTACTATGCAATAGGGCATCAGTTGAATGGACTTTGTAACATCTCTTCTCTGCTTAGGTTCCTTTTTACCTTCAGATTTGTGGAGTTAGTTGTTTTCTTACCAAAAACCAAAGGTACTTATAATCTCAATGTTCATTTAAGAAATTCTGTGCATACTACGTGCTCAGAAGTGTTCAAGAAACAGTGAACAGCCAGAACATTCTCATTCTCCTTAAGTTTATTCTGGGAAGGGGAGACATCAGTCGGGCAAATATACATTTAAATATTTTTTATTGCAGATAGTGGTAAGTTCCAGAGACAAATGAAACATGGTAAGGGGCATGGAAAGTACTGGTGTGCATATGAGGGTTTATTTTTATAGAGCGGTCAGGGAAGACCTGAAAGAAGTGAAGACATTAACAATACATGTTATGGAAATCTCAGACATGTGAGGTATGTTTCACTTGGGAATGTATTGTAAAATTTGTTTTGCACTATTAAGACTTTCTGGATTAAATCTAAATAATATTTAAATATTAGAATTGATAATCCCTGCATATTTACTGACAGCAGTAGATGGAAATGGCCCTGAAGCCTGGGGAAGCTGCCTGGGAATTCATACTGTATATGGATAACCCATCTGCAGATTATTTAGGGTTTGTCATGTGGTCATCATGAAATCTTACTAACAGATCACATGTTTTTACCAAAGCAATAAATGCTGTTGGTATATGAGTTGTAACACTGAAATTGGTTTCTCTTCTTTAACTTTTAGAAATGAAGTTCTACTTAAAGCAAGGACATAAAACATTTTAATTTTGAAGCTTCAGGACTTTTAGTGTCTACCGATCTTGTGCTGACAGCAATATGAAGCACATGGTGTTGTGTATTGGTTTTTATAATAAAATTTATGACATCAAACATGTTAATGCCATTGACGGATTTATGAATGAAAGAAATTTGAGCAAATTCTTTTATTGACACCAGTTAAAAAGAATAAGCACCTGAGAGATTGCATGATTTCCCCACAACTACAAGTCAAACTTTTTGTTTACAGGAATAGAATGTGAGAGTGGCAACTCAAGAATTAAACTCAAAGGAACTACTTTTGAGGAGAGCTGGGGTGAACCTTCAAAACCTGTTTGATGAAGGAATTTTTTGTGAGAATTGTGAAATTCAGTAAAGATTTGGCATTTGCTAATATGAAAGCTATACATTTGTGTAGTGCTTTACTATTTATAAAATAGCAGATGCTAGATATACATGGAGTTTAAGAGAGTTAGTTGAAAAAAAATTGAGGGTACTTTAATTAGAATAACAATTTTTCTCTCCTGCATGTCAACCCCACCATCACCATTCTTGCACAACAGGGTTATTCTATATCTCTTTACCGTAGTTCTCAAGTGTATTTTTCTTCCTTATTTTCTCTTCTTTTCCCCAACCTCGGGCTAAAGGAAATGCAGTTTTTAGAATATATATAATGTCCCATGCTGTTGGGAGGAGAAAAAGACAATTTTTAGTTCATTTTATGGTTAACAGTTTTAACTGTTCTTTCTTCCATACTAATTCATGCTCACATTTCATAAAAAGGAAAAGATCTGTGTTTCAAATGTCAGTACCACAAAGAATGGGATTTCATCCAACTTGTTCATTTCTCTGTCTGTAATGCATTATATAGTGCCTGAAACATGGTGGGTGTACAGTAGATTTGTTTAATGGGTCAAACAGATAACCAAATGCTTGATGGGAAATATACTATGTATGTATCTTCTGTTCTGCTGGTTATCAAGAAAACAAATATTTGGTTTGGCATGATTTATTCTTAATGAACTTGTGTTGGGGGGCAATGGTGAGCATTTTATTTTCTCTTTAATCTGTACTAATTTTTCCCTTGAGGATTAGTATCAAGTATATTAGTCCACAATATCTAGAACCCTTAGGCACTCCTCTTTTTTCTGAGTAGGGCATTATTTACCCAACTCTGAGCTTGGTACTCTTCCTGATCTTCTCATTATTTCACAGAGTTCAGCTTTGTAATTGTATTTCAAATTCTTTCAGTATCACAAACCAAATATTTTAAAACTTTTTGACCTCAAGACTCCTTTGAGCTCTGAAAAAAAAAAAAATACTGAGGTCCTCAAAGAGCTTTTGCTTATGAAGGTTGTAAAAATGTTTACTGCATTAGAAATTAAAACTGACAAATTACAAAAATATTTACAATTTATTTTAAAATAGTAGTAAACCAACTTCATGTTAACATGAATGATACACATTTTATGAAGATAATTTTCTGAAAGTATAATATAGTGAGAGGAGTAGCATTGTAGATCTCTTTAATGTCTGGCTTGCTAGAAGACAGCTGGATTCCCATATTTTTTTCTGCATTCAATCTGTTTGGTATTTATTTTGTTTGACGTATATGAAGAAAATTTTGCCTCCCACAGATATATAATTGGAAAAAAGAAGAATATTTTAATAATCTTTTTATATGACTAGATTTATTCTTGGACACTACTAACAATGTACAGGGGGTAATTTCCAAACAGTTCATTGCACTGTAGAATTCAAAACTGTATCAATGAAATTTTGCACCGGGTTACATTAAAACCTATTGGTCTACCTTGCCCTTTGACTGAACATTTTCCTATGCATGATTTTGTAACACCATACATTTGGAAATTGTTGATTCACCAATTATGCAGATCTTCCCAATGTTAAATCATTTCCCACATAAAATTTAAAAATCATGTGTAATATGACCAGTGATATCATTAAAAAAAAGCACCTCTTAAGTATTGGGAAGCTTTCAAATTCAGATGATAGATAACATGTTTCCCAAAATTCTGATTTTCATGTGAAAGCTTAAATTTTGTCATTGGAAACACATACCATTAATTTTCCTTGAAGTAACCATTCACGTTTAAGAAAATGTCTGCCAAATATGCACTTCTGAATAACCAAGTTTATCTCATTAAACAATCTCATAATTGCTTTTCTCTAAGACAACCATCATATTTTGGTATCCCCAGAAGTATTTTGCACATTTGCCATTTCATACAGAATATTAAAAAGACATTTACTCAACAGTCAATATTTAAAATAAATAATTTTGATTGCTTTTTGAAGGACACGAAGTAAAGCTTTTCTTCTCCTTCTCCCCCAAATATCAATGCATGGTAATGAAGAGTACAATGAATACTAGTGTCTTTATTCATTCTAATGTTGCTGCTTTTACCTATGGTGGCTTTTGCATCATCAGTGAACATGTCACCACAGTGAAGAAGGTAAATAGGGTTTTAGTATATTATGAAACTGGTTTTGACCTCACAGACTCCCTAGGAATCTGCAGACCATGCTTTCATCCTTTGAGAACTGCCATCTTGAACTTTCCTAATTAGTTTAGATTAGATTTAGCTGTAAGTAGCAAAACCCCAAAATAACAGTAGCTGAAACAAGACTGGCCTTTATTTCTCTCTCAGATAAAATTGTTGTAGTATGTTGTCCAAGGCTTGTATAAGGGTTGTGTACCACAAAGTAACAAAGCTCAGATTTCCATCCTTCTGCTTCATCATGTAATTAGTTTTTGTTCTCAGTGGTCACTTCATGATCTAAAATGGCTGCTTTAGCTCTGGCTATCACATCTTCAGTCTATCCAGAGGAAGGAACTAGAAAGAAAAGGGCTTGAACCAACTTTTAAGTCATATAAACACTGAACTGAAAGAGATGCTTGTAAATCTTCCCATCTGTATGGCTGAATATATAGCCAAAAATTCAAAGGAGGAAAGGACATTTTGGGGAGAAACTAGCCATGTATCACATTCTGTTGTTTTGGCTACCAAATATTCATGTCTCGCCTTTTTCTCTATATGAAAAACACCATCCACAGGGGAGTGGGCTATAATTTCTGTGCAGTGACTGCGTTCAACTCCAGGAATATATTGTTCTCTCTATAAGGCTTTAAATTGGCTCATTGGTATCAGATATCCTATAAATGAAAAAAGTATCTGCCCCAACACCAAGTATGCAATGACCACTTCTATTCAGAAAAGGAAAGAATAAAAAATACAACCATCACTAGTTGCTAGAAATTATTACGTCCACCACTACCATATCTCAGCTCATCTAGTTGAAGGCAGTGGAGACCTGTCTAGAAAGGACTCCAAGGAGGAGTGAACATTTTAGAAGTGAGTTGACTTCTAAAGTTGCTTTTAGCTTGGGGGCTTTTGTCCATTCTTATTCTGTTAGGTGGCTGATAATTTTGGTTTTGTGTATTTTAAGTCTTGCTTCTAGGGGACAGAACAGGAGAGCTTTTGGTGGAGATATAATCAGAAGCCTCAAGCATATATAATTCCCTCTCAGAAAATTTGCAAGATTGTAGAGCTATTTAGGACAGGAGACAAAATTAAGCAGAGAGCCTTATGAAACAAAGATTAAATTCAGAACCTGCTGGAAGAGGGGGCCTGGGGAACAGCCTAGGTTATCATTTGAAGATTCTGAAGGCCAGGGCAAAGGTAGAAGAAGCCTTATATCAACGTTTGCAGCTCTGCCTTGATTTATCATGATTTCTAGCTGGATTAGGGTGAATACTGTATTGTCCTAGCAAAAGGAAGGATGAACCTTTCTGGAGGAAGATATTACCAGAAGCCTATAAAACTTTTAACACCTGGAAATTAATTGAAGATTCTGAGACATTCCAAAAGATAGGACCACATGACCAAAAACCAAGGAAAAAAGAGATACAAGAAACAGAGCCACAGATAATCCAGATAATGGAGTTAGCTGACAAGAATGCTAAAATAACTGTTATCTTTCTTTCTTTTTTAAAAATTAAAAGATTTCTTTATTTTGGAAAGAGAGAGCATGCATGCAGGGATTGACAGAGGGAGAGTGAGAGAGAAATTCTAGCAGACTACTTGCTGAGCTCATAGCCTGATGTGGGGCTTGATCTCAAGACATGGAGATCATGACCTCAGCTGAAACCAAGAGCTGGATGCTTAACTGACTGCACCACCCAGGGACCCCTATTCTTTTAAATTTTAATTTCAGTATAGTTAACATGTGTTGTTTATTTTAGTTTCAAGTGTACAATCTAGTGATAACTCTGTTATTTTTGTTTGAGAAAAGTTACAGGGGAAAAAAAAGTGTTGAGGCTTTCATCAGAAAGTTATTCTATAAGATTAATCAAAAATGAACATTCTATAATTGCATGCAATATCCGGAATCAACAACAAATTAGGAGGATAAAACTGGATTTGCACACAAAAGACAATTAGTGACCTGCAAGATAGGTTGGTAGGGAACAATGCACACTGAAGCATAGGAAGAAGAAAGTAACAGAACAACATGTGGAGGCATGTGGGCACAAAAAATGCCTTTAAAAATGTGTAGATGCAAAGAGAGGAGATAGAGAATGGGAGGAAGAAGGAAAACTATGAATATTTAAGGACCCAATTTCTCTATATAATCATCTCAATAGATTCAAAAATAAATTGACAAAAATCTAGTAAAACCAACACCCATACATGATATACAGATGGCATATTAGCACATGAAAAGATGCTCAATGTCACTAGTCATGAAAATACAAATTAAAACCACACTCGCTAGAATGGCTAAAATTGAAAAAAAAAATACTGTATCGAGGGTTGACAAGGATGTGGGACAGCTGGTACATAATAACATTCCCGGTAAGGAGGTAAAATGGTGCAACCACTTTAGAAAGTAAACTTGTGGGTGATGGGTGCATTCTTTTATCTTGATTTTGGTGATGACACATACCAAGACTCACCAAACTTTATACTTCAAGTATTTGCAATAAAGTTGTATTAAAGTAGCCCCCCCAAAAAAAGAAAAAAGGAAAAAGTCATTATTGCTATACAGTTGTCTTTAACTGTCACCTCGCATCTTTTGAACAGGAAATAGTTTCTAATTCTTCTTTGTTCCCAAATCACTTTTAAGTCCATTATAGTACTTATCAGAAATCTTAGTTATCCATTATTCTGAAACTTGGGGGCTGGAAACAATAAGTTACTATTTCTCATATTTCTGTGTGCTGGCTGGGCAATTTCTCTGCTGGTCTTGCCTAGATTCAGTCGTGTGGCTGTAGTCAGCTGGTGAACTGGCAGAAGCTGGAGGTTTTAAGATGATTTGGGCATAGATGGGTGGAAGACTACGATCTCTGTCACCACAGAGTTTCTTACCAGTTCTTGGTCTAACCAAATCTTCCTTACATGGCAGTTGGGTCCCTAGAGCGTAAAAGTAGAAACCATGAGGTCTCCTAATGGAGACTTTATGCCAGGCAACTCCTGCCACCTTCCCTTGGTGAAGACAAGTTACAAAATCAGCCCAAATTCAAGGAATGGAGAAGTTGACTCTATCCCTTTAGTGTGAGAAATGGCCATGTCATACTGCAAAGGGGCATGGACACAGGACGGCATTATTCATCAGAGACCATTATTGTAATGATCTAGTCTTCCAAATAATGTCTTATTATCGCAGGCATGTTTTTCATACCTGTATCCTTTCTGTTGTATCATAAGTTCCTTGAAGGTAGGAATCAGATCTTACTTATCTTCGTATTTTTCTTTGCAAATATCGCAGACCTTTGCACATTGAATAAAAAGTTTTGAATTTTTCTGGATGCTAGGAGAACTAAAAATCAGTCAAAAAAAAAGCTTAAGTTGAAAATGCATCATTGCAGTAGTAGGGTAGAAAAGATACATTGCGAAGAATTGAAAATCATAATCTCCAGGCAAAAGCAAATGTGACCAGTGAGGAGTCATCAGAATATCTTAATAATCGCAGCATTGTTTTTTTGTGGGTGTTTGTTTGTTTGGCAAAGAAGGGAAGGTAATACAATCAGCAATTTTATAGATGAAAACAGTTGCAAAGCTCTTTAAGCAGCTGGAGCTTTATTTAAATACAACTCTTTTGATTCCATATGCTAGGCTTCTTTTTTCTTCAAATTTTATAGGACTACATTGTTCTAGGCAACTGGAGAGAGGGTTGGATAACTTAGGGGCTATAAATTTACTAAGTAAACATTCTATCCTTGGTATCCTCCTTTTTGTATGTGTTTTTCTCTGTTGCAAATGAAAGATTTAAAAAGAACAATGCTTAAGGTGCTTAAAATAAACTTTCCTCATTTCCTTCAAGTCCTTTCTATTTCTAAGCAGTTGGATTTCGAGAGAAAAAGTATGTTGTTGAGCAGTTCTGCCAAAAGCGTAGTCCAAATTCTTTAGTCTTTCCTGGAAATTGTAGCTAGTGTTTTGTCTACCTGCTATTAACACATTACCCTTTGCATATGCCATCTGATATCTGGCATATTTTATAAACAGGTTGAATGCTCTAAGCTGGATTCTAGCTACATTCAGGTTTTATAATTATATCTTCCTGCAATATTCTTCCCACTCAGATGGCTAATAAATAGTTTCACTTACTAATTTAAGATTCAGCTTTCCTCTTTGTCTCTGCAAAATTTAGAAATTCAAAATGCAATTCAGAAAAAAAACTGTCTTCCACACTCACTTTTACCATTATGTCTTTGGTGCCCAGTAATGAACCAGATTATGAGGGAAGTGGCTCAAGAGAGTCATGAGATCCAAGTCCTTCTTTTGAGGATCTTCTGCTGTCAGGGAGTTGGACAACCTTGGGTACTCGGCAAGCTCTAGAATTCTGTAAATCTAAGTGAGTGACACACATGGGTCACAACGATGCTGTTAAGTTCTTGTAATGCATCTTATTTTAGTTTTTTTGTTTTTATATAATTCAACAAAGGGTGATTAAGTCAGCTTGACACAGCATATTGGTTCATCTTTACTCTGCAGTAAGACTTCATGTCAGTAACCTAAATAAAAATATTGCATCTTTCCAATTTGGAAAAAATATAAATGAAATATAGCAATCTTAAAGAGCAAGACATTAATTCAGTCTAAATCAGTGAGTTAAATCTTTCATGATTCCATGGCTCCCTCTGAATACCATTAGCACATGGTTTCACATTTGTTGTGTGATGCCTCAACACTGAGGCAAAGGCTGTATCTGATGTGTTGTTGGGTCCTTGGTATTTATCATGATACCATGTTATGAGTTATCCCTCTTTATACCTGGGTTTTTATTAGCTCTGTATCAATTTTGAACTTCTGAAGGCTTGGTAAGGGAGTTGTAAACTAATTAAAAAGACATGGACGGATTTAAACTACTCACCCATTTGCAGTGTGCTTTTTAAGTCTCCTGAACGTCTGAGGGGAGTGGTTGCTGCTGATAGACCTGGCAGTGGTCATATGGGAAGATCTACTTTCATGGCTAAAAAGTCCTTAACTTTTCTGAAGCTGTGTTATTAGTATTTGTCACTCAGAAACCAGCCGTTCTAAGCCGATCATTTCCTAGCTGTGGGAGCTCACACAACGTGACTAGCCTCTCTGAAGTCTCAGAGTGTCCCCATTTATAAAATTGAGACAATGATATCTCTCTTTAGGGCTGTAAGGATTGAAACTCCCTATAATGCCTGGTGAAATGCTTGGCATATAGAAGGTGCTCAGTAAATGGTTGTTGTTAAGATAGCAGTTTTCAGGACTCTTTCTGGTCTCCAATTTATTGGAGATTTTATATGTATATATATATGTGTATATATATACACACACACACACATACATGTATATATATATATATATATATATATATATATATATATTTAAAAGAGAAATCTTGAATATTTTTGAGCTGAGGAATGCAAAGTGAAAACGTTCCACTTTCTCTCTCTTTAGACCTTTATTGTGTGACTTTAAGTATTGAAATCTCAGTCTGTCAGACACACCTTTGATGAAGTTAAGCAACCAAAAGATCAAACACATGGCTTTGAATTTGTTTGCGGCACTACAACCCCTAAAATAACCGCACCGAAGTATGATTTGGGGCCTCCCAATAGTTTTCTTGCAAGCTGATAAGGTCCTATGAAACGCCTGTAGTTTCATTGAAATAATGTTTAAATCTAAGTCCCAGGTCTTCTGTTTACTAGTTATTTGATCCTGGTCATTTAGCTCACCTGCAAATTGAGTATTAGACACTATTATTAGTACTCATAGGCTTGTTTTAAGATGGGAGGAGACTTTGCATGGAAAATGGCTTTGTCATTTGGATAGCTGTTGTCTTACATATACCACACATTCGTGGGGGTGGAAATGGGACTTCCATTTAATGGTAAACTTTAGACACACCTCCTTTCTCATGTGAAATAGGACTGACTACAGTTCACTGGATTCTTCAAAATCAGGTAAGAGGAGATATTTCATCTCATGGCATTTATTTCTTTAGGAGCTATATATTTTAATAGTTTTAACCTTTCTCAATTACTAGCTTGACTTCTCCCCTGCCCTGGGTTTGTATATATCTACCATATTTTGCTTACAATGGTTGGTTTGGGGGGAATTTGTCATTACTTATTGGGTTTCCTTTGGCATTTGCTTCCCTGCAGAGAAGTGGACCACTGGGTAATTTTATTAGAAAACATTTTGTTCCTGTGCAGAAAGGCCCAAGTTTTATAAAAGATGCCTGTGACTTGATAGCTGCTCTGCCTAATTCCGCAGTGAAGAACTAGCAAGCTCATTGTTGCCACTGTATACCTCACCCATATTTCCACCCTACCCTTTATTCCCATAAGCCTGCTATTTTATCTTCAACTCAAAAAGTTTTATCTGAACTCAGAAAGTTTAGACTCAAGTGGGGAAAAAGAAAGAGTATTCTTTATTAATCTATTGAAAAGGGCTAACTTATCCCAGACTGATCCTTCAGAGTCTGGCCTCTGAAAAACTCCCTAGAAACCAGTTACAGCTGAAAGTTTAAGACAAGCAAACCGACTTGTGGTAGAACCCTGAAGTGACAAGGTAGCTGGGATAGCTTGATTTCTTCAGCTGACGAATGCTGAGGCAATGACATAAGGACAGTGCCAAGGTTCTGCCACATGGTGGCTGGGACCACAGATTTGGACTCTAGCTGTTGATCACACTGTGTGAGGGGTTTGTATTCTCTTAGCTATGCAACTTAAGGCAGTTGGGGGAAATTGGAAGGGGAGGTGAACAATGAGAGACTATGGACTCTGAAAAACAATCTGAAGGGTTTGAAGAGGTGGGGGGGTGGGAGGTTGGGGTAACCAAGTGGTGGGTATTAGAGAGGGCATGGACTGCATGGAGCACTGGGTGTGGTACAAAAACAATGAATAGTTTCCGTAGTGTAGTGGTTATCACGTTCGCCTCTCACAAAAACAATGAATATTGTTATGCTGAAAATAAATTAAAAAAAAAAATGGAAAAAAAAAAAAAGCGCTCCACAGTCTAAAGACTGAGGTTTCTCTTCCAGTGCCTGAAGTTTGGCCCTCCTAGGTACTTGAATACTGTTCAAATGCAGTGGGAAGCAGGTTCACACACCTCCTATGGCTTTTATCTCTGAATTTCCCACATCCTGAACATGGTCCAGAAAGCTCCTTACTTGATTATCCATCCTTGGTTGTGCTCCTTACTTGATTATTCATCCTTGGTTGCTGTCACCTCTAAACCTTAGCATTATCTTCCCCAACGGAGTGATCATAATTTATCTAGAGCTCTCTAGCTGACAAATTTCACACAGATTATCTCATTTGGCTAAGACAACAACATTGAAGATACAGGTATTCCTTACCCCATTTCATAGGCAAAGAACTTGAATCCTGAGAACTTAAAGGTCATACAGAATGAATGACAGAGGTGGTTCTCTGTTATCCAGATCTTGGCCTATAATTCCTATGCTCAGTCACTTTATAATCCTTTCGTAGGTGTTGCCATTTCCATAAACATCTATTGGACCACACAGCAATGCATGATTCCCTTGTTGCTATGGGAATAGTTGAATGCCTTGTTTTCCAAGTCTTTTTCTTTACCTCAGATAGCAGTTCCAGTGATGGATTTTGCTTCAAATAAAAATAGCCCATCTCTCTGTGTGCTCACTTTATTTCTCAAAATTATACCAAAGCTGATATTGAGATTGGTAGCACCCTGATGCCACAGAAATGGTATCTCCAGTGAAAAATGAAAGAATACTAGGTTAGGATGGATCTGGAAGAATGGAAATTTTGTATTTAGAGCCCAAAGGGAAGATTGGATGATAGGAGGGAAAGGGGGAAACATTAGGAAAGAAGGAGGTGTTAGAAGAAAGAGAAGTCAGGAAATGACAGATGTTGGTGAGGATGCAGAGAAAGGGGAACCCTCCTACCCTGTTGGTGGGAATGGAAACTGGTGCAGCCACTCTGCTAAACAGTATGGAGGTTCCTCAAAATTTGAAAATAGAGCTACCCTACGACCCAGCAATCGCACTACTGGGTATTTCCCTAAAGATGAAAATGTAGTGATCTGAAGGGGCACGTGCACCCAAATGTTTATAGCAGCAATGTCCACAATAGCCAAACTATGGAAAGAACCTAGATGTCTGTCAACAGATGAATGGATAAAGAAGAGGTGGTATATATATACAATGGAATACTATGCAGCCATCCAAAGAAATGAAATCTTGACATTTGCAAAGACATGGGTGGAACTAGAGGGTATTATACTGAGTGAAATAAGTCAATCAAGACACTTAACATATGATCTCTCTGATATGAGAAATTTGAGAGGCAGGGTGGGGGGTTGTTGGGGGTAGGGAAGGAAAAAATGAAACAAGATGGGATCATCTTGTTTGACAAGATGGAGACAAACCATTAGAGACTTAATCTCATGAAACAAACTGAAGGTTGCTGGGGGTTGGGGGGGTAGGGATAGGGTGACTGGGTTATGGACATTGGGGAAGGTATGTGCTATGGTGAGTGCTATGAATTGTATAAGCCTGATGATTCACAGACCTGTACCCCTGGGGCAAATAATATATGTTAATTTAAAAAAATTTTTAAAAAGAAGAAAGAAGTGTGCACACACTGCCTTACTATTGTGGCTCTGCCCATTGGTAGAGTGCAAGTAGAAATGAAATCTGGATGGCAGCTCCTGCTTCTCAGGCCCAGGGGAAATTCTGGGTGTGCAGGGTGGTCAGGCCACTATCAGCACTATCAGCATTATCAGTCCTAACAGGACTGTTAGGGAACAAGCGGAATTACTGACCATGGTGGTGCCAGATGGGTATCAAGTCTGATACAGTTCAGAAAGCACCTTTACTCAAAGGAGTTAATTTTAGTTTCACATCCCACTCACTGGACCAGAAGCTGTCCTACTGTAATCTCAAATAAGGGAGGAAAATAATGACATCTAGGTTCACCCAGGAAAGAATTCTCATCTTCCAAAAGTAATTCATGGGTGATTCAAAATAGTTTTGTTAGGGATGAGGACATAGGTACATAATATAAAATGTGAGTGGCATCTTGAAAATTGTTGTTATTTTAATAAAGACCGCACATAGGACCTTCCAGAGCAAGATCATCATTGCACTTTTCATGCTAAGGTTGTTGAGTATGACTTTGGGAGGAGAGGGAACTTCTAGATTGAATCATATCAGAGATAAATGATGGTAGAGACTAGAGCTGTAAAGAGTGAAAGTTGAGGGCATTTTGGAGACACTAGGATGAGAGAGAGGATAGGTAAATTGATCCAGTGGATGCGTCTGCAGAGTCTGTACAAGGCAGATATTCTAAAGCTAGGAGTGTAGAAGAATGGAAAGAGCATTCATTTTGGAGCCAATGGACTTGAGTTTGAGTCTTGGCTCTATCGCTTAGGTCACTTTGAGTAAATTATTTAATCTCTCTGAGCTTTCACTTTCTAATCTGTAATAGAAAAGGGATAATACCGGCCATAATAATCCCTACATCACAAGGTTGGTAAGAGAATTAAGAGAATCCATAAGAAGGATATAACAATGTATGTGTTCAAGAAATACCTTAATTTAAAAAAATAACTGAATCAAAGAAACTTATCCCGAATGGATAACTCAAAAGTTCCTTCCAGTCCTAAAATTCAGTGACTCTCCAAACCAGGGAAAACCAGCAATGATGAGGACAATCAAGATAACCAGCAATGACGAGGACAATCAAGATGTGATGACAGACTGAACAAAGCACCTAATGCTAGATGCCTGGTGACCTGAGTTGACCAATGTGCAAAATGAATGCATATATTAGGACCTGAAGCTAAAGTGGGGTGTGGGGGAATTTTGGGCCCAGGAAAGAAAGGATCCCCTTTTTCTATAGACTAAGGAAATGAAAGAATTTAGGTTTGGAGAGGATGTGGGATCAAACAAGGAGAGTGATCCCATGGGTTGGGGCTAAATTAGAAGAGGGATTTAGAGCCCTGAAGGACAGTGAAGATTGAGGGCTGTTGCAGGGAGGATTGCAAACAGGGAAGATGTGGTATCTTTTCTCTTAAGGAGCTTACAGCCCAATGCAGCACACAATGAGGCCAAGCTAGCTACAGTGGAGAGTTTAAACAAGACAAGCAAAGCAACTTTTGGTGGAGCTGACTATATTTAGCATCAGCTTGGGATTTGGTATAGGATGCCAGTGTATTTTAAAATTAGGAAGAGGAAAATAAAGTCAAGTCAGAGCAGAGCCCAGAGATTTGTTTGTGCTTTTTAATGCCAGAAACTTTAAATGGCTTTTCTTCTCTGTGGAAGGCAAGCATATCTGTAATTTTGCACAGTTGAGAAGATGTTGTTTCTGCTATCCCTCGAAATCTCACTCCCTTCCTTGAAGCCACAGAAAGAGTCATTTTGGCTCCTCACATGTGCCAGAGGCTTTCTCACATCTCTCTGCTTTGCCACGTTACTCTTTCTGCTTGCGCATCCTGTCCGCCTCTATCCAGTAACCTCTATACTTCAAGCACTTTGTCTAAAAATGTGCAGGTGGAACTTCCATTGGAGAAGACCTTCTTGACAACTGCCCTGTATGTCACCAAGCAGGCTGACTCCACATGCCTTTGGACACCATTATACTTTGTTTTCTTTCGATTATTTAGCTAGACAATTCCTGGGATGGCTTGTTTGCTCTTTTTTTTTTTTTTTGTTGTTGTTGTTGTTGTTGCTTCTTTTAGGCCATGGATTTCTACTAGAGACAGAAATCCTACCGAGATGGCACATGAATAATGTGTGGCATTTATTGCATGATTATAACATGGCCTAAGACCAGTGGTTCTCAAAGTTTTGGTTGCATCAACAGTGCTTGTTAAAGGTACATATTTTCTACCTCCAACCCCAGAGAGTCTCATTCATTTGTGGGTGGGGGTCTGGCGTTTTAACACCTAGGTCACCCTGATGCAGTTGGTCAGCTGACTCCAATTCACAAAATACTAGCATGGATTCCTCTTGTCTTCTCTGGCTTCCTGCTCCTTAACTCTGGGCTGTTTCTCTCCAAGAAAGGAGGAGCCAGGGGCAGTAATTTGGTGAAACTCAAATCAGGTGGACACACCTGGGTACAATGTTCTGTCCTGAAAGTCAAAGGCACAGACTAAAATAATACTTATTTGTTGATGATGTTTATCCCCATTTCTCCTGACTTCCTTTTCCACTGACAGTCCATGACTGGCCATATTTAAAGCTGTGCTGATTGATTTTTTTGTTTCTTTTAAGGTACCATGAATAGCTGCTCAAAGCTAGAAGAATTCATGCATTTGAAAACTGAATTGTGATGAGCTTATCTATCAACTGCATGATGCTTCCTCAATCATCCTGTTGTGAGCAATAAATCCATCATCACTGGAAGCAAAAGCCTTTCATTATACTTGTTCATATAGCTCGGTTGGAAGGCCCAGATTATCCAAATCAACACGAGCAACAACAGCTACCATTTATTTACCTTTCACTTTGTGCCAGAGCTGTGCTCAGTGTTTTACAACCAACTTGGTTTTTTTAATCCTCATTAACACCTTTGAGGTCAGTTTTACAGATGAGGAAAGAAGGGGCTCAGAGAAATTTAAAGAACTTGACCAAGGGGGCAGAGCTAGGATGAACACATATGTCTACTTGACTACAGCGCCTAGATGTCCAGATTATGCTGCAGACTACCTCCTTAGAACCTGCCTTTGTTGTCTACAGATAGTAGACTGGTTCTGGGACACAGGCAGAACTGAAAACCCTAGTTTCCAGACCCCCAGTGTAATTTCCTTTTCATGATCTTACACATGGGAAAAAAGAAGAAAGTTGGGACTATTAGTAATTAATTCTGGTGAAATGAAAAAAAGAGAATAACCTCTGACTTTCCTTTACTTGTTTAGCTAATTTGGGAAATTCTTGCTTCTTCTAAAAATTGTGGTTTCTAGAAAACACTTGCCAAAAGGTTAAATCATGCTGTTATACATGGCCTTAGAACAGATTATCTGGGCACTGCCCTGGTTCCACCAACTTCTATTCCTCCAGTTTTGTAGAAAACAGTAAGACTGACACATAATTCTTGGTCCATTCTGAAGATTGTCAAACCCCAAAAGCCTTGTTAGACCCATTCAACCATTGCAGAGCCTCTTCATGAACTGGACAAGGATAATAGCTAAGCCATGAGGGCAATATTTTAGACTGAGAGTAGGCTGGTTTTATGAAAGTCAAGCAGTTTTTGTGAATATTAAGCAGAGGCAGACGGTGGCATAAGCAACACCGTGAGCAGCTGGGACTGACTTAGTATAGGCGAGAGAACCTACGATGTGGCACAGAAAACCCTAGGTTGGCAGCGGGCCCCTGAATTTACTCTCAGCTCTGCCTGTGGCTCAGAGATCCTAGACGAAGCTCTCAACCTGTGTGGGCCTGGTTTTTATTTTAAATGATGCTGTTGGTGTAGGTGATAATCAATGAGCGCATCCGTGAAAGAACTATACACCTCAGCTGTTAGGAGATTCACCTGTCATCTGTCTCTTGGCTATTTTGTGGTTTTTCTCAACAGACCTTCACAGCTGATGTGACAGAGATCACTGCTCACAGCAGGACTGCAGCTGGTACTTGGAATTAAACTGCTGAATATTTATGGTAATTGAAAACCTCAAAGATGAGTTCTGAAGTTGGCAAAGTTGCCCTTATCACTCGTGTCCTATTTAGGAGCTAAAATAGTTGTCCTGGTTGGAGGTCATTGTTGCCCAAAGTGTGCCCTGTAATGTGCAGGGTGAATCGGAGTAGAACATAGAAAAATATTTTTAATGTATAATTAGATATTTATTTTGCTGTGTGTTTTTTAAAAAGATTCATTTCAAAAAAGTAAAATATGAATCAATTAAAATATTATAAAGCAAATAATGATATGGGTGGTAAAAGAATATGACAAAAATAATGAAAGTGGTACATAAGTGATGACAGCTTAGGATCTATTCCTAGGATATAAATCCATATCTCCTTAAGCAAAATTCTTGGGGCCAGATGTGTTTCAGAATATCTCATGCTTTCTTGTCACACCAGGGATAACTGGAATGGCACTTTCAAATACATTATTTCCACAGTAAAACATACAATATAATACTTGGTCAAGTATTATAGCCAAGCAAGTTACAAAAGGTATAATTTTTCAGATTTTTTGCATTTTGGAATTGTAGATAAGACATTTTCGACCTGTAGTAAAATAGGCCAGGAGGAAAAGAGACAAATCTAAGAACCTTAGACTTGCACATACTTTGTAGTTTATAGAACACGTTCCCTCTCATTATCTTATTTGTGAAGTATACACTCTCATATTATAGATGAGGACTCTGAAGCTCAGAGAGGCTAAGTGACTTAGCCAAAATCACACAGCTCAACTGGTAACAGCTGGTCCAGGACTAGAATAGAACTCAGGTCCTCTGTCTACAGATTCTTGGATCTTCCGTTACTATGACCTATACATCATTTAATAAGTTGTAAAGAATCAAAATTGTAGAGGTTGACTTCCTGAGTATGTTCCTTGGAGCACAGAGATTCTTCCTTCCAGGGGCTCTCTTAGCAGATTCTGTAATTTCCACAGGGAGGCTTCTGGAGGGAAAGAATGAGAGTGGAGGACATAGCTTTGACCTTTTAATGTTTGAACGAAAGATATATCCAAAGTGCTTGGATCACTCTGTTCAGGCAGAGCATAAAACCCAGTCCCAAAATGCTTGTTATGGTCCAGGGGCATTTCAGAGGAAACACTGTCTGCTATTTCCAGAAATTCTAATAATAATAAACACTTACGGAACATCTGCTGTAGACCAGGCACTCCTCCCCATAACATTTTGGAAGATTATGACCACTCCTCTCCTCCAGATGAAGAAATGAGAGTTCAGAGACATAGCCAATGTTCCAAAGCTGGCTTGGGCCAGATGTGGTTCTGCGGAGGGCTGCACTCTTGCCTAGTACTCTAGCAATGACAGAACCCTGGATTTCTGATCCAGCCAGAGGAGGGATGCCTTTTCCCTTGACCTGAGACACTTGGCAGATAGACAGTCTAGACAGATTGGTTTGGGAGGTGGAGACCCAAGCACATCTTCCACAGTCATCATGAAGGTAACTTCAGATGAACTCAAGAGAGCTGTATTTGCAAGATGCAGATGCGAAGACCCTCAAGGAACTTGGCCATGATTATTGATATGCTTCAAAAGAAAGAACATTTCACAGAGCCCTTTTACAACTGGGCCCCACATTTTGCTTGTGTCCCAGAAATCCAAGTGCAAGTTGATTCAGCCACCTGAGTTTGATGGTACAGACCCCAGCAACAGGGGAGTAGGAGAGAATTCACTGTAGTCAGGAAGCCATAACAGGTGCACATGATTAGGATGTGAAACAAAGGTGGCATTTGGGGAAGGACTAGGAACATGGGTTAAATCACAAGAGGCCTAGTTGTGCTCACTAGAGTTGGTTAGATTTGTCCTATAGGCAATGGAGAGTCACCCAGTGGCTTTTGGCTAGAGGAACAACATGGTCATATTTTGATGTGTGATCTCTTATTTGATTTGGAAATCAGGGACCGCTTGCTGGAAGAGGTATCATTTAACCTAGGACTGAAAGGATGGGTAGGATGTCAAGCAGCAGAGGTATTCATCCATGGCAGAAACAGCTGACAACAAAGTATGTTCAGGGTTCACAATGCTGTGAATCAAAACAAACCATTCCCATGTGTTGAGCACCTGCTGTGTACACTGGCACATGTACATTTATTAACTCCTTTAATCATGCCAGAAGCCCTGCAAGGAAAGTTTTAATTCCTAGGACATGGAGGTGGGATTCAGATGCATTCCTATCAGACCCTAAGTGCATTGTCTTCCCATCCCACAGGCTGTCTCTCCTATGGAGAACACAGTCTTGACTCCAAGCACAGAGGGAAATGGAAGAACAGTGGAGGCTCAGACAAAAATGAAAGTTGAAAACATATTTCAAAGAGTGCTGACAGCTTAGTGGCTATTCCAATTTGATCTCTCCATTACTGCCCTCAAACTGTACCTATTCCCTGATGGGGCAATGTTAATCAAAATGAGATTATTATGTGCAGGAGAAGAGTTCTCCCAAGGAACCAGTTTTAATTCCAGCATTAATTCTCCTAACTTAGTTACTGTCCCTTTGTCTTTGTCTTTCTCTTCACTTTTATGAGTCCATACACTATAAAGTGAAAACTGGAAGTCATAAAAAATCCCAGGAGCAGGCCTGCATCTAGGACTGTTCAGAAAGCCATTTGAGGACAGAGAGAAATTCCAGAGAGTTGGCTAAGATTTGGTGAATGTGAGCTGGATCCTGGGGTTGGCCTGTGGGGGATAGAACCATTCGCAGGACAGCCGCCTACGTCCACCCACCTCATGAAGCTCAGAGGATTTACAGCAGAAGTCAAGCCGATGCCTCTGGAACAATCAGACACACTTGCAAGCTTAACAATTAGCTACCGACTGAAAGAGAGGAGGGCAGTGGGGGAAAGGTGGGGCCATCATGGATGGCTACAGGCAGGGAAGGCTCCCTGCACTTGTAGGAAAAGCTCTATGTCTTGAAAGTGGTGCCCTTCACTAATGGGCCCAGTTTGGGAGCAGCATGGAGAGGGTTTCTTCCCTGCTGTGAACACATCCCACTGAAGCAGACCCATTCATAGCATCAGGTCATCCATACACCAAGGGCACTAAGATTAACCCGAGGGAGTAGTTACAGCTAATTATCCTGTGGGATCGATATAATATTAGGAGGCAGACCTGCCCCCAAACCCTCTGGGCTCATACAAGTTACAGTGACTGGGTGAGAAGGATAGATGAGCACCCAAAGGACCAGGGGTCACCGGAGTTTGGTTTCCCGTGGCCCAGGCTCAGATCAGCTGTTTCCAGGATAAAAACAACCAAAGGGACTTTAAAAAAATAAATGATATTGTCAAAATTGAAGGATTATCACTTTTTCTGAACAAGGACAGTAACTGTGCATGTGTGTCATACTAAAGTCCAAGAAATGGCCACAAGGCCCTCAAGGAGCAGTGTACCTTCAACCCTCTGTTCTCCACATCGGGATTTCTCTGTCTTTGGGAGCATAGTGTAAGCCAGCCTGAGTCTTTCTATCCTTGAGCCCCTGGGGTGCAGCTTCTTTTGGCCTGATGCCCAGACTCTCCCATTCTGTCTTCCAGAGGTTCTAGAATCCCACCCCTTGGATGCTGCCTTTCCCCACTGATCATGAGAGATTTCTCTCTCATTGCCTCCAAAGACAAGCAGATGAGCTTCTCTTGTTTGAAGGTTTTTTTTTTTTTTTTCTTTCTCAACTAATCACAGTGGGGACACAGATAGCAGAGAGACCACAATAACAAGCACAGGTTGCAAAGTTTAGGAAATCTTAAACAATTTGAGCTGCCACAGTCTTTTCCTACAGATGCTTGGCAGATTGGCCAAGAAGAAAGTGGTCATCAGGTCTGGGTCCAGATCCTGGCCTAGGTACTTACCCGCTGTTGTCCTTAAGCAGATTAGCTACTTATCTCCACCTGCCTCCTGGTGTGGAGACATGAGATTACACACACGCAACACTGCACCTGTGTAACAGATGCTCCACACAGAACACTGTTTACCAACATTGTCACTGGGAAGGCCCTTGGACCCCCACTCTCTATCTCCATTCTTAAAGGCAAGGGTCATCGCTTTCTCCATGAAGACCACATTTCAAGCTTGCAGGCTGCAGATGGAAAATGTAAAACCATGGGCATCAACCAGTCTCTCTAGCTGCCCATTTGTCTGCGATAAGTGATTGCATTTTTGAGGATTCAGGATGGGGCTGGTGCCCTCCTCATTGGACCCCAGACACATATGAGTGAAATGTCCCCTGAGAAGAGTACCTGGTAATTCTCCTTTCTCACTGAAAAGTTGAAGTCAACTGTTCTATTTCTTTTTCACATTCTCTCCTAATCTCGGGGTAGTGAGTATCAGGCCTTGTCATTTCTCCTGAGGTAAAGAGGCAGAGATGTCCAGACATGTTCACATCTTGGGACATGTTTCATGTCAAAGGAGAATTTCTGTTGGGCCCTTAACTATCCCTGTACTCTGAGGTAGAAGTTTTCGTAGAGATGAATCTGGCCAGAGCTTCACTGTGAGCTGGGAGAGTCAGTCACTGTCCCCATCTGATTAGACAGTGGTTAGGCCACATAGTGCCACCTCCCCCCAGCCCCCGCCACCTGCCCCGGAGGATCCACATCCATGGCAGGCCTGCCACTCCCACCATCTCCCTCGAGGTGTTCCCACATTTGGATCCCATTTGGGAGTTTAGATTGGGTTAGAACTTGGATCCCCACAATCACTCAACAGAAGTTCTCTTGGGGGTATCCACATCTGCCTCCTTCCTCTATGATGGTGTGATTGGGTGTGCAGAGCTCTGATACATGCTTCACTCCCCCTGGGAAAGGAAACTAATGCTTGCTGAATGCTCATTGTGCTGAGTACTGGTTGCAGAATGCTGGGCGTGGTCTCATTCTCTCTCTCTCTCTCAACAATCCTTTAAAAGCAGGAAAGAGAAGTGAAAGGGGGCAGTGAGTTTGATGTTTCCCTGTGAACACGGGTGACAAGTTTCTGTTTGGGAGTTAAATCAGGAAAGCCCAATCATGGAGTAAACCAAACACGTATCTGCTGATGAGAAACCTGGGAGTCTGGTACTATAAGAAACTGTCATCAGGTGATCTGATCCTAAGAAGACCAAGCAGGAGTCTTTGGAACCCACCTAGCAGATACCTATTCACTTGGTTTGGTGAAGAATTGTGGAACCAAGGGGGGAGAGTAAGGCGGAAGAATAGAACAGAGAAAATCCTTAAAGAGCCAGGAGTGGCTGTGCCTTTCAAACACTGTCCAGTGGAGAGTGTCTGCTGCCTCATGGGCGTCACCATTCCTATTTCTGGGTGGATGTATTATCTCATGGATCAGTCTATGCAACTCGGCATCCCCACTGACCTAGCAAACCTCTGATTGCAGTCTTGATATCCAGGTGTTTGGTGTATAGGGAAAGGCAGTTGAGAGGTGCTGAAGTGGGCGACTGGGCTTGGTTGGCAGGGGCATCCCGTCTTAAACCAATGAGCAGACATTCTTACTTGTGTCTCAATCTTCAAGGGGTGCATGCCTGGTAAGCTCGAGGCATGTGAGACCTCTGAGACCTCCCTTGCTCCCGGCAAGTACAATGTATTACATTAAATTACATTACAGTGTATTCTTACTGGTTCATCTGCACAGGCTCTAAGGAAAAAAACAGCTATTATCAACCAATAAATAAGTGTGGATGTACTTAGAGGTTCCTAATAAAAATAGAAATTAGAGAACAAAGTCATTTTTTAAAGATTTTATTTATTTATTTGACAGAGTGAGAGAGCACAAGCAGGGGAAACAGCAGAGGGAGAGGGAGAAGCAGGTCTCCACTGAGCAAGGATCCTGATGCAGGGCTCCATCCCAGGACCCGGGGATCATGATCTGAGCCAAAGGCAGATGTTTAACAGACTGAGCCACACAGGCACCCCAGGACAAAGTCGTTACTAAGCATAAACAATGAAAGTTTGAAGATGATTTTAGGGTGATGCTCAAACATGTGGACTGAAGGAGGAACATGAGAACCTCAGGCAGCACCAAGTCTCTTCTCTTCCCAGGGATAACTGTGTATCAGGTCATATTATCTCTACTGGGTAATTCCCATTGTCCAGAGAAGACACAGTGTGATTCAAGGAGCTGTGATATTTATCCAATATTCACCAGAGCCTTTTTCTTGCCTTGGTGACTTTTCTTTTTGGAGGAGAATACTCACTTAGAAATGTCAGAAAATTGATAATATTTATAAAGGGCACTTCCGTCACACAGCAGGAGTCTGGAAAGCAGATGAATGATAGGAGACATAGTTTCTGCCAGGGCCACTTTGTACAGCTGTGTAGGTTGTGCACTGCACAACCCTAGTGTGTGCTCTTAGCACTATAGTCTATGCAACTATCCCCTCTCCCCAGGTTGTTCAATGCAATATGTGGCATATGGGGGACTTTGTCATATCTAGGGAGCTTATAGTTTGGATTTGAAGGTGACAGCTACATTGATGAACTCCCCACAGTGTCTCAGATGTAAAACATTTTGCTCAGTGTAGGAACTGGGACTGGAAACTGTGAATTCCTTTTGTGAGTGTTTTAGTGCATTCCAGTGATGTGACTGAAACTGAATGTATAGAAGAATTCTCGCATGGGAAGAAGCTGAAATGTGAATAAGAAGGAACTGTCTGCTCCAGCCTCACCTTTGGGAGCCACGGTGTCTCTTCAGGAAGAATGACAGACTGTAAGAAAAGTATGCTTTCAAGTACCGTGGCTCTTCACTCTTTGCCATTGTCAAGTGACAGCTTGAATATAATTGGCTGGAGACGATTTCCTGAAGCCACCATAAAAATGAGTACACATGATTTATTTCAGCTTGTGAGTTGATGTAGCAGCATCTGCCTGTTGAGAAATAGAAATGGTCTGTAGTAGTCAGCTCCAATGGCCATAACAAAGTACCACAGACTGGGGGGTTGGTGGGGGAGCTTAAGCAACATGAGTTAATTTTTTCACAGCTCTAGAGGCTGAAGTCTGAGCTTAGGGGTCTATAGAGTTGATTTCTTCTGCAGTGTCTCTACTTGGCTTGCAGACAACCTTCTCACATGGCCCCCCATGGCTTTTCCTCTGTGCACGTGCATCCCTGGGGTCCTTCTGTGTCCACGTTTCCTCTTATACAGAGACCGGTTGGAACTGGACGAAGCCCCACCCTCATAGCTTCATTTTAACTTAATCACCTCTTTAAAGGCCCTATCTCCAAATACAGTCACGTTTTGAAGTACTGGGGGGTCAGGGTTTCAACATATGCATTTTAAGGGGACACGGTTTCCCCTATAGAGCACCTGAAGCATCATAGGGAGGAGTGAACTTTGCCAGAAGGTGGGCTGCAATATGCCAGACAGAAATCTAACCAGAGACACAGCAGCAGCTCCCCAGGAGATATAATAGCTCATCCTCCAGCCTTGGCCCTTGAATCTAAGTTAGACCCATCTGGAGGAACATGATGGCACAGAGTCCGAGGACTTCGCAGATACCGTAACAAGGCATCTGCACCTTGTGACTTTCAGACCAAGGCAAACAAATGGAAAAGGACAGAGGGACAGATTGTATCACTGAATTAAAGACTTCATATTGAGTTCACAGGGCCACTGGCCCCAGAGGGCTGCCCACCCAAGAGAGCGTGGTCACAGGACTCACAAGGCAGTATCTGATTACAAGTACCCTTCATGGCTAGTGTGGGAAGTTAAACTGAGGTGATACATGTTTAACCAGGGATAGAAGATTAAATGGTGTTTGTCAGATGAGTCCTCCTTTTTTGTGGTCTGTGTAAAAGCAATACTACTAAATAATTATTACATGAATTATTCAACTCTGGAACTATGCTAAAGGTTTATACACCATATATTACCTTGAGTCATATATTACCTTGAATCCTTTGAGGTGGGTTTTAGTTGAGACCCAAGATCCAAAGGCAAACCAAAAGTAGATGTCAGCTCTGGGCGCCTGGGTGGTTCAGTGGGTTGAGTGTCTGCCTTCGGCACAGGTCATGATCTCAGAGTCCTGGGATCGAGCCCTGCATTGGGCTCTCTGCTCAGCAGGGAGCCTGCTTCCCCTGTCTCTCTGCCTGCCTCTCTGCCTCCTTGTGATCCCTCTCTGTCAAATAAATAAAAATCTTTTAAAAAGTTTTTTAAAAAAAGTAGATGTCAGCTCTGGTATTTGGTCTGTGGTGTGGCCCACTCCATAGCCACACAGTTAACCACTGGGCTATGGGCTAGCGCAGAAAGTTCTGGAAGGCAGAGTCTGGGGGCTGGAGTCTCAGTTTTGCCAGCAGCCAGGCAGGCCATACTCTTCTCTTCCATGTCAGAAAAGGGACTTTGGTGGGGGTGGATGGTAAAGAAAGCTATAAGGCTTCCTGGACTCAGTAAGCAAGAATTGCATTTGAAACACTTTATCTCTTCTTCCAGACAGTGTCATGGTGACAGTGGCAGTAGGCAGGAGGAGTAATTGGTATCTCTCCTCTGATTCTACATTCAATTTTCTTGGTTGGAAAAATTAGATTACCCTAGAGGTTGAGAAAAGGAACATTGGTAATAAAGTGCAAAGAGATGGATTATGTTCGGATCTTTAACCTTTCCGATGCTAAGCAATTGATTTAAACCCTGCCTGTTTGACAGTGACGGATGGCGGAGGACCTAAGAATTTTAGTCCTGTTTCTAAGGATAACTTTTCTTGCATCTAAACAAACCCTCAAAATGACCACAAATTAACCTCTTTCTTTGGCGTCTCTGTCTAGAGGCCAATTTTGATGGGTTTCTGGTTACCAAAAACCATAGTATGGACACGCTTTTGGTGGTTTCCCATGAGAAAGGTGGTCAGTCTCTTTTTTTTTTAGCTTGTTTTTTAAATTTTATTATTTTTTATTGAAGAATAATTGACTTGCAATATTATATTAGTTTCAGGTGTACAATATAATAATTCAATATTTATGTATATTATGAGATGATCACCAAGATACCTAGCTACCATCTGTCACCATACAAAGTTGTTACAATACTATAGACTATATTCCCTGTGGTGTACATTACATCTCTGTGCCTTATTTATTTTATAACTGGAGGATTGTACCTCTTACTTTTATCTATTTTATCCACCCCCCTACATCTCTCTTTTCTGGCAACCATCAATTTGTCTTCTTTATCAATGAGTCTGTTTCTGTTTTGTTTTGTTTATTCTTTTGTTTTTTTTCTTTCAGATTCCATTTATTAAGTGAAATCATACAGTATTTGTCCTCCTCTGTCTGAATTATCTCACTTAGCAAAATACCCTCTAGGTCCACCTACTTTGTCATAAATGGCAAGATGTCATCCACTTTTATGCCTGAATAATATTCCATAGTAAATTTATATACCATGTCTTCTTTATCCAACCACCTATCCATGTACACAAGTTGCTTCTGTATCTTGGCTATTATAAATAATGCTGCAATTAATATAGAGATGCATGTCTGTTCAAGTTAGTGTTTTCATTTTCCTTGGGTAAATACCTAGAGGTGGAGTTGTCAAATCGTGTGGTAGTTATTAGAGAGGTCAAGGAGCTGAATTGCCTTGATGATTTGTGACTCACACATTTAGTATTAAAAGTAAGTTTAAACATTTTAAGAACTTTCCCTCATGTATTGGAAAGAGTATGGATCCGTTAACCAGGACACCTGGCTCCTAGGTCCACTCTTTAGCAGCTTGTATCCTCCCAGTATGCAGCAGGCCCCCAACTGACATGTGCAACATGAATGGATAAACCTAGGAACTAGATGTGAGACTTCAATTAAGTCCCCATATTTATCTGCCTCTGTTTTCTCATGTCAAAGTTAGGTAAGGCTTGACCTCTGGACTTCTCAGTTACATGGTGAGGGTCAGATGAAAAAACAGAGAACCATAATCCTGGCTAACATAGTTCAGCGTTCCATCATGACAGGCAGTCTTTGAAGTGTTTATACAGCTCCTCTCTTCTACTGCGAGAAATCACTTTCTAGATTGACGGCAAAATTCCTCCAAAGTGTGTCTAACCATCTTTAATTCCTCTTGTTCCAGTCTCCTTTCAATAAGGCTTTTATCCCCACCGCTTCACCAGAAAGGTTCTTGTCAAGGTCATCGGTGACTCCACATCACTAAATCCATTGCCAGTCTGTGCTCATCTTATTTGACCTCTGTCTTCAGCACTTGCTCCAGGTCATCACTCCCTCAAAACCATTTGCAGCCACCACAACACCATCCCTCTCCCATACCCTATATACTACGTGCCAACCCCTCACTCTGTGGGGGGGGCGACTTAAGCTCCATCCATCCCACCTCACTTCTCAAGGATGTCATTGTCAGTAATAACACCCCTCCATCCAACCATGTCAACATTTTGGGAAAATGGAAGCCACAATTTTACAATATAGCCCAACCCTCCTGCTTGACAAGTGAGAGACCAGAGCCCCAACACCACACAACCGGCTAATAGTAGTGCTCTAAACCCCCAGCTTCTTGCCTTTTAGTTCAGTGCTCCAGAAAGTAACGTCTCCTACAACAAAAAATATAAAGACCAGAACAATCTCAAATCAAGACTGCAGAACTTTGTTTCCAGCTTTGCACTCCAACTTTCAACTAATGACATTTAAAGTAAGGTTTAAAAAGTGTCTGGAGTTTCACATTTTCTATAGCTAGTAAAAATTTAACTTTCATGACAGGGCTCATTGCCATCACTCTTAACTGTATCTGTCAGGAGCCCAGCTCATCTTTTTGATGAGGAGCAGGTGTCCCCAGAGGATACTGTCCAAGAGTAAAAGAGGTGTTAGAATAATCCCAGTCAAGCTCAAGGCAGTGAGCTATTTTGAGCTTTCTTTATAGATATTCTTAGACCTGAGTTCAAATGTATTGTACCATTTATTGAGCCTCTACTATGTGTCTACCATCAACTGGTTATTTTTACACATTATGACACTGAACACCTACTAAACCCAATGAAGTAATACAATTATTTATCGATCACCTACTATGTGCCAAGAACTTGACATTCATTATTCCCAATCCCCCACAAATCCTCTCCCTTCCTCACAGGGCTAGAAACCCAAATCAGAGTTTAGTATTTACCACTGGTCCTTGCAGTAAACATGTTACTATTCCAATTGTGTACGCAAGTAAACAGAGGCATGGGGAGCCTCGGTGACATGTTCAGCAACACACAGCAGTAGAGGGTCGACCCCAGAGCAGGCCAGCCTGTTTACTTCTGACTCCACTCACAGCTACAACCCCATTAAATCTGTTTGCTCAGGTCAAACTGGGAGCCTGTGGATATCCAAGTAAATGACTCGGATATGACCCACAAGGCAGACTGCAGGTCAGAAAACCCCAACAGGATTGTCTGAGATAGCTCCAGGCACTTCTGAGAAGAGGCCACCACACTCTGGATGACTAACTCAGGCTGCTGGTCAAGCCTGGGAAGCTGGGAACACATCACTTGCTCTTCCTTGGAGTTCAGCTCCAGTTCATTCACCTTAGTAAAATCACATTCTGAACAGCGGAAAGAGCGTTTCTCTAAGTACAGGAACAACTTTGAAAGGCCCATAAGAGATTGTAAAAAGTTCTGAGTGTTGTTTGTAAAGTAATCAGATTAGGAAAATGAAAATGAAGTTGGCCTTATAACTGAAAACGAAGTATACCTAGAAGGTATAATTAACAAGAACCACAAACACGGGGAAAGGAGAACAATAGTGACTTTTTACTTTTGCTTTTTGCTGTTCTGTTTAACTAAATGAATCTTTTGAGTCAGATCTTTGCTATAAATATAGGCTCATTTCCGTTTCTTTAAGGACTGGACAGATTTTACCCATGCCTTGTTGTGTGTCAGAAGGGAAGGATATTTATTATGTACTGACCATATGACCATAGTGTAGTCAGCTAGGGGCACTGTTTATCTGCTTGGGTCATCTTCATGAAGTCCAGTGGGGTTAGCTTCATTTTCAGGTTCTCCTCTGGTCATTTGATCACACGCTATCCATTGGCTGAGTTGAATTAGAAGCCACGGATCCTGGATGACTCAGTGCTTGGAAGTCAGCGTCGCTGGACCCTGGGCAGGTTTTGAGGGCAGAGAGTGAGTCTGGAGAGCGAATGCAGACTAGCCACCATGGTGCCCATGCTGATTGCTCTGAGGTAGGCATGATGATCTGATGAGGACCTTAACCGAACTTGAACTCAGCTCTTTGATCCTGCAGGTGACTGGGGCTCATTAACAAGCCTACGTCCTCCCAGAGAATGTCTTCAGAATCTTTCCAGGTCTGGAAAACTACAGGTATTGGCAGGAAGCCATTTGACAGGGTGGACAAGGATCAACTAAGAGCCAGGTGACCTGCCACGGAAACTATATAACCTTGGGCAGGTCTCCAATCTGAGCCTGATTCCTCATCTGTGAAATTAGTGGGGTTGACCTGGTCCAGGACTTCAGCCCTCTCTGTGCATCAGAATTTCCCAAGAAATTTTAAAAACTACCACCTGCCTGAGCTTTACCTCCAGAGCTTTCATTTCATTTGGCTTGAAGTGGGGCCTGGGCATCAACGTTCAGAAGTGTGTTCTAGGTCATTCTCACCTTCAGCCAGGATTGAGAAACAGTGGACAAGACTGTCCCCTCCAGTTCTGGAATTCCACTTCTGGGGACTAAGTTCTCTTTGGTTCTAAAGCTTTACTTTTCTATGAAAATAGCATAGAAGGAAGTAAACCTTTTTTTTTTTTTGAGAATCTGATGGCACATTTGTGATATCATTTACTCCTCACCCAGTCTTGAGGCCATCATATTTATCTCACCCATTTTCATAGTTGAAGCAATTGAAATCAGAAGTTTTGACATTCGCTTGGCGGTATTTACCAAGCACCTACAGTGTGTCAGTACCATTGTAGGTGCTGGGCACAGAATGAACAAAGTTCTCACAGAACCGTTCTCATGGAGATCACATCCTGGTCTAGAAGATGGATAATAAGAGCTACCATAACTCCTTGCTTTGTCTGGGATCATAACCCCTGTTCATTATTTTTAGCTTGCCCTTTCACTCTCAAAATGTCCTGATTTGGCTGATTATATTTTTATCCTGCAGATAATATGCAAACAAAAAATGAACAAAATGGTTTTAGATGGTGATAAAGGCAGTGAAAAAAAACAACTACAGCATTGCCTTGTAGTTGCCATGACTTGTAGTCATATATTTCTCAGAGTCTTAAGCCTCAAAGTGATATGGTTGAGTTATTCCAGAGAGAGGCTGCTTGGACTGGATGGTCAAAGAACACTTTGAGGAGATGACATTTGAGTTGAGATGTAAACAATAGAGACTTGGGAACAATAGGCAATGGGAACAGTAAGTGCAAAGGCCCCGAGGCAGGAATAAAGCTGTTGTGTACTAGGGACCAAGGATAGTCACCATGGTGAAGTCCTTTGAGCACCTGGGAAATGGGAGGAGATGAGGTTGTAGAAGTGGGAAGGGCTTTGTTGGCCATGGGATGATTTGAATTTTATCCTAAATGTGATGGGAAGACTTTGGAGGGGTATAACCTAGGGAGAGCCATGATCTAATTCGGTGGTCCTCAACCAGGTGTGATTTTGTCCATAGGAAAGATATGGCAATTCTGGAGACATTTTTGGTTGTCACAATTAGGGGAACAGGTGCAACTGGCATCTAGCAGGTAGAGGCCAGAGATACAGCTAAGCATTCTACATCACAAAAAGCAGCCCTCTCCTCACATATACACACAACAAATAGATAATCAGACCAAAACCTCAGTTGTGCTAAGGTTTTAAAATATTCTGTGTTGTTGGTGTGAATATAAAATGTTGCAACCACTATGGAAAACAGTATGGTAGTTCCTTAAAAAAATTACTAATAGGGACGCCTGGGTGGCTCAGTTGGTTAAGCAGCTGCCTTCGGCTCAGGTCATGATCCCAGCGTCCTGGGATGGAGTCCCACATCGGGCTCCTTGCTCATCAGGGAGCCTGCTTCTCCCTCTGCCTCTGTCTGCCATTCTGTCTGCCTGTGCTCGCTCTCTATCCCTCTCTCTCTCTCTCTGACAAATAAATAAATAAAATCTTTAAAAAAAAATTAATAATAGAGCTACCATATGATCAGGGTGTCTGGGTGGCTAAGTCAGTTTAGCGTCCAACTCTTGATTTTAGCCCAGGTCATGGTCTTGGGGTTATGGGATCTGGCCCCGCATTGGGCTCCACACTCTGCAAGAAGTCTGTTTGGGATTCTTTCTTTCCCTCTCCATGTCCCCCCTCCCATTCATAAATGTGTCCCCTCTCTCTCTCTCCTCTCAATAAATAAATGAAATCTTTTAAAAATTACCACATGATCCAGCAATACCACCTTTGTGTACCTACCCAAAAGAATTGAAAGCAGTGTCTTTTTTATTTTTTTTTAAAGATTTTATTTATTTATTTGTCAGAGAGAGAGAGAGAGCACAAGCAGGGGGAGCATCAGGCAGAGGGAGATGGAGAAGCAGGCTCCCCACTGAGCAAGAAACCCATGCATGGGACTCGATGCTGGGACCCTGGGATCATGGCTTAAGCTGAAGGCAGATGCTTAACAGACTTACCCACCCAGGAGTCCTGAGAGCAGGCTCTTAAAGAGATATCTGTACACCCTGTTCATAGCAGCATTATTCACAAGAGCTAAGAGGTGGAAGAAATGCTAATTTCTATTGAAAGATTAATGAATAAACAAAGTGTGGTGTATACATACAATAGAATGTTATTCAGCCTTAAAAGGGAAGGGTATTCTGATACATGCTATGCATGGATGGACTTGATTACATACTAAGTGAAAGTAGCCAATTACAAAAAGACAAATACTATAGGATACCACTCATATGAGGCATCTACAGTAGTCAAACACATAGAAAAAGAAAGCAAAATGGTGGTTGCCAGGGGCTAGGGGAGTGACAAGTAGGGAGTTGTTAATGAACACAGGATTACAGTTTTGCAAGATGAAGAAATTCTAGAGATTGGTTGCACAACAATGTCAATATTCTTAACACAACTGAAAAAATGGTTAAGATGGAAAAATCTTATGATATCTATGTTTTATTAGAATTAAGTTTAAAAATTAAATTTAAGATTTAGTTGTTGAGTTGAGAATGAACCATTGGTTGGCAAATGTGGAAGCAGAGAGGCTGGTTAGCAAGTTATTGTGCTCATCCAGACTAGAGGTAAGTGTGGCTTGCATGTGGAGATGATAGAGACAGATTTGGGACATTTTTCTTTTTTTTGGTGGTAGAGCCAAAGGGACTTGCTGATGGTTTGCATGTGGCAATTAGGGGACATGCCAAAGGTCATTCTGCTGATAAATGGCAGGTCTGGGACTTGAACTCGGGGGCGACTCCAAGGCCCACCTACTCTCGCTTTCTCTCAAAACATCACAACTTCCAACATCATCTGATGGACTAGAAATCTCACTGGGGAAGATGGAATTTCTTGCCATTTAGTTTAGTGCATGTTATTAGGTAGGTGGCAATCACTTCTAAGAAATGCCATGACGTATCTTCCGCAGAGCCTTAAACTTTCAAACATTGGTTTTATTTCTGGTTATTGCACACTGTCTCCCTGCCAGCAGCTCGCAATTATGCTGCAACACGGAGAGCTGTGCTTTGTCTGGCTTTAATTGTGATGGGCACTGTGGTAATTAGTCTCTGGTTTTATGTTCAGCCTGTGGACTGGGATCACAGACCTTATTCATGCTGGCAGACAAAACTCTTCTAATTCTGCAGAAATCTCTTCCAATACCTGGTGGGGGCAGCCAGCAGGGGATGACCTCCTAGAATCTTTTCTTTTTATGTCTGTTCCTTAACATTGGGGTTGCTAGGAAACCAGACAAACATCAGCGAAAGGGCTTTCTGAGTTCACCTGGGGCCCAGCTTGTGTTAATGGCCACAAATTGCAATCAAGCTTCAGTGGTTACCAAGCTCTCTTGCAGAGGTTGCGAGTGCTCTGATTGCATTGTGGGCTGGTTTATTCTCCTTTTCCTGGACTTTCCCTTACCCAGCCCAAGGAGAGGCCTCAGGGAACCAAGTTGCCCACACTGGCGGTGGTGGGGTGGTGGGTGAGGCCTTGGTCTTCCACCCTTAGCTGATCTGGAGGATGTGATTAGATTTGGACCAAGCAGAAACCTGTCTCTGAAGAACACATCTGCTTGATAAACAATGGTGTTGACAAGGGTGTGTGTGGATGAGCGGGGAAACATAACCTTTTAAAGAGTTATTTCTAAGGACTTTTCCCTTTTCTTCATAGCTGAGGTTTAAGTAATTGACATGGTTGCCATAAAGCAGATGTTCTCAAACTGTGGTGCCTGGGACCAGTAGCATCAGCATCTCCTGGGAACTTGTTACAAATGCACATTCTTGGGCCCTATCCCAAACTTCCCGAGTCAGAAAGTCTGCAGATGGGGCCGAGCAATCTGTTGAAGAAGCCTGCTGGTCAATCCTAATGTGCACTCAGGTTTGGGAGCCCCTGGAAAACCCCAGTCTTTGCAATCCAGCATTCGCCAGCTGAGTGACAGTGACTCTGGCCGGTTCTTTCTTTCTCGTGAGTTTCAGTCTGACATGATGGAGTAACGCACACCGAGCATCGGGCATAGTGAACTAATCCTCTTCTAGTAAAGAGTGGCCTATGATCTGTTAGCTGGTACCTGGAATTAAAGTGTGTTCACATACAAGGGACTTCTGCTGAAACTTAGAGATTACTGTTTTAGTGTGACCTTTCTTATCTCAGTATAAAATCTGAATCATAAAGCTTTTACTGTGATTCAGAATCTACGGTTCTCAGAAAGAAGGAAGCTGGAGTCATGAGAATCTGTTCTTCCTGTTCTTGAACTCTGCTCATGGTGACTTTCTGCACATAAAAGGGAATGAAGTCAGAGAGGCCCTCTCTGTTTTGCACCCTTCAGGGTCCAGCATCAGATGCCCCAGATGCTACCCTCAAGAATGACTGAAGCTCCTAAAAAGCCTGGGACCCAGGGCACATCTCCCAGGGGTGGGTTCTCCTTCCACCACCCAGAGACACTGCCCTCTGCCCCTTGAGGCATTCTTTAAAGGCCGATTTGCAGCTAGGACAAGGTATATAAGCTTTTCTCTGCCCCACCCCAAACACTGGGATGAAGGCTATTGGAGAGAAGGGAAAAGAGGAGTTAGGCTCTGTTCATTTCATGGCCTCTTCCCCCCTTAACTGGGGATAGAACACTGAGATTTCAAAAATCAGGATACTGAGTGCTCGCCTTGCACCAGACAGTACTCTGTGTGCCTTACACACATCACCTTAATCCTCACAGTGATCCTCAAGAAGGTTTAATCCCCATTTTACAGAGGAGGCAAAGGGGGCACAAAAATAGCTGTCATTTTGTTCCTGCCTTTGATTCCATAACTAGAACTGTAATGGAGGTGGGATTCACATGCAGGGCAGCTGTCCACAGAGCCTGGGATGCTGCCCCCCCTCCAGGCAATGGTGTGATGCTGGCCGCTATTGAATCTTGATGACCCAGCACCTTGCCACAACCTGGGTGTCCGGGGATCAACGGACGCTGTAGGGGTCTCAGCCTGGGATGCACATGGCAGTTGCCAGGGAGCCTTAAAACACACCTGTGCCTCCCTAGTTCCTCCCTAGAGATTCTGATGTAATTGCGCTGGGCTGTGGGCTGGGCACTGGCACTCCGCAAGCTCTTGGGATAATGCCAGTTGCAGCCCGAGTTGGGGGGCTCTGCCGTGGACTTGAGTGGGGCTCTGAAGGCAGTTAGGTGCCTGGGCATGGGCAGATTTGGCCTTGGTTTTTAGGCCCTTCAGTCTTCTTTAAACAAATGAGAACACACACACACACACACACACGCGCGCGCGCCTCATCAAGTCCCCCAAAGCTCTCCACTAACACTGAAGCAGGCATTTCTACAAGCTAGAAGGGAGAGAAAAATCTTTGCTGCATTTAAAAATAATTTCTGAACTTTGAAGAGCACAGTGCGACCAGTGTCTTACATGTGTCTGCCTTCTTGGATATCAACAGTATTACTCTCTCCTAGATACAGAAATAAAACATTTTTATTTACCTATTTTTAATTTTTTTAAAAATTTCAAGTAGACTCCATGCCCAATGGGCTTGAACTCATGACCCCGAGATCAAGAGTCAGCCAGGTGTCCCAGAAAGAGTATACTCTGAACACATGTAGCCTGTTTTCTACACAACTTCTTCTGTATTTATTAAGGTTAAAAACAACCCTGATTCAGGGGTGCTTGGGTGGCTCGGTCAGTTAAGCATCTGCCTTGGTTCAGGTCATGATCTCAGGGTCTTGGGATAGAGCCCCGCATCGGGCTCCTTGCTCAGTGGGGAGTCTGCTTTTCCCCCTCTCTCTGCCCCTGTGTTCTTTCTCTCTCTTTCTCTCAAATAAATAAATAAAAATCTTTTTAAAAATTACCTTGATTCAGTAATATAATAGCATGACTTTATTCCTTTGAACAAGCACTCCCGAGCTTAGAAATCCAAGTAATATTTCCTTCTTCAAATAAATCTGGGAATGGGAACTTCTGTTTTAGTGATGTGTCAAGTGCTTGAGACTCAGTGGGAGGTCTTCTTACAGAACTGCCTCAGAACTATATTAATGAAATAAAAAACCCTCCAAAGGTTGTTTTAATCACTGCCTTGCTCTTTGATCAAAAATGAACTTACTCCATTTCTTTGATGTCTTTACTCCCCCGATTTGGATGTGGATAACTTCTAGCAATTTCTGATACTCAAATCTACAGTCAGTGAATGTTTTGCCAGCAATGGGGACGTGCAATGCTGTGACCTAGGCATTGAAAGCACCACAGAATTTGTGATGTGGCAAATAATTAAATGCTGTCTTTTTGTGATATCAGTTTGTTCTTCAGTGTGTTATTTTTGTCTCTTCAACTAGGCCCTTTGTTTAATCACTGCCCAAGGTATCTTATAAATATCTCCCCATAGTACCTGTTCCTGGCACGTTGTAAAGTTGAATTGCTGCTTGTTGGTTTTCACCCCCATGCAGATGATCTTGCTAAACAGAGGATCCTAGATAGAGAAAGATCTGTAGGACCTTTTGCTCATCGAGGTGCCTAAAATGCTTTTGGATGGAATGGTGATGACAGGTGGGGTGGTATATAGAAGTTGAATGGCTGTGAAACACATTAGTGGACAGGCAGTTGGCAAGAAAGAAGGGGGCTAGTCTTCGGGATCAAGCCAGAGGTGAAGTTGCAACGCCATCAATCAGTAACTGAGTGCTGAGATACTTAACCTCCCGTGTTCTAATTTCATCATCTGTGAAATGGGAATTCGAGAATCTACCTTTCATGGTTGTCTCCAGAAGTAATGTCTATAAAACATTTGGTACACATAGATATTTTTAATCAGTAGCTATCATGACTTAATGAAAACCTTGCCCGGTTAACTCTCCTGAGTGCCTGTAAAATACATAGCAGTAAAATAGGGACCTGACAAGATTTGACTTACAGTCATATATTCAAAGAGGCAACAAATAAATGTTTACTGAGCTCTCATACTCTTTCTATTCTGGGTCCCCTTTGAGGTCAACATGCTAGGAGGGTTCACAGAAGGTGAGTTCCCATTGCAGAGACTCACACACCTGGATCTGGAGTTGATGAAGGTCAATAGGGGCAGGAAGGAGGGAGAGATGTTTCTAGTAGGCATGCACCTGGAGAGGGGATAAGATACCATTGAAGGGCACACCTTCTGGAGGTCTTTGAAAGACCTCTTCATCCAGACCACCCCCTGCCACTCACTTTAGGCCTCCAAGTGATGGGGAAGGAGGCTTGAGGCTGCCATCTATAGCTGGCAGGTAAACCCAACATGTGGATGTGGGCCTTTTCTTTTCTAAACTTGGATTTGGAGTGCATCAAATGGTTTGCCTTTTTAGAAGAGCTACAAGTGTGGGAGAAGGAAGTCCAGCTCCATGCTGGCCTCTCCTGGAAACCATTAAGCTCTCTCTCTTCTTGAAGATCCCTGCTGAGGTTCTGACATGTCTCTCCTGACTTTTATGATGAATTGTGTCCAAGAGCAATGATTAAGGAGAAAAACAAACATAAACCAACAAAAATGCACAGCCCTAGATTTGACCAGATTTGAAGATGTCTCAATTGTGTCCCATCTGGAGCTTTTCCTTGATTTTCACTGGGAGAGTGGCCGAGGTTGGTGGTCTCACTTCACAGGTGCAGATACTGATCACATCAGCAGCTAGGCACTGATGAGTGACCTGAAGACAAGCTTCTGGAAATCAGGTGCCTAGGAGGAGACTTTGGACTTCTGGGGGTGAGTCTGTAGCTCTCCAGTGCCCCAAACTTCTCCTTTGGAAATGTGGCAATTGTGATACTGTTTTCACTGTGGGTCACAATTCTCCAGTTACTATTTATAACCATCCAATACAGAAATGTCTGGTGGTCTCAGCTCTGCTTTGGGGAAAGAAGAAAAGGGTTGTTGGCCAGCGTGGGCCTGAATTTTAAGGAAAAGGAGGATAATATTAGGTTGGTCACAAGAAGCTGAGTAGGAGAAAGGTGACCCCAAGGGGGCATTAAGGGGACACATCCACCAGGAGAAAGCCCCACAATCCCTCTTCTCAGCTGAGATTGTGTGTGTTTGTGGGTATATTTGCAGGGCTTCTGTTGCTGTGCTGGGGGGTACTGTGCTGTCAGGTGGAGGCTCCTCTGGTCCTCTGAAGGACCCTCTGGCTTTGTAATATCTTGTTTCTCAGTGTAGAGAAAAATTCCTAAGCCAGGGAAGCTTAGGGTCTGAATCCCTGACCTGCCCTAATTAGGTGCCTAAAGTGGGAAAGGCACTACACCTTTCTGTGCTTTAATGTTCTTGCTCTTAAATGGGCATCATAATCCCTGTCTTAATGTCCCAGTCATGAGAACCCAATAAGACAATGGAGAATCAGCAAACACTGTGCAAGTCAGGTTTTTTCTCATTATACATCTTGGGTTTCAGTCTATGAACAAACAGAATAGAAGTGTGGCTCTTTCACCCCTTAGTGACAACACCATAGTTGAAAATATTTGCTCCCAGAATTGAGGCTAGTATATCTCAGCACCCATGGCTGGACTGGACATTCACGTGGAACTCTGGCCATATTTACTGTAGTATTAATCCTGCTCTCCCTCTCTCCCCTGTGCCTGCCCCACCCAAAGTGTCCGCCATTGGTTTTAACCTTTCAGAACAACCACCCCATGCTTCAAGATGGCATGTTGGATTGGTAGCCCTCCTCTCTCCCTGATAACTTTCCTGCTAAGTTCTTCTAGGGTGAACACTCATCAATTCTCCCTTCGCATCCATCTTGCAAAGTAGGAAGTCTTAAGCTGGGGGGTTGTGATTTGGTTTGACACTGAACTGGTATGTGTGACTAATCCCAGAAATGACAAGTGGTTTCCTTTCCCCTTTTCTTAAAATGACTAATTTGGACATAGAAGGGGAAAAAATGCAAGATTTTAAGAGTTGAAGATCTTCTCCCTGGAGGGGCCAAGGGGAGAAGAAGATTTGCTACCATCTCCTAGGTTTGATGAGAACCTGGTGTGCTGTCATGCCCCAAGTGTGCCCTGGGCTCCGCTGAGTGAACCTTGTTGGGGAAAGGGTTAGGAGAGAAGGGCCCAGAGCTATCACTATATTTGCAGCTTGGTAACTGGAAGGGTGAGTAAGTCAAAACGATATAATCTTATCTGTAAAATGGGGGCACTGAACTGGACAACTTCTGAGGTCCTTTTACTTTGATTTAGTTTATTTATTTCAGTTGTTTGACTTTAAGAGGAGAATAACAAAATTGGCCTTTTACTAAGGCATTTCTGATCCATTCCGTCTTATGTTTTATACCCATAAGATAGACCTATGAATCTTGAAGAACTTTAAAACAGCCTAGCTTTCTATATTATCTACATGTTAATGATAATCTAATACAGTCCCAGGTAAAGCCTGATGTTTTAACAATAAGAGCTACACCATATACATGAGGTCCTACTTTTCCTGTTTGCAGTGAAGTTGGAGGGGGAGGGAGAGATACATATACATAGGAAAATAACATATGGAAGGTTAATTAAGTGCCAAGTAAGAGGTAAAACTCAAGTACTGTAGAAGACCTAGAAGGCTGAATGGCAGCATTTGACTTGTGAGAATGAAGAATTACTCAGGAGATAGGCTTTAAGGAATGAGAAGTATCTAAAATAGTCAAACTCACAGAAGCAGAGACATTCTCTCCTTGCATAGTTGCATCTCAGGAAGTGCTCTCTAATGGCCACATCCACCCCCATGGGAAACCACTTCCCAGAGGTCTTCCCAGGAGTGTGGAGTCCATTGCCCAGGACAGGAGCTCGCCCCTCTGAAGAAGTAGAGTGAGGTGTAGGAAGGGGAAGCACCAAGGGGTCCCAACCCTCTCCCAGGGCCCCTGATTCCTACCTCTGGTGCAGGTTGGTCTGGCAGATTCCCCTACTGAAAGCCAGGTGGGAAAATAATTGTGAAGGAACTCAAGTTCACTGTGGGTGGACATAAGGGGACTTCTCAGGATTACCTACTATTCCCCAAGTTCCTCTTCTCTCTTCCTGTTCTCATTTGACTTTTTGTTCCTTACTACTGTTTTGGTGCCCCCTGCTTTCTGCTGGATGCTCTTTGCCCAGCAGTTCCTCAGGATGGAGGTGAAAACTAGATTCCTCAGCCTCCCCCAAACCAAATTCCTGACCTCTCAGACTCATCCAATCTATGGCCAGAACATCTATTTGAGGCAGATTTTCCAAGGCAGCTCAGATTCCAAATAGACATTTTAATTGTCTCCGTGTGTGCTTGTCACATGCTCTGATTTCAGGTTCATGAAATAAGATCCTGGAATCACAGAAGGTAGAATTGCTAGTCCTGTAGATGGGTACTGATGGATGTATTTCCATCATCCAGGCAATTTGTGCCTTTAATGGGGGCCACTTGGAAACAGATGCCCTGTACAAAAGAGGGTAGCAATTTGAAGCATGGCACTAGCTATTGCAGGAGGTAGATTCTGGCTTTTGGTGCCCCCCCCCCCCACCAATCCACAATACTGATTACAACATATTTTAGAAATAGATAGGGCTGCCTTTCTCTATGTGGATCAGGCCATTTTTACCTTCAACAGTCCCACCCTTTATGCTGCTGCTCATACCACCCTTAGGCTTTTTCATTTTCTGCCTTCTACTCTAGTTGTCTATGTATTTATCCTTTGATCTTCTTCATTAGATGTGAGCTCTTTGAGGACTTGCTGAGACTCTGATTCATTTTGTCTATAATCATCCTTTGCCTATTGATGTTTATGGAATCACAGACTCCCAGGCTATAACGGGCCATAAATATGACCCATCTTACTGATGCCATTAAACATTGTAGACCATGGCTGGATGATTTGAATGGATGGATGAATGGACAGATGGTTGGATGGTTTGTTGGAAAGGTAAGTAGATGGATGGATGGATGGATGGATGGATGGATGGATGGATGGGAGGGGAGGTGGATAGTTAGGTGGGATCATGGATGAGTAAGTAGATGGGTGGATTGGTGTGTTGGAAGATGAATGAATGGGTATGTAAGTATTATAGATGAGGATAGTGGGGCTCAGAAGGCTGTGTGTCTGGCCCACAAATAGTTATTGTGCAGTAGAGTCAGGAATCAAATGAGAAGATTTCTAAGATCATATCCTTAGTAATTATTATTAGTTATTCTTTGAAATGGGGCACTTTATTATTCAACTAATAGCTGAAGTAATCCTTTTCTTTCAACATTTAATTGGATAGCTAGTCATTACCCATGATGAAAGTTCTTCCCTATCTCTTCTCCACCCCCTCCCCCTTTCCTAAATGAAGAGAGAAGATCATAAATGATGACAAGGTCTTTTTCCTGCTGGACCCAGTTATTCTGGGAAGAAGCTATGAGAAGTGTAGTGGTAGGTGGTGACTGTCTCTAACAGAGTCAGATTTTAGGATGGTCAGGGATTCTGAGGAAGCCATCTAGATCAGAGGTTCTTATGCCATCCTAATCATCAGATTCCCCTGGAGATCCCTAAAGCTATACACAGACATTTCCAAGACTTAATCTCTAGATTTCTCTGAGATATGCCTGAGAATATTTATTTTAAAAGTTCTCCGTACACAAAGATAAACTCAAAATGGATAAAAGACCTCAACGTGAGACAGGAATCCATCAGAATCCTAGAGGAGAACATAGGCAGTAATCTCTTCGATATCAGCCACAGCAACTTCTTTCAAGATATGTCTCCAAAGGCAAAGGAAACAAAAGCAAAAATAAACTTTTGGGACTTCATCAAAATCAAAAGCTTCTGCACAGCAAAGGAAACAGTCAAGAAAACAAAGAGGCAACCCACGGAATGGGAGAAGATATTTGCAAATGACAGTACAGACAAAAGATTGATATCCAGGATCTATAAAGAACTCCTCAAACTCAACACACACAAAACAGACAATCATATCAAAAAATGGGCAGAAGATATGAACAGACACTTCTCCAATGAAGACATACAAATGGCTATCAGACACATGAAAAAATGTTCATCATCACTAGCCATCTGGGAGATTCAAATTAAAACCACATTGAGATATCACCTTACACCAGTTAGAATGGCCAAAATTAGCAAGACAGGAAATAACATGTGTTGGAGGGGATGTGGAGAAAGGGGAACCCTCTTATACTGTTGGTGAGAATGCAAGTTGGTGCAGCCACTTTGGAGAACAGTGTGGAGATTCCTCAAGAAATTAAAAATAGAACTTCTCTATGACCCTGCAATTGCACTACTGGGTATTTACCCCAAAGATACAGATGTAGTGAAAAGAAGGGCCATCTGTACCCCAATGTTTATAGCAGCAATGGCCACGGTCGCCAAACTGTGGAAAGAACCAAGATGCCCTTCAACGGACGAATGGATAAGGAAGATGTGGTCCATATACACTATGGAGTATTTTGCCTCCATCAGAAAGGATGAATACCCAACTTTTGTAGCAACATGGATGGGACTGGAAGAGATTATGCTGAGTGAAATAAGTCAAGCAGAGAGAGTCAATTATCATATGGTTTCACTGATTTGTGGAGCATAACAAATAGCATGGAGGACATGGGGAGTTAGGAGAAGGGAGTTGGGGGAAATTGGAAGGGGAGGTGAACAATGAGAGACTATGGACTCTGAAAAACAATCTGAAGGGTTTGAAGAGGTGGGGGGGTGGGAGGTTGGGGGAACCAGGTGGTGGGTATTAGAGAGGGCACGGATTGCATGGAGCACTGGGTGTGGTACAAAAACAATGAATACTGTTATGCTGAAAATAAATTTTAAAAAATGATTAAAAAATAAAAAAAGCAATAAAATAAAAAAAAAAAAGAAAAGAAACACAGAGGAAAAAAAAAAAGTTCTCCAGAAAATTTTAATCATCAGACAGGTTTTGGTTCTTTGGTCTGGATTATATGGATACGTGAACAGGATAATACTATTTGAGTCCATTAATCAATTAATTCATTTTGCAAAAATTTATTATTCACATTCTCTGTCAGCTGGGTTCCTGGAAGGGAACTAATGGCAAGTTCCCACTGGATATTTTAAGGAGACTTTAATAAATGAGTTGATTTTGAAATTTAGGATAGTGGTTAAGAAAATTGATGGAGGGATAGTGCAAACAGCTTGGGCTGAGTACCCGTAGGGAGCTGTTACAGCTCCTAGGCCCGAAGTACAAGGCAAAGAAGCTGTTACTGGTACCCAGAAGGAGAGAGAGAGATGTGGATAGGTGCCCTGACAGGAGAAATGGCCTCTACTGGACACCATCAACACCCAGCCACCTGACAAGGAGAGAGTTGTGGAATAAACACCCCAACATCACTATTGATCAAACTCAACCAGAAGTCAGATGGCAAGAGAGTACTTTGATAAAGAACACGAAGGTCAGTCTATCAGGGGCATGGAGTGAGGTGGAGCAGGGTATAGGACTGATCAGGAGAGGCAAATGAATGGTCACCAGCATATCTATAACGCACCTGACACTCTGGAAGATGTTAGGACTCCAAAGAACATTATGATACAGTCTTAGCCCTTGGGAACTCAGAGATTTGTTGCATTATTGCCCCAAAGTGCCCCCACCATGGTTTCTGGGATGCTCATCATTGGGAGTAGAGGTGAAAAGCATGTCCTCTTCATGCTTTTCATCTGATGACTGGAGCTTGTGGTCAAGCAGCCTTATTTCCATTGGCAAGACTTTTTCACTGGAAATCTTTATGCCAACTCTTGGCTTTTTCAGATGGAGAACTAAAATCAGTTACCTTGTTCCAGGGGTAGATGTTCTGGTTTCGGTCATCTGCTTCTGAATGTTTATACTGAATCTCGTCCCAAGGACAAGGACCCACACCTAAGTTGAATCAATTCTTTCTGTATCAGGAAGGAAAAAGCCACAGAATATATACATTTTGCCAACATAATTTCATTTTTTATACAAGAGAGTCTTGGAGATACTTTGGACCACTGAGTCAAATAAGGAAGTAAATTAGAAACAGGGGTGACTGAGGGACATCATTTCTATTGCTGTTCTCAAGTATCCAGGAGAAACGCTTTTGACTTTTCCAAGCACTGATAAGCCCAGGGATGTTTTCTTTGAATGAATGACATAGTGTTAAGTAATCATGGGAACTAAGGTTCTCCTCTACTGCTCACCCACAACATCTCTTTTAGCCTGACCTTGAAGAAGCGGACTTGTTTTGGTAATTTACTCTTGGTGCTGATCATTCTTTCTACCACCATAAACCTGAGCATTTATTATAAGTCATGCTTTGTACCAAATGCTCTGCATGCATCTCAGCATCTGACATACTGTATAATTTATGTTGATATTTGTTTGTTCCCTTGCCTTGTCCACTAGAGTGATAGGGATTTTTAATCCATTCTATTCACTGCTGTGACCCCAGAAGCTAGAACAGCGCAGGCATGTCACAGGCTTTCACTAAACATTTATTGAACAGATACAGGAGTTATCTCATTTTTTCTCACAAGGACCCTGGGAGGTGGATATTATGTCTTCCGCTTTAGAGATGGAGAAATTAAGATGTGGATGTTTTCATTTGGGGGATGCCACCTGAGGCTCATGGGAAATGATGCATTTCATCAGGAATATGTAAAGAAAATAAAATTCATTTAGCTCAGTGTTTCTTCTGGAAGGCAATTATCTGAGGTCTCCATCATGGACTTGTTTCCCTGAACTATATATGTAATCCTTCATTCACCAATAGCATTTGTGTTGAGGGAGGGATTACACTCTGGCTCAGCTCCTGAGAGAGAGGTGGAAGGGAGTGACCAGTTGTGAAGCACATAGCATGAGCCAGGCCTTTATGTCAACATCATCTCACTTTCCCCTCTCCAGCCTGGCATCAGCCCATCTCACAGGTGAAGACACTGAAGCTTGAAAGCAGTGACAGGATCTCCCCAGGCCACATGACCGAGATGAAGCTGCCAGTCTTTGCTTTTCCCATCTGTCTATGAGCCTCCTCACCTGTTCAGCTCATAGACAGAAAAGCCTTTGTCACCATTAAATCTCCAGCACCCAGAAGAGTGTCATATATGTAGTAGTTGCCTAATAAACACCAACTGGGTCAATGGAATTACCCAAGTAAGTCCTTGGGACGAGATTCACATGTGCCAAGTCTTCTGATATCCTATCTCCAGAACATTCTCAGTTCCTTACTCATGCCTTTCAGCTGAGACCTCATTGTACAATCCGAGCAGGTAGGCAGTTAGAGGAGATGAGGCTCTGTTTGTTGACAACAAGACACAGATGGTGACTAATTTGGCAATTATTTATTTTGATCTTATCCAGCATTTTCATTTTTCGCTAGCTCTTTGATTAATTGGGTGGCTCTGGCAGCATGTGGGTCCATTTCATGCTTCATTGATGAATCCCACAAAGTCCCATTAAATCAATTAAGTTGGGAGGGGGTGGTGCGAGGAAGGGAATCTGTGTGACTCAGCTCCTCACACAAAGCTACCCAGTCATGGGGCCTCGGTGAGAAGGGCTTCCACACACAATTTCCTGAACTGAATGCCATGTGTATCCAAGTCTGGATCCAACGTGGATTCTGCCTCCAAGGTGAGCAAGGTCCAGTAGAGAGAGCTGGGACTTCTGCACACAAAAAGGATATACCAGGGATAAGGTGCGGGGCATCCACAGGAAGTGCCGAGAAAATGCTCTGACGGCTCAGAGAAGGGAGAGAAGATTCCTATTGGAGGTGTGCTTGGAAGGTGGGCAGAGGCTGATACCCCTGATAGGGAAAGTTTTCTGGAAGAGACAGGGGTTGGCCTGGGTCTTAAAGGGTGATGGGTTAGGCTGTGCAGAGAGAAGGTGGGAAAGGCATTCCAGGAGGCAGGCTCTCCTAAGCCGAGGCCGAGCTGGGGAAGTGCAGGACGGGTATGCTAGCAGGAGCTCCTCTAGCTGAAGCAGAGCGTGCATAGAAAGGAAAAACTGAGGTAGGTAGTGAAGACTGTGGAATAGATCCCATGAAGTCCGAATGCCATGCTGGGAGGTATGCAGGTGCAGTGGCGAAAAGTCCTGGATTTGGAGTCTGACCTTCTCGGTCTGAAATTTGGCTTGCTAGCTGGGTGACCGTGGGTGACTACCCCACTGGCCAGTGCATCCAGTTTGCCCTCTCCTTGACCCTGTAATGAAGCTGCAGCAAGAATTTAGATAATCCATGTAAAGCATTTCACACAGGCACATGGTAAGCCCTCAATAAATGGCAACACCTTTTTTGTTGTTAGTTCTGTTTTTAATTATTGGGCAGTGAGATTCCATGAAAGGTTATATCGAAACATGTAAGAGAAGTGGATGGAATATACTTCAGAAAAATCTGAGATCTTTTGACTTCTCTGATGAGCATCTTTTATTAATGAGTTGTTCATGTGACCAGATACTTTATTTTTGGTGCATAAAAGGCATGACACTGTTTATCCTGAGTCAGAGTAAATCATCATGTAGAGAGTAGTATTGGATTTGACCTAAAAATAGTTTAAGGGGCACCTATGTGGCTCAGTCAGTTAAGCATCTGCCTTTGGCTCAGGTCCTGATCCATCCTGGGGTCGAGTCCCACATCGGGCTCCCTGCTCAAGGGGGAGCCTGCTTTTCCCTCTCCCTCTGCTGTTCCTCCTGCTTGTGCTCTCTCTCTGTCAAATAAATTAAATATTTTTTTAAAAACTTAAAAAATAATTTATAGGAAGATTAGCTCAATTCAGATCTCACTTAAAAGATTTCCTTAGCACTGCCTATATGCTAAATACTAAATTAAGCAGTGACTGTACAAAGATCAGCAGTCCACAGTCCCAGCTGAGGAGGGAACACTGACATGAAAATAAATACAGAATGTGATAACTTTGGTAAGAGAAGTTTGTGCGAATTTCTAAATTTAGGAAATCATTGAAAGAGCTCTAAGTAGAGTACCTGTCGCTACCTTGTGACAGCATACTGAGGCCTGTATCTTCTTTTTAAGTAATGAACATCCTTTTCACAGCTAAGTCGGTAAATTCAAAGTGATGGTGCCATGGTAAGGAAGCAACAGGACTGTTAACCTTATAGAGCAGGACACTTCAGAGTTTGGTTTATTTTATGTTCTGAGCAATGACAGTTCCATTCTGGGAATTCTGGACACACCTGAGAAGCAGTGGGACAGACAGGTTGATAAGCAGTTGAATGGTCTACCTGTGTACACCTAGACGTGATGATTCTCTTAGGAAGGAAGAGGGAGACATGGTCGTTACCTTTTTTGCTTCCTCTGAGCCTCGCTCAGTAGGCACACAGCATTTCACAAGTGCCAAGTCTTCTGACTCTCAGCAGTAACCCGGTGGAGTTAAATTTATTATCCCCATTTTATAGGCAAGGTAACAGAACCAGAGAAGTTAAGCAATTTTCCCAAGGTCAGAGAGCTGGTCATTGGCTGAGCCCGGGTTGGGGCGCAGGTGGATCAGACGCCAAAGTCCTTTGTGCATTTGCATTCCAGACTCTAATATCACACTTGCTAGGCTGACAAGGAACAATTTTTAATCAGCCTAAGGCAGATGTAGTGCATCCTCATAAAGAAACGTTCCCTTTGCGATGAGTCATTGATCACCCGCTGTACATGGGGCTGGAAGATGGAGGTGGCAATTGCTTCTCTCCTGCTGTGTGGGGTGGCGATAGCTTCCTCAGAGAGCCCGTCTCCATCCCCGCACTGTTTCTGACTCCCTGGAACTCTAACCAGAGCCCTTCTCTGATGCCGGCTGTTTCTGGAGCAGTCTCCCTCCAGCAGCACCGTGATTGGGAGTTTCAAGCTCCTCGCCCCTGGGCAGGTGAGCCTCCTCCCGGCTGCTCCAGGGCACGGGCACCTCTGACCCTCTGAGCCAGCACAGTGCAGAGCTGACCCACACAGAGCTGAACAGTCTAATGGTTGTGCCTCTTAAAATCCACACAAGTTTGACTAAACACAGAAGTGCTGGTAAGAGCAATAAAAGTCATCACATCACGCTGCACATTTACATTGCATTGTACAGTTTATGATGAGCTTTCGCACGCCGTGACAGGGGTAGCCAGGGATGGTGATGTCCTCACCCAGCTCGACAAGGAAAGTGTTTTTATCATTCCTATTGTTGCTAAGAAGAAACTGAAACGGAGAGACTGCACGGTTTACTCAAGGTCACAAGGGTAAAAGGGGGCAATGCTGGGATTTGAATGTCAGCATCCGGCTCCTGTGGCCCACACTCTTAGCCAGTAAACCACTGCCCCTCTGCTGGGTCTGGTGGTGTCGCGTGGACTCTTCCAGCTCAACTCGTCCGTGACTTTGCTGGTCTGTGAAGTGCTGTTGGGTTAGACTGTTGTGTGGACTTGTCTATACAGGCTAGAAACGGACTGGATACTTGCCAGAAGGGAGAGGGGCCTGGTGAGAAGGGGCAGGGTGAGATGGGCTAGCAGGGAGCTCTTACCTCTCTGGCGGAGAAATCACCAGGGTGTGAGCCTGCTCCGGGTGGGATTTCCAGTTGTCCTACTGGTCCCTGCGAGCTCATGGATATTCTTTTCACTCAGTGCAAAGGAAAAATGTCTGACAGGTGAGGCAGAGGAAACGACATTTCTTACAGACCCAGAGCTGAGTCCTTGAACTCTGCGCTCACGGCCTCTGCTTCAGTGTAAGGCTGTTTATTTGTGTGCTTATCAAGAGGAGGAGACAGAAAGCACAAGCCAGACTTCTTTTCCACATTGGAGCTGGGATCCTTGAAATGAAATTTATTTCCTGTCTTCCCCGGGCCATGAGCTGAATGCCAGGCACCTGGCACATTTGCTGGTGGATATAAATAGTCTGGCGGGGGCAGGGGGAGGGTCTGCTAAATTAGCACCTCCCAGCCCTTCCAAAGAGGACTCTTGGAATCAGACCTCTCTATCGGCTTTACACTAGCCTCTCTCAAGCATTCAAAAAATTTTTTTATTGTATAATTCATGAACAGCTATATGCTGAATGTTCAGAAATGTGTGGTAAAAATACAAATTGTAAGACTTGTCTCCCACCCCATAAAGGTTACCAGTTGATGAATATAAACAATTGGTAAATATTATACCCATGACCTTCTGATCCTTGTCAAGGACAAGGTCCTTATTTTAGTCTTCTTTCCATGGCTGGATTTTTTGTTTTCTTTCTTCTTTTTTTAAGATTTTATTTGTTTAATTGACAGAGAGATCACAAGCAGGCAGAGAGGCAGGCAAAGAGAGAGGGGGAAGAGACGCCCCACTGAGCAAAGAGCCCCATGCGGGGCTCGATCCCAGAACCCTGAGATCATGACCTGAGCCAAAGGCAGAGGCTTAACCAACTGAGCCACCCAGGCGTCCTTTTCTTTTTCTTACTACTTCTTCTTCTCCTTCTTCTTCTTCTTCTCCTCCTCCTTCTCCTCCTCCTCCTCCTCCTCCTCCTCCTTCTTCTTCTTTTTTTCCTTGATAATGCCGACTCTGTGGCACGTTCCTCTTTTGGCCTTCATAAGATTGTATACTCTGGTTTTCCTCTTTGCTCTCGTTTCCTTCTATCTGACTGCTCCCCTTCTGGCTCCCCAAAATAGGCTTCCAAGGGCCAGACCTTATTTCCCTTTTAATTTTCTTAATGAAGATTACTAGTTTTGTGGAGTAGCACATGACATTAATGGGCTCACTAAAACTATTATGCAATCTGGGCAAAATATTTAAAATACATATGAAAGCTTGGGGAGGGAAGCAACCCAGGAAGGGGAAGTGCCATGATCCTTGAGAGAAGGCAGTAAATGAGATGAGCTCCCCATTCACCTCAGATTATTACCTGAGGCTACTTGTCATTCTCAGCCAAGGGGATAGAGCCTGAGCAGATAGCATCACCTCGCTGTACAGAGTGGACATGGCATTTGGGGCTGCCGGAGAAGAGGACCTCAGATAAGTGAGCCCCAAAATATGCAGGCAAATCTTATTTGCCTGAAGTCATCAGATGACACCTCAGTTGCACCAGCGAGGCGTGGGATTTCAGGATGCCTACAGCAGTGGAACAGCAGAGAAACTAAAGGGCTGGGCAAAGGTTTCAGCAACTGAAGGAGATAGAGGATGGAGTTCAAATCTTGCCAAAGTTGAGGGGCCTTGGAAAGATTTTCAGTTAGGACCCCAGGAGGCCTGAATCCTAGGATAAGGACTACACCCTAAAGCATTCTCTCAGAGTCATTACTGTGCCCTCTGTGTAAGGGAAAGATTACAACAGATTGGCAGTAACTTTGCCTGAAGCCAAACCTGGACGGGCTCAAGGTGAGTACTGGTCCTTGATCTACTTGAAGAAGAGAAGACCTTAACTCTATGTGGAGAAAGACAATATTAACCAATTCAACTGTACCCAAAGAATTCATAGATTGCCACGGATTGGAGCCCACCAATTTAAAGAAAGACTCAGAATGTTGGAGGTATAAAAACTCTGCTGACTCTTTCCTTTTCCTAAATCTTGACAGAGCGCATCCAATCTTGTCATTAACCATGGTGTTTATGTAGTCCCTAAGTCCTCACCATTCCCAGAAATCCAGGCCTGATTTTCTGGCTTCCTGAGGCATACATGCACCTGTGTGTCCGGCTGAACTCTCCAGTTCCATACACCCTATACTGACTTGGTTATGATCTCTCCCAGACTTGCTTACCCTTCTTTTGGTTAAAGGTACCCCATCCTCCCTCATTTTCAGTCCTAAAATTCTAATCACATTTGGCTTTTTCCTGTTCCTGAAAATCTCTTACAATTAACTTGTCTTCTCCATGTTACCACAGCTACAGCCATAGGTAGGCCTTTGTACCTATTCCTGTGGCTAGCAATTGCATCTTTTTTTAAAAAAATTGAGATAAAGTTTACATACCATATTTAAAGATTAAAATTCAGCAGGTTTTTTTGGGTAGATTTACAAAGTTTCTGCCACCACTGTCTAATCCTAGATCTGGGCTCTGACGGAAGGGTCAGATCTGGGAAATGGGGTAAGATAGAAATAAAGTGGGGTGGGGAGAGTTAGGGCCCCTCCATTAACAGATGTCTAAGCAGCGGGGGCCAGGACAGAAGGACACAAGAGCCCTGGCACCCTTTGTATGTTGAGCTTGTGTGTCTGGGGCACTTTTCTTCTCTTTTTCTCTGAGAGCCTCGTGGCACACTGGGAGGCTGACAAGTCAGGTATTACTCCATACACTTGAGAGAAGAAGAAACAGAGGCCCGCTGAGAGGTGCCAGCCCTCGTCCAAGGTTACATAACTGGTCCCTGCAGCTCTGGGCTAGACTCCAGCCCAACCTGTTTTTACTGGGCCACATTTTTTTTTTCCAGAGTAAAGAGATTAGGTTGGACCCTATCTTAGGAGATATATGTACATAAATTAGAAAAGGATCTAGTTAGAAGTAAGAGCCTTTCTTTTAAAGTTTCCTCTGGCACAGAATAAACTCTGAACTTGAACTTGGCTATTTGAATTCTAGTTCTGCTACTTATCAGTTGAATGATCTTGAGGCTATCGCTGACTGTTTATGAGGTTCCGTTTTCTCACCTGTAAAATTGAAATGATAATAGTTATCTCAGAGATTGGCTGCCAGGATCAGATCAGGGACTGCATCCTTAGTGCTCTGAAAACTGGAACGGTAAGGTGAAGGTTAATGGAGGTGAAGGTTTTTCTTTGACTAGCATTGGACTCTGGATGGAATTCTGGAGCTGTTCCCATGCACGAGCTATCTCAAGCTGATGAAATATATTTTTTTTAAGATTTTATTTATTTATTTGACAGAGGGAGATCACAAGTAGGTAGAGAGGCAGGCAGAGAGAGAGGGGGAAGCAGGCTCCCTGCTGAGCAGAGAGCCCGATGCTGGGCTCGATCCCAGGACTCTGGGATCATGACCTGAGCTGAAGGCAGAGGCTTTAACCCACTGAGCCACCCAGGTGCCCCAGGCTGACGAGATATTTATTCACTCCCTCAGAAATAAATTTTCGTTCTTCATAAACCACCCGGTCTGTTGTGTTCTGATCCTGAATGGATTTAGACACAGGCTGATGTAACAGTGAGTGCAGGTGTGGAGACTCCTTTCAACCAAGCGTTCGGGGCAGTGAAACTCACTAAGATCCTGTTTTGTTTTTATTTTTTTTTTCCTCCATCTTCCTGCAGTTTCTCACCTGGACCAAGTCCTGCAAAATTCTGCAGAATGAGCTCCTCTCTGAGCAGGTGTCTCAGTGGGGATAGTTGGAATGATCATAAAGATGGCATGATAATTTGTTTGGAGGGCTCTGTAGCAGGTGAGGGAAGTGGGGGAGTGGAGCTTGGGCAGTGAGGGGGCTCAGTCCATGGGAGATTGGTCTCCCTCTCACTATGTCCTCACGACCCCTCCTTTTGCATCCCAGAGCAGATTGGATCTGACAAGCTGGGCCTGGTCCCTGAACCATCACTTTTTGCTTTTTGAGTCCTGTGAGCCTCTCTTTATGAGGTTTCTGGACTGAAATCCAGGGCAGCCCTTAGGAGGACAGCAAACTGGGAGGGGGCAGATGTGCCTTCAGAAGCCTCTCTTAATTTTGAGGACACTTGATACAATAAGAATCTGTGACACAATGGAAGTATAGGGACCTTTCCCTTTTCACTGCTTTACCCAGGACACAGGTTCCTTTCTTGCAGCTTTCAGCTCCCGCCAATGAGACCATAGGCTCACGTGCCCACTGTCAGGATTGACCACTGAGCTCTCCATGAAAAGACTGCAGCTCAATCAGCATGGTCCCAAGCATGCCCGATGATGGCAGGTTACAGGGCCTCACTTAGCATGTCTGTCCTCATGTCTGCCTGCACTGGGACCTGGCACTTGGCTGGAGCTCAGATACAAAGGGCTGTTTAGGTTTTTGTTTCATTCCAGTCCAATCAGTCTGATTTTTATCCCACTTCTCCCAGATGCTGGGCATGGTCCCAAGCACTAGGGAGGGAAATGGAATTCTAAGTTATTTCTCTGCTTCTCACCTGGGTAAAGCCATTACCATCTGTCTCCTGTGGTATCATGACAGCCTCCTAAATGTGAGTTATATCATGTTCTTTCCCAATGCAGAATCTCCCAGTGGCTCCCCGCTTCACCCAGAGCAAAGCTCATGTCCCCTCATGGCCCCCTGATTACCTCTCAGTCCTCCTCCCTTTCTGCTCTCCTCTGTTCACTGACTCCAGCCACTAGCCTCCTCAGAGGCCCAGGTACACACTCACCTCAGGGCCTTTGCACTGAATTGCTCTTCCAAGTCCATATTGTGCTGTATTATTCCACCGGGTCATTTCCTTCCCTCTTTCATGTCTTCATGAACAACATGATGGATCTTTGTCTGTTTTGTTCACTGAAGTGTCTTAATCACCCAGAAGAGTGAACTCGGTGAATATTTCTTCAATGAACAAGTGAATGAATGAAGAACTTTGCCGTGTAGTGTGGGAAGAGAGGAGACATGGCAAGTATGAAATCTCTTCTTCCACTATGGTCCTGTTCCCTTTATTTCCATCTCTTTCAGTGCTGACTCAAACCTATGTTGTGTGGAGGGACGATGCCCACCTGCATCTCCTGGCACCCTGAATAGGGCCCCGTGGGAGGTCTGCCTCTGTCATTTCATACCAAGTTCTGCGTGCAGCAAGGGCTTACTACATTATGGTCTGTTAGAAGGAGGATCTGAGTCTTGCGGATGCAGGTTGTAACAGTTTGTGGGCTGGTGGTGGTGATGGCTATGGGCTGTAATATCCAGGAAAACAGAACTGAACTCAGGAGCTGCGCACTGAATCTGGAAGTGAGGAACAGAGAGGGAACTCCAGGCAGGGACGGAAGGCGGCGGAGGCTTGGCGGCTGGAATGCATTTGGTGCCTTGGGATTGAGGTTGCCTCCCAAGCAGGGCAAGAACGGTGGTATCTTTGTTACCTGTGGCATGGCTGTTGTCCATCTGGAGGGTCTGGACCTGCCTTCCTTGAGCTCACACCCCTGCCCTGGGGCCTGCCCCCCGGACCGTGTCTTGAGCCAGGCAGGTGTCATATTCGTGGATTCAGCATGCTGGCAAACTGAAGGCTCACTTGATGCCTAGAGACCCCCTCCTCAGGTAGCCACGCTTTCCTGACCCTCTGTTCCATTTCTTCTCTGCTGAGGATCTGTGGGCCACTCCGTTCTTTGCTCTGGGGTGGACGGATGTTACCCCATCTGGTCCGGGGCTCCCCACTTATGAGTTTGTAGGTATCTGTTTCCTCCTTCAGTCTGTAAATCCCTGGAGAGCAGGGTTAGGTTTCAATTTGTATCTTTTATCATATCCGTACCTTTAATGTGACTCATAAATAAATTCACTTAGTAATGATGTGTTGATTTGAGGGAATTGTTGAATTAATGGATGCTGCTCTGGGAGGCAGGGATGGGCCCAGAAGAGCACTCCATTTGACTACAGAGAAACTGTGGGTGCTCCTCTGAAGGGAGAAGGTAATGATGTTCAGCATGTACTATGGCCCAGGCTGTGTGCCAGGTATCTCTCAGACCTCATCATATTTATTCCTCAGAACAATCCTGTGAGGTAGATCCATTAGAATCTCTATATTTATGCTCATGCTGAGTGCTCCCAACCCCCTAGATTAGATTGATTTAAGTTCTGTGATGAGAACCTTCACAGCCCTCTGGTCTCAGCCTATGTGCCACCTCCTTGGAGAAGCCTCCACGGACTCCTTTCTATCTAGGCACTTCCTTCCTGCCTCTGTCCTTGTTCACAGTACACAGCTATCTTTCCTTCGAGTACAAAAGAGGGAAAGAGAGAAAGCGCAAGCCTTAGTGGGGAGGGGCAGAGGAGGGAGAAGCAGGCTCCCCATTGAGCACAGAACTCTAAATGGGGCTTGACCTTGGGATCATGATCTGAGCCTAAGGCAGATGCTCAACTGACTGAGCCACTCAGGTGCCCCCCTTCAAGTACTTATTATAAGCTGTAATTATCTTATTGATTTTTTCCCCTAAGTTTCCCACGACCCATCCCTCTGATTAGTAGCTCCACAAAGGCCGTGGACCTGGTTGTGTTGTCCACCTTCAAATCTCTAGTGCTTTAGCAAAGTGCCTGGTGCAGAGTTGGCATACAACACAGGTTTACTGAAGGAATGGTTCAGACATCATCATTTTGCATTTTATTTTGTGCCTGTGAAATTGTAAGGGCTCAGTACATTTTTGATGCTTCAGGAAGATATTTTAGTATTTCTCTCCTTTTGTCTGATTCTTCTAAATTAAAAAAGGTATTTTCACAGCTCTTCTTTCCACAAAAGTTTCATGAAAATGATTTTTTTATTTAAAAGAGAAAATGTATGTAGCACCTACTAACTATATGCCAATCAGTGTTCTGAGTTTCTTACAAATATTAGCTAGTTTAATCTTCATAAGAACCCTATGAGGTAGGTAGGTACTATTACTATCTTCATTTGCAGGAGAGCAAACTGAGGCAGAGAGAGGCTACGTAATTTTCCCAAGATCACATAGTCAATAGATGGCAGGACTAGAATTTAAAGCCAGACAGGCTGGCTCCATAGTTCATGCTCTTAACTGCTCTGTTATATTTCTCTTTACTCCACGAAGGTGGAAGTGGATAAAGAAGGGATAATAGAAGATTATTATTGATCGAACTTCTGCTAGATTCCAGCTACTCTGCTAGGTTATCTCAATTAAGCCTCCAGAGTGGATATTATCTCAATTTTATAGATTGAAAAATTGTGAATCAAAGAGATTAAGTAACTTGCCCAAGGTTTTACAGACAGTGGCAGAGCTGGGATTCAAATTCTGATCAATTTGATTGTGAGGTCCAAGTATTTCCTGTCACCATGCAAAATGGCAGCTAGTAAATGGACTGTAAAAGCAGGCCCAGAATTGGTGCCCTGGCTTCCCCTGCTGAAGCATCACATTCATTGCAGGAGACCAAGATACAGTCTCTATAATTTTTGCTGTAATGGAAAAGACAGCTTTTCTCATGACAACTGTGGTTCTTCTTTGCATCTCTCTGACATTGGTGTGGCCGTGGCTCATGATGGAAGCAGCCCTCAGTTAGATATCAGAACAGGCAACTCGGTCTCTCTAAGACTCCTTCCCTTGATGGTAAGGTGGGGATACTAATATTCATGTTTCCTGCCTTCATGGACTATTGCAAAGATCTGATGACATTATGCTCATGAAAGGGATTTGAAGACTGTGTAAGTCCGTGAGAGAAACACAGAGCAGTGTGGTGCTTGAAGAACACACCCTGGGGAAGCAAGGACAAGAACCTGGCAAATTGCTGTGGCAATATACTTGCTCAATATACTTGACTTAACAGCTGTTTCAAAGTCATGGTGTTCAGGTTCATTTCTTTCCCATTGGCCCTTCTATCTAAAGATCCTTAGCAAAGCAAACATCACCATCCATCCATCCATCCATCCATCCATCCATCCATCCATTTATTCATTATAGACCAGCATCCCAGTTACTGGAGATAAGACACAATGACCAAAAGAATGGAACCCCTCAGTCCTGATAGTGAGTTTTCGTGTTTGTGTACATGTGTGTGTTCATGTACTTAAAAATGTGTCCAAGTACTTAAAAACACTTTATAAGTATCTTAGACACTTTTTAAATTTTATCTGCATAGAAAACTAATAGTAAAGGGGTTATCCTCCTATTTTACAGATGAGGAAACTGAAGCTCAGAAAAGTTAAGCAACTTGGCAAAAGGCCCAATGACTAGAAAGTGTGGAGCCAGGATTCATCCTTCATTACCACTCCAAAGCCTAAATATCACCCTGATGATTGTACTAAACTATATGAATGTAATTGCTTCAAATTTCCCCCGTTTTTCTCTTGGGTTTTATAGACTTTGTTGGTGTTTATCCACTCAAAAGCTATGGGCATCAGGCAGACAAAAAAAAAAAAAAAAAAGATTACCTGGGTCTGGCACAGGAATATATTTTAGAAGTTGGTATGTACTGAGCTAGAAATAACACAGGCTTATGATGGAACAAAGTCCATCTTAAGGCATGGATGAATGATGTTTGGAAAGTAGCATTACAAAGTGGCTGGCATGTTAATGACTTAAAAACCTAAGCTTTTAAGGCTGAGCTGACGTATACCTTCTTTGCCTGACTGTATTGTCCCATGGTCTTATCAGTGATGGTTCTATCAGGACAGCAGAGCCACCATGGCTAGTATGGAGTAAGGGATGCACCAGAGACATTAAATCTTAGGCACTTGTGGGAAATGGTGAAGAAAGCTACATAAGACTTTCTTCTACTTCTGGTGCTAGGCTCAAAGTTTCTTTAGGTCAGCAAGGCCAGCAGTTGGAAAGAAAAGTTGGATGTGAAGTGGAGAACAGTGAGAACAGTTTGGGGTGCACAAAGACAAATCAAAACCCAAAATGGCAAATTGGAGCTCAAAAGGACAGGTTGGAATCCATATCTTCTCTTGCTGCCTATAATTTGGATGATGGGAGTGAACTCCAGAAGCTGGTGCTCTTTGTTACAGACTTACACATGCTCCTGTTCCACACTCAGAGGAGGAGGGGATCTGGTGGGGCTTGAGGAGCTGCAAGCTGGCTGCCATCCTCACCAACAATGAGAGCCAACATTCATTAGAGGCACCAACATGGGTGCTGGTCCACCAGGACCTTCAGCGCATAATGGCTGCTCTTTCAAATACTGCAGATTCTTCCGGTGACCAATGCTAACTCAGAACCATCAGGGAAGGGAATTCAGGGAAATATAGTTCCAGTGTAGCCAAATTGGCACAATACAGAATGTCCTTACATCCTGATCTCTTAGGAAAGTCCACACAACTTGGCACTGAATGGGTTCTGATGACATGACACTGTCATGTCTTCTGACTTGATGGTATTTCCTTTGGTAGAGAACCCTACCTTATAGCTTTTGTTTCCCAGCAGTGCCCAGTTCTGTGCTAGCAACACAGAGACCTTTAATGAACAACAGATTGTAGTTGACCCCTCCCTGTCTGCCTCCTTTGTTTAGCAAGCTTAGATTTTAATAATAGTACCCCCTTAGAAATTACTTTATTTATAATATTCTTGACAACTGATTATCTTATTTCTTTTTGAGCCCTCAGTGACAGGTGTTATAATTCCTGGAGCCCATCCCCCAATAGCTCTGCCTTTTAGCATTGAGACAATGAAGCTTGATGAGTTTAGAATTTATTGATCTTATAGCATCCACCAGGCTGTTGGACTCATGCATAATCGATTCTAAGCACAACTAAGAACAAGAAAATCACTAATATTTTGTTTTATTATTATTATTATAATGCCCTTAGTCTCCTCTAAAGTTCATATTCTTCTTCTTTGAAAAACATTTCACTGTGGTAAAATATGCATAACATAAAATTTTCTATTTAAACTATCTCGAAGTCAGTTAAGCTTCCGACTCTTGATTTTGGTTCAGGTCATGATCTCAGCAGGGAATCTGCTTGAGATTTTCTCTTCTCTCTCTTCCTCTGGCCCTCTCTTCCACGTGTGTGTGTGTGTGTGCTCATTCTCTCTCTCTCTCTCTCTCTCTCTCTCTCTCAAATAAATAAATAAATAAATCTTAAAAAGAAAACCCTATCTTGAAGTGGCATTAAGTACATTCACTACTGTCCATTCCCATAACTCTTTTCATCCTGCACAACTAAAAGTGTGTACTTATTAAGCACTAACTTCCCATGCTCTCCTCCCACAGCCTCTGGCCCATACCATTCTATTGTCTGTCTCTGTGAGTTTGACTACTCTAATTAACCTTGTTAAGTGGAATCATACAACATTTGTCCTTTTGTAAATTGTTTATTTCACTTAACATAATGTCTTCAAGTTTCATTCATGTTATAACAGGTACCAGAATTTCTTTCCTTTTTAACATTAAATAATATTCCATCATATATATAATCACATTTTACTTAGCTGTTCATCCATGTCTTTGTATCTCTTTGATAACCTATGTTTCGTGAAGAACCCAAAGAGAGATTTACAATCTTATCTAGGAGTCTAATTTTGCTTTGATATTCTTAAATTTACACAGCAAATACAATATATATTATACTTTGAAGATCCTTAGTTACCCAAATTTAATATAATGGAAAGAGATTCCTTCAGAGAGGGAGTCTTGATGAACTGGGACTACAAAAAAGGAGAGGGAGCAGGGAACCTAAGAAAACCATTCAGCAAACATCTGATCATTCATGACTGTGCTGCCTTGAGGGGATCATGCCAAGAGAGGGCGGTCTATCTGAGTTCATACTAGTTCTGTTTCACTTAGGTTATATAAATTTATTAATATTTCACAAAAACAATTTTCACAACCACAAACAATATTTCTTTGGAAAGAATACAACTTTGGAATCAGACTCTTTCTCACTGTGTGGTTTGGGTAAAGTAACTTAATAATGGCAGGTCATATTCATTAAGGGTTTACTGTATGCTGGGCACATTGGCCAATGTCTTACTTTTACTCTCTCATTTATGAAAAGTACCATTATTATTCCCATCTTATAGAAGGGATGACTGAGGCACAGAGAAGAGATGCCCACAGTCACATGGCAAATAAGTAGCAGAGCTGGAAACCAAACCCAAGTAGTCTAACTGCAGCACCTATGGCATAACCATTACTCTGTACTTGGCCTTGGCGTTACCATGTGCAAAATGGGACAGTAACATCTAACTTTTAGTTTTGTATGAATTGGAGATAATGTTAAAAAATATTCAAAGTTCCTGGTATGTAGTAGATCCTTTATAGACGATATTTTGCAAAAAAACAAAAACAAAAAACAAAAAAACAAAAAAAAAATAACAAAAAAACACCAACAACAAAAAACACATTGCTACTTCTTTCAGGGTTTTGGTGCCCAGTTTCTTTTGGTCACTTAGGGATTCATTAAGAGAATCTATTGTCCCTGCATTCTTTAACCGATCAAGTCATTTAGCATCAGTCGTCATTTGGCTGGTAAAGTGGTTCTCAGTCACTCTGCCTGGTTCTTCCTTATGAAGGTGTTTACGAATGAGCTTGATGCCTTTGGGGGTGGGGGGATGGGAGGAGAGTGCAGTGAGGTGTCTGTATTAGTTTTCTGAACCTTGGAAAAGCACAGGAAAGTTGTGTGATTTGTGTAAAGCTATGCACATTAATCAATGAACAGAATATGCAGGAAGTGTTGGGAACCTTTGCTGTCTGCCAGTTGTGAGGTGTGTCAAAGCCACTGCCCGTCTTTGAGTGCCCTGGCCTCCCTGTCTCAGTTGCCTTCCTGTTCCATGCAGGTATGGCTCTCTGAGAAGTGCTCACTGTCATCTGCAATCTCTGCCGCAGGCAGCTGACAGCCTCAACCAGATGGACAGGGGCCAAAGTGTGGGGTACGTCCCAAGGTCATTGGGCTGTGATCAGCATCTGTCTACCAAACAGGGCATCTGCTTCTCAGTCCAGTTTCCTTTAAAATTACGAAATTGTTCAAGCATATAAAAATGAATGACTAGCAGGTCCCTCCCTGCCACCTGCTGTTATGGAGGCTTGGCTCTCCCTCCCTTCTCTGCCACAAGTGCAATAGTTCACAGGTCTCATCTCATCTTGGAGGGGCTTGTCAAACTTTAGAGTTGAGTTACCCTAGTTGTCTTGTGACTTTAGCTCTCTGACATGCTCTAAAAAAGTTATATTTATTTAGCTTATCTAGTTTTTTCTTATTGTTAGGCTGAGAGAAAGATTCCCTGTATCTTTCCACTTACTAGATGAAGTGGGACCCCTCCTCAGCTGGGCAGTTCTCACTTAGATTTCTCAAAAGCAGTTGTAATCAAATATCATCTGGGCTGTAGTCGTCTTGAGGTTTGACTCTGGATAAAGTCCGAAGAGGAACCTGCACAGGACTATCATTTAGTGCTGGTTGTTGTCTCTGAGCGTGGCTGGGGCAGCAGCTTGGGTTTAAGTATCTTGCAGCATGGTGGCTGGGCTCCAAGATGGAGCATCCAAAGAGCAAGCATCCCAAAGGAGCCAGGGGGGAGCTGCTAGGCTCCTTTAAGCCAGCTCTGACATCATGTGGCATTACTGATGCCACATGTGTTTATTTATTCACTGAGTAAGAGGGCTACACAAGGACACAAATACTATGGTTCCTGGGGTGCCATTTTGGAGATAGGCTACCAGAACTATTAATGACCCATATCTTTTCAATTCCTGTCCCTTTCTCTGCTTTTTTGCAATGATTCTCATCCGAAGGGTATCATGGTATAGTGAATTATTTTATTTTCTTGAGCCTCAGATTCCATCATTTGTAAAGGGAATAATGCTCCCTGGTTATTGTTAGGAGAGAAAGTCACTCAAAAATGGTAGTTTTTATAATTGACTCAGATATTTGGAATGCAAGGTACAGGCTCTGAACAGGGCTCTTTACACATGTTATTTCATTTAGTGTTCAGAACAACCATACAAGGGAGGTACTAGGGTTATCCCCTTGTTATAGATGAGAAATCTGAAATTTAGAAAGCTTATATAACTTGTTGAATGTCACACAGTTAGGAAGGGGAAGACCCATGCTTTTCATTACTGTTTGTATAGCTCTTATAGTTTTTTTGTGCATAATTCTTAAATTATGAACAAAATTAAAAACTTTGAGATAAAGGGTTTCATATTAATAATTTTCATATTCTTCCCAGTGCCCTATTCAGAGTTTGGCACAGGGTGGATGTGAAAACAATAATATTTGTTAAGTAGAAAAGAAACTAATTGACAGGGAAGATGGGGACCTAGGAATTCTCAGCCAGCACATTGGCTTGTTATACAATTCTCTCTGAGAGAATGTTTTACCTCTTTTGTGCCAATTTGACTAAATCCTCAAGGTCACAGAGGATGCCCCTTGATAGCTCCAGAGGTGGAGGGCTGAGATCAATTGTATTACTGTGGTGAAATCTCATCAATTTCAACCTGATACCCAACCCCAAAGAATCTCTACCCTGACATTTAGTTCAGAGAATCTTTGCAGATTTCTAAATAGCCCCAGTGCTCTGCAGCCACATTGTTTATCTTCATAGGACACATTTAGATTTATTAATACCTTAAAAACCTGTGTCTTGGTGCAAATGTCATCTCCATCCCACTTCCCCAATTCTCTGAATCCCAGCTAATTCTTAAAAGCTGCTCATCAGGAAGACAGTGATAAAGTCTTCCATGCAGTTAGAGAGATAGATACGAGGGAAAATAATTATTTACCAGGTCACTCTGTCCCCAAAGCACCCTTTGAAATTCTGTTTTTATGACCTGCCATAATTAGTTTTTTTAAATCAGTCATCTTGAAATGAAAAGAGTAATGGTTTCCTGCAGGATTATAGTTATGGAGTGGCTGGCCTAGACCAGAAATCACTGCTTTACATGTCTAATGTTAGATGTCAGGAGGAACTAACTGGGGAAAGAGATAAACAGCCCCGCAGAAAGGAGGCTATTTCCTGAAAACTCTGTCCAGAAGTGTCTAAGGCCTTAGACACTCTATGGGAACCCTGACATAGGTCACTTCCTTCGTATTCTCCAACTCAGAGTGACACAAGATGCTGTCCAGCATCAACTGGATGCTCACGGATGATTAACACCCTCCTGCCCCCCACCCCCAGGCATACCTCACATGTCTTGATTCAGAATCAAAGTGGAATGAAGTGTAACAGGAGTATCGGGGCTACTCTTCTCTTTTTTGTGGCATCAGTTGTGAGGATAGGTTTACATAAAGTCATCTAGGAAATCTGGTCTTAGGGAAGGGTCAAGGATTCTCAGAACTAGAAGGTGTCTTAGGATGGAGGTTCTCAATGTGTGGTACATGGATCCATGGGGAATCTGAAACCCTTTCTGGGAATACATGATGTCAAACCTGTTTTCACAATAACACCAAGATGTTATTTGCCCTTCAGCCATTTTTATTTATTTATCTTTATGGTGTTGACACATACATTGATGAGGCAGAAGCATTGTGGGTGGAAATGTGGCACTTTGGTGCAAACCAAGGTCTTGGGCCCAAACTACTCTGGGGGTTAGTGCATTCTTTACTTCATGTCCTGGCTGCAAAAGAAGCCCACCTGTTTCACTTAAGGATGTCCTTGATGAAGCAGTAAAAAGTATTAATTGTCTTAAATCTTGACTTTGAGTACATCTGTTTTTAATATTCCATGCAGTGAAATGGAAAGTACAGAGGACATAAAACGCTCCTGATGCGTACCAAGGTGTGTGGTTATCCAGGGGAAAGACAATCAGGCTGTCGTTGGAGTTATGAGAAGAACTTGCCACTTTTTTTTCAAGGAACACCATTTTTCCTTAAAAACAAACAAACAAACAAACAAACAAACACAAATGGCTATCAGACACATGAAAAAATGTTCATCATCACTAGCCATCAGGGAGATTCAAATTAAAACCACATTGAGATACCACCTTACACCACTTAGAATGGCCAAAATTAGCAAGACAGGAAACAACATGTGTTGGAGGGGATGTGGAGAAAAGGGAACCCTCTTACACTGTTGGTGGGAATGCAAGTTGGTACAGCCTCTTTGGAGAACAGTGTGGAGATTCCTCAAGAAATTAAAAATAGAACTTCCCTATGACCCTGCCATTGCACTACTGGGTATTTACCCCAAAGATACAGATGGAGTGAAAAGAAGGGCCATCTGTACCCCAATGTTTATAGCAGCAATGGCCACGGTTGCCAACCTGTGGAAAGAACCAAGATGCCCTTCAACGGACGAATGGATAAGGAAGATGTGGTCCATGTACACTATGGAGTATTATGCCTCCATCAGAAAGGATGAATACCCAACTTTTGTAGCAACATGGATGGGACTGAAAGAGATTATGCTGAGTGAAATAAGTCAAGCAGAGAGAGTCAATTATCATATGGTTTCACTTATTTGTGGAGCATAACAAATAGCATGGAGGACATGGGGAGTTAGGAGAAGGGAGTTAGGGAAATTGGAAGGGGAGGTGAACCATGAGAGACTATGGACTCTGAAAAAAACAATCTGAAGGGTTTGAAGAGGTGGGGAGGTGGGAGGTTGGGGGAACCAGGTGGTGGGTATTAGAGAGGGCATGGATTGCATGGAGCACTGGGTGTGGTACAAAAACAATGAATAGTGTTATGCTGAAAAAAAAAGATTATAAAAAAAAACAGACACAAAAAACTGACAAACAATGGCTATTCAGCCTTGGGTATTTGGCAAATTGTTTCTCAAAAATCAATGAAGCGAATCTGGAACTTCAGAAAAACTTACTGGCAGAATTTATGGCCATGACAAAATTCACATTTTCAAGTGAAAATTCGAATTTTAAAACTATTTTTTTTTTGGCACCATGAGCCAGATTAACATTAGGAACCTTTGCAGAACTCAGTGAACCAGTATTTTCCAAATGATCAATGCATGATGGCACAAAATCCGTACGTGGGTAAAACATTCATTTAAAGGGTGAGATAGCTCAGTGGACTTTAGTGGAACAGAGTTCAAAAAGTTCATTGATATCTCAGGTTCCATATTGTCAGTAAGCTTTAAGAAACTATCACTAGCCAAGTTAGGTGCTGTATCAGAGGGAAGTATCCATAGTTACCTGGAAAGGCCATTAAATTCTGTCTCTCCCCTGCTCTGCCTTTTCAAACTGTGTATCTCTTTGAAGCAGAATTATGTTCCCAGGCCCCAGCTAACTGGCATATCACAGCAGACTGAATGCAGAAGCATGTTTGAGAATCCAGAGGTCTTCTTTAAGCCAGATATTAGAGGATTTTGCAAACATACAAAATAATCCCACTCTTCTCACTAAATAACTTGGCTTTGGGAAACATATTTATTTTTTCATAAAAATGTGGCTTGTATTCATATGGAAAGAGCTTATTATTATTTAAATGAATTAATAAGCATTTTGAATTTTTAAGTTTTTAATCTTTAAGATGATAAAATATCAGTTAATATAACCCATGTAGTAAAAGGTCTTCAATAATTTTCAATAGTTAAAGGAGTCCTGAGATCAAAAAGTTTGAGAAACACTAGCCAAGAGAATGAAACCCTTCTTAGGTGGGCCTGTTCAATGGTGCTGCAGTAAGACGTTATAAGGACACAGTGTATGGGCCTTTGCCATATATTCAGGCTTAAGATAATTTTTATTAACACTTTTTTTAATTTATTTCTTTTCAGCGTAACAGTATTCATTGGTTTTGTACCACACCCAGTGCTCCATGCAATCCATGCCCTCTCTAATACCCACCACCTGGTTCCCCCAACCTCCCACCCCCCCACCTCTTCAAACCCTTCAGATTGTTTTTCAGAGTCCATAGTCTCTCATGGTTCACCTCCTCTTCCAATTTCCCTCAACTCCCTTCTCCTCCCCATCTCCCCTTGTCCTCCATGCTATTTGTTATGCTCCACAAATAAGTGAAACCATATGATAATTGACTCTCTCTGCTTGACTTATTTCACTCAGCATAATCTCTTCCAGTCCCGTCCATGTTGCTACAAAGTTGGGTATTCATCCTTTCTGATGGAGGCATAATACTCCATAGTGCACATGGACCACATCTTCCTTATCCATTCGTCCGTTGAAGGGCATCTTGGTTCTTTCCACAGTTTGGCGACCGTGGACATTGCTGCTATAAACATTGGGGTACAGATGGCCCTTCGTTTCACTACATCTGTATCTTTGGTGTAAATAGTGCAATTGCAGGGTCCTAGGGAAGCTCTATTTTTAATTTCTTGAGGAATCTCCACACTGTTTTCCAAAGTGGCTAGCCATCAGGGAGATTCAAATTAAAACCACATTGAGATATCACCTTACACCAGTTAGAATGGCCAAAATTAGCAAGACAGGAAACAACATGTGTTGGACAGGATGTGGAGAAAGAGGAACCCTCTTACACTGTTGGTGGGAATGCAAGCTGGTGCAGCCACTTTGGAAAACACTTTTATTTTTATCTAATCTAAGGGCTAGACATTTGTTTCCCATTGAGTGAGTTCTTACGTTACTGAAATTGCATTTTCATAGGCTAAAGGCAATTTTAACTCATAATCTAAGAAATGGTGGTGTCATATCCTGAGAAGAAGATCTCACTTTGCACATAGACGCACTGATATTTAGGGTACCACTGGAAAGTAGAAATTGAATTAACTTATATGTCATGAATTGGTTTTTTTTTTTCCTTAAATGTACGAAGTTAAAAATATCAAGAAATTTCTTATATAAAAGCAGGCAGTGTTTCATGGATCCTTAGTAAACAGCTGGGCCTGAGGTTAGATCCCAGTCCTCCATTTACTTGTTTAATTTTAGCAAAGTTAATGAACCTCTCTAATTCTAATTCTTGGTTCCCTGAGACTAACAATACTTACCTCTTAGTGTTGTCTTTGGGAGTAAAGTAAGAGCACAACTTGTTACAGAATGCTTGGTCCAAGCTGAGCCCTTGAAGATTCTTGTATAATTATCATGACTACAGGTATATGGCCTAACCCCTTGCATTACTTTCCTATTGCTACTGGAACAAATTGTCATGAATGTAATGACTTAAAACAACAGAAATTTATTTTCTTATGGTTCTGCAAGTCAGAAGTCTGAAATGGGTCTTCCAGCACTAAAACCAAGATGTAAGCAGAACTGGTTCCTTTGGGAAGCTCCAGGGGATTATCTGTGCTGTGCCTCTTCTACCTTCTGGTGGCAGCCAGCAGTCCTTGGATTGGGGATATACCTCTCTGATCTCTGCTTCAGTCACCACTGACTTCTCTTCTGTAGTCAAACCTCCCTCTTGCCTCCCTCTTACTAAGGACACTTATGATCACATTTAGGTCCACCTAGATAATCCAGGCTAATTCACCATCTCAAGATCCTTGATTTAATCACATCTGCAAAGTCCCTTTTGCCAAATAAGGTGAAATTCCCAGGTTATGGGGATTCGGACATGGTTATCTTGGGGGGAGTATATTATTTAGCCCACTATACCCTCTCATTTTATAATGAGACCACTGAGTCCCATGAAAGGTGAGGATATGCAGCAGTCATGGGGCTGGTCTAGGGTAAGAAAAGGTGAAGCTTTCTTCCTCCACTTCTACCAACTCATGCTTTGGAAACTCTGCTGAGACCTCTGACCTCATAAGAAGGGCCATTTCTCCCCTGCATCTCCCCCAGAGCTGCCATTTTATATACAAATGCAAGGTATTGGTGACATCATATTCCACAAATCCATGGAACACAATAGGCATGGTGTCCCTTTGAACATGATGTCTCTCTCTCCTCAGTGATCAGTGATGGAGAGTAATACATAACAGTTTTGAGGGCATCAAAACCACTTAACATCAAAAGTGAAGATTACATTGAAAAAAATAAAATAATTTTTTTTTTAAAAAGTGAAGATTAAACATTGCTTAGTTCATATTTAGTTCATATCCAGGTACATAAGATAAGACCAGATGATCCTAGGCTTGGCCAATTTACAGCATCCCCACTGTTATGTATAATGTGAACCAAAATTTGATGTTCTTTCTCTATTAATAGTTCCTTTGTTCCAGCGACATATCTTTAGTCCCTATAGCCTATTCCTTCTCATCCCACCATCCCACAAACTCACTCCCAGGCTATATTATATATACCATGGTTCCAGGGACCTAGTAACTATATTAGGATCTGCCATGGTCATGAGTGGGTTCCTAGAGAAACAGTAAAGGGGGTTTTGCTGCTGATAATCAAATGCTGTGAGGATTTGAGACTCTTGAACAAGAAGCAAGCAAAAGCCCTCCTTCCCAAACCCATTTTCCCTCAGGTATGTCTTCTGTAGTGGGTTTACCTGGGTAGCCTCCAGTAAAGTATGTCCCAACCCCTGGACCCTATGAATATTACCTGTATGGCAGAAGAGTGAGTACTACCTTATGTAGTAACAGATGAGATGAGGCAATGGTCTGGAATCATCTGTGTGGGTTCTATATACCTTCACAAGTGTCCTTAGAAGAAAGTGGGAAAGGGAAATAAGGCAGAGAAGAGGATAGGGACACACGGAGGAGGCGATGTGAAGACAGAGATTGGAACGATGTAGCTAGGAGCCAGGAAACCCCCAGGGATGCCCACAGCCAGGGGAGGCTACAAAGGGCAAGGAAGAGATTCTTCCCTAGAGCCTTCAGAGCAAGTGAGGCCCTGCTGACACCTCGATTTCAGATTTCTGGTCTCTAGAATACATTTTTTTAGTATTAAACCATCCAGTTTATGGTAATTTGTTCCAGCAGCCCTACAAAACTAATATATTTATGATGATCTGGGAATAGGCATGCCAGCTTCTCATTAATAATAAAAATAACAACCACAGTATTTAGAATATTTGTTGAATATCCACTCTGTGCCAAGCACTGTACTAAGGGCTTTACCACATTATCGATCCATTGCACAACCACATAAGACCGGCATCACTGTCACCCACAATTTGCAGGTGAGGAAGGTGAAACTTGGGGGTTACAGGGCTAGTAAGAGGAGGAGCTGAGATTGGACCCAGGAGCTGTTGGACATTTTCTTGTTGGCTGTCATCATTACCTCCAGAATCACTCCAAGGACAGCCCATTTCTTTGGGAGGGAGAGTCAGGGAAATGAGAACAGAGCAAAGGGGCACCAACACTGAGCAGAGAGGCCCAGCATTCCCAGGGGCACACTAGCAGTGGCCTCGGGGTGCACGGGCACTCTTGAACCAGACAGGGCAGGGCAGAGCTTGGCAGGACTGTGTGGAGAAGGGGAGAGAGAGCTGGGGTTCAGAGGTTCTCTTGGTCACTGTTCAGAGCCAAAGACTGTTTTCATGGTGGTTCTCACTTCCTGAGCTTCTGCCTAGACTGACCAGGCAGCCAGGAAGCACATATTTCACACAGGGTGTTTCAGCCAGTGTTGGGGAGCCCTCTGTCCTCTTGGACAGTCTAAAGAGAGTCTGCCCAGATCCTGGAGAAGTCCCGCTTAGGGCTTGCTTAGGGAGTCACCGCCATTCATGTCACTTAAAGGCATTCTGAAGCAATTTCCAGTCCCTTCCCTGAGGCCCAGTTTCCCTTTGATCTTATACATCTGGCTCTGGTCTATAAACTCAGTTCAACAGGTAATTAATGCAAACTCAAAGGAAGGGCAAAAGCCAACAGAGCCCTCTTCTACAGCAAGCTCAATTCAAAGTGCTTAGGGACAGCCTGAGCACATTGAGGTTTATGAGATTCCAGAGCTTGCTCTCATTACACCAGTTGTGTTGGGACCAGATAGGGCTGGGCTCCACAAGAAACTATGCATTTGCTGCTAATTACTTAGGATGAAGGATTTGTTGCATTGGGTGTAGCAGAAACCACCGGAGGATAGACTCCAGTAATTGTTATAACTAAAGGCGATTGAGAGAGCCTCAATCTTTTCCTCCAGCCCATGGCTAACGGTACTACAGGGAGCAAAGTAAATAAAGTAAAGGGCCCCGAATTTCCTGAGCAGCTACTGTGTGCCAAGTATTTAATCTTCAAAACGACTCTGAAATGAAAGTTATTTTTCACATTTTTTCAGATGAAGATGTTAAACCTCATAGAAATTCTGTCACTTTATTTGCCAAATAGAACTAGTAAAATGACAACTGAATTCCAACATATTTCCACAACCCAAGCTGTTTTCACCATACTATGCCAAATAAACAGTAAGATCAAACTATAATGTGACCACTGCGTGGACAAGAAAGATGGATTGGGGGCACCCGAACATATCCGAATGAAACACATACATTTATGAAGTTGGATGTGTAAATTCAAAACACTCCTTTTGTTATTTCTGGTAGGTCAGAGAGTATGTGCTGAATTCCAAGCCAAAATGTCCTCAAAGTAACATTCTTCAACCCATGGGAGGGTTAATGGGCAGTGGCTATTGAAGAATAACAAGTATTTCTGCAGAATACCATCTCCTTGCCTTGGGAAGGGACTCCCTTCTTCAGTCACATAGTATTTATGAGTTTGTAGATGACTCCAACTCTCAGTGACAGGGTCATGGAGAAATAAATATCAATAAGAAGCACAAAATTATAACCCAGGATACTGAGTGATAGGAGATTTGTTTGTCCACCTGCCCAAAGGCAGGGGTCTGGACCAAATGATGTCCTGAGACCAAATGATGTCCTGAGACCATCTTCTGCCCGGACCTTTCTAGATGGCCTCCACTGCCTCCCTGCCAGTTAGTGGTTCAAAATGTGGTCCATGAATCAGACCTGGTCCACCATGTGGTTTTTACCAGGCCAGGAAGAAATAAGTATAGAAATTGAGAGTGTTTGGGAACACTTACTACAATTTGATGTTCATGCTATTTTTGCTCTATTTTACAAATGTATTGAGCATGATAGACAGGAAATTTAAATATCTAGTCCTTCACCACTGTTAGAGAAGCCCATCTGAACATGAAAATCTGGTTGTGCATAAAGCCCTTTGACCAAACAAAAATAACAAAGAAAATATGTTTTGGATGTACATATATAGTTATTTGACTGTGTGTACTTAAAACCAGATCTATTCAAGCCTTCTCTGACTCATCCTTGTTGTTTTTGCCAGAGTCCCTTTTCTTATTGTTCGGCAATAGTGTTTATCTGTTTACTTTCAATGGTGTGGTGAAAATAGTATTCTATTTTCTATATTTTTCTCCAGAAAAAAAAATCCTAGATACTTAGCAGGCATACCCCCTTCTCACCATCATCTCCCATACTCTCCCTCTGCCTGGCCCAGGAAGCTTACACTGCCTGAAATGCTTCTTTCTCATTTTTGTCTGTGAGCTGTGTCTTCAGTCATCAAGTCTCAGCTCAAATATCATTTCCTTGCTAAAGACTCCTGCCAAACCTCTGGCCTGCTTGAGTCACTTCCTCTGCATGCTCTCAGAGCATGGTGCACCAGCCTGGCTCATGGTGCACGGTGCCATGAATTACACATCTGTTCCCCATTCCACATCCTGTCTCACTCTGCGCACCTGGCCTGAGACCCCTCATGCTTCAAGAATCAGACCAAAGGACAGTTCCTCCAGGAAACCTTTCTATACCACAAATAGATTGAACACTTTCTTATTATAAATCAGATACAATTAATTCATTCTTTCAACCCAAATTTATTGAGCACCTAGTATGTGCAAGATGTGTTAGGTTCTAGAGAAAGTTCCATCACTGGAAAGGACAAAGACCCCACATTCTAGAGGGAAGAGATATCACTGTGTTCTAGGGACAGTCAAAGGCCTTGAGTCTAGAGTGGAGAGCAAGGAGGAGAGTGGAAAGAGATGAAGTCAGAGAAGGAGGCAGGAGCCAGACCTCTAGGGCTTTGTTGGCTATGGTAATATTAGAGTTTAGTTAAATGCAGTGGGAATCCCTTTCTGTGCTACTCAGGGAGGGGCCCATACATTCCCATCGTAACTTAAAGGGAAAATTCCACAACTCCAGAACCCTTGACATCCTACAGATGAGGGAGGATATCCTCAAATTCCTTGCTGCTGGAACCCTCTTGGGTGGCACCAACCTTGACTTCCAAATGGAGCAATACATCTACAGAAGGAAAAGTGAAAGCATCTACAGCATGAATCTGAAGGGGACCTGGGAAAAGCTTCTGTGGGCAGCTCGTGCCATTGTCACCACTGAAAACCCAGATGATGTCAGTGTTCTATCATCCAGGAACCCTGGCGGGCGAGCTGGGCTGATGTCTGCTGCTGCCACTCGAGCCATTCCTGTTGCCGGCTGCTTCACTCCTGGAACTTCTGCTAACCAGATCCAGGCAGGCTTCTGGGAGCTGAGACGTCTGATAGTTACCAAAGCCAGGGCAGACCACTGGCCTGTCACAGAGGCATCTTAGGAGTCTACTATCACTCTGTGTAGCGCAGACTCTCCTCTGAGCTATGTGGACACTGCCATCCCTTGCAACAACAACGGAGCTCGCTCAGTGGGTCTGATGTGGTGATCCTGGACCGGGATGTTCTGCGCCTCTGTGGCACCATTTCCTGTGAACACCGATGGGTGGTCACTCCCGATCTCTACTTCAACAGAGATCCTGAAGGGATTGAAAAGGAAGAGCAGACAACTGCTCAAAAAGCTGTGACCCAGGGGGACTTTCAGGGTGAATGGGCTGCTCCAGCTCCTGAGTTCATTGTTACTCCACCTAAGGTCCCAGACTGGCTGGTCTGAAGGCATGCAGGTGCCCTCTGTGCCTAGTCAACACTGCCCTACTGGAGAGCAGGGTGCTTAGCCTGCAAGGAAGCCTGGTTGGCATCTCCCACTGTTTAGGCCACAGAATGGACAGGAACAAACCTGGGGTGGTCCAAAGCTGCTCTCCACAAAGGCAAACAAAAAGGAAATAAGGTTGATGGAAAATAAACAGTTTCTAAAAAAATTAAAAAAGAATTAAATACAGCAGAAATCCACTAGAAGGTTTAAGCAAAGAAGTGATACAATCTGGTTTATCTCTTTCAAAGAACATTCTGGCTGATACGTCGGGGGCAATGCGGAAACCCCACTTAGGAGGCAATGGCAGTGGTCCATCCATATGAGGGATGATGGTGGCCTGGAGTGGGGTGGGAGTGCTGGGAATGAGGACAAGAAGAAGGATTCAGGTTCTGTTCTGGAAGCTGGGCTGGCTACTGGTTGATGCTTTGAGAGTTCTACTGCATGTAATACTACAAAGCTTAATTGTAGGGATTTTGGAGTTTCCTTCAGCTCTGAATTTGGGATTTACTGAATGCCTCAAATAGAAAATATCCTAACTACAAAAATTTCCACTAGGGAAACAATGCAAGTTTGATGCTATGCCAGCCAGAGTGTAGGTGTTGGCATCTGAGTCTGCAGGCATCTTTTGATCCAACACTGCCCTTATGTCAGAGGAAAAAAAATTGCCAGAAAAGTGTCCACGTTTTAAGTCCAAGAAGCAGATCTGCACCTCACCCCAGAGACTGCTGTCTTGGCTGACAGTGAATCAGTGAGATGCCTTGTTTGAGCCTCATAATTCTATCCTAATATATTAACCAAGGAAAAGTGTCTGGAAGACAAAGTGACAGGTCTCTGGGCACGGAAGGGTGTGACAGCCAAGGATTCACTTTGCTGTTTGGTCCTTTGCTTTTCTCCATACTTCAGAACTCCCTAGGAATCTGGGGAAATCAAGATTCGAATCAGCAGGAGTCTAGAGTCTACACAATGGACCTCAGGGACCGAATCAGTTGTGATTATGCTCATTAGCACCCTGGAAGCAGACACTGACAAGCCAGCGGATGGCAGGCGAATCTGGGCACTAATCACATTTCTCCTGTGCTTGAGTGTATGCCCACGGAGCCATCTGATCGCAGTTCTAGCAACGGTAATAGCGTCAAAAAAAAAAAAAAATAGGCCATCCAATGGATCAAACTTAACTTTTTAAAATTGGGGCATAAGGAAAAAGAGGCTTAGCTGACGATGTTTATAATGGACAGTATGACAAATGCCTATTTTTCTCTCTTAAAGTGCTGTTTATAAAAGGCTTTGTTCATCAGAATTCATCAGCCTAGTATTCACTGCAAGAGACGTTTTTGGAATACTAATGCACACTATTTGGCGAGCATATATTGTACACCTGCTGGGAGCTAGGTCTGGGGCTGAGAAAGGGAATAGAGAGATGAATAAGATGAGTAAGTGACCTTTTCCAGGGCATTGACGGACCATTAGGTGAGGCAGATCTGGAGAAAATGATACAATACAGGGTGGGTGTGGTCAAGCCTTGAATAATTGGTATAAACAAAGGGCTCTGGAAATGAAGAAGGAAGCCAGCACTTCATCTGATACATAGTGCAGTAAAATCAACATTAACTTTGGGGCCAAATGGATTATGTGAGGAATCCCACTTAACCCACCACCCATGTTTTCATCTTGGGCAAGTCAGCCTATCCTCTCTAAGCCCCAGTTTGCCTATCCCTTAAATGGGGGAGATAATCGTCTCTAGAGTTTTAGTGAAATAGATGAGGTATATACAAAATGTCTACTGATCTAGCACATAGTTGGTGCTTAGCAAATGGCAGAAAATGTTACTACAGTAGCTCTCCTTATCCACAAGCGATACATTCCAAGACCCCCAGAGGATGCCTGAAACCACAGATAGTACTGAACCTATTTATATCCTTCTTTCCCCCCCATACATACATACCTGTGATAAAGTTTCATTGATAAATTAGACACAGTAAGAGGTTAACAACAATAAAATGGAATGATTATAACAATATACTGTAATAAAAGTTACGTGAATGTGGTCTCTGTCAAAATATCTAATTGTACTCACCCTTCTTCCTGTGATAACGGGAGATGATAAAATGCCTGCCTGATGTGATGAGGTGAGGTGAATGATGGAGGTGTTGTGAAGTAGGGCTAGGCCACTCTTGACCTTCTGGCAACATGTCAGAAGGAGCGTCATCAGCTTCCAGACTGGTTGACTGTGGGTAACTGTAGGTAAAACCACGGGTAGGGAGGACTACGGGGTAGATTCTTACTGTTCCATTCTAGAATTGCTTTACTCTTTCCGATGAAGTCACTGTATTTTGGTGTGTCTTATGACTCTTCAAGGGAAAAAAGGAGGTTTGATGTGAGTATCTGTAATAAACTAGACAAGTATACTCATGTAATGTGATGAGTGGAGGCTCATTAGCTGAGCTACTGAGCCTGGGAATGAGTCAGTAGATTCTAAACAAATAGTAGATAGAAGGGGGAACAGATTAGGTATCAGGGCTTGATACCTAGAAGAATTAGGGTAGATCTGTCTTGTAGGGGTCACAGGGACCTTTGGGACTGCCTAACTCAGCCTCCTGATAGTAGAGTACGGGAGACTGAAACCAAAGAGATTGAGTAACTGTTCTGAGATCCTTGGATGTAGAGCCTTCCATTGTTCTCTTTCCTGGAGGTTCTGAAGGCAAATGACAGTGAATGATTCAAAAACACTGAGCTTATGAAGTCAGAGAAGAATTGCGTTTCTGAGCTCAATTCCTCTCCTTAACTATAGGAAACCACTACTCATGTTCTACCTGAGAATGATTCTGTAGGGCTAAGACCCCAGTTGGAGACCCAAGGCAGAAAGAAGGAAGGGTGAGTAGCAATCCTTGGCTCACTGTGCAAGGTGGTGCGGCGGAGTCTAATCGCTTGGTTAGTTGGTTGACCGAGACTGAACTCTGTCACAAAGGTGGCCCCTATGAAATGAGGTTCAGATGCCAGAAATCTCTTGGTAGAGAAATAAATTAGAATTGTAAACATAGAAAGATGTTGGAGTGCAATTATTACATAAAAAATACCTGACTACTCCCTAAACAAATTTTCTGACAAGACCAAAAAGAAACACCTCTCACCAAGTCTTGAGTAGTGAAGAAAGAATCTGTATCTTTGAAAAATGGTCCAGTTGCAATGTGAGAAGACCAAGGATAATGACAGAAGGCACTGAAGCTAAATGGCTTTCTTGAGCCCGTGGAGGATTTGGGGGGCAGAAGTCACATAGCTGCCCTCCCCCCCACCCCGCCGCAGGCAGTGGGTATGCCGTTGAAATTAGCAGCTTGGTGGGGTGCTGCTGTAGTGGGTCTGACTTTGATCCACAGCGTGCTTAACCGCACTGTTCCTCGGTTTCTTCTTTTGTAGATAAAGCCACATCTCTCAAATTTTGCTGAGAGATGATTGGTGTGACGTGCTCAGTAAGGCGCCTGGCTCATAACAATGTCTATCTAATTGGTGCTATTATTAGCTGTAATTATGGGATTCTAGTGGCTGAACATGAAGTTAGGAGATAAAGAGAGGCTTATTTTTGCTTCCCCTTAGGTCCCTTCCATCTGCCCCCCACCTCTCCTCTTCTGCCTTGCTTTCCACTTTAAAGGACCCCTGTGATTACATCGGACCCAGCCAGATCACCAGGATAATCTCCTGATTTTAAAGTCAGCTGGTCTTGGGGTGCCTCGGTGGCTCATTGGGTTAAACATCTGACTCTTGATTTTTTTTAAAGATTTTATTTATTTATTTGACAGAGAGAGAGGTCACAAGTAGGCAGAGAGGCAGGCAGAGAGAGAGGGGGAAGCAGGCTCCCTGCTGAACAGAGAGCCCAATGCGGGGCTTGATCCCAGGACCCTGGGATCATGACCTGAGCCGAAGGCAGAGACGTAACCCACTGAGCCACCCAGGTGCCCCCTGACTCTTGATTTTGACTCAGGTCATGATCTCAGGGTCCTGGGATTGAGCCCTGTGACAGGCTCCGCACTCCACATGGGAGGCTGCTTGAGATTCTCCCTCTGCCCCTCCCCATCCACACACACACACACACACACACACACACACACACACATGCTCTCTCTCTCTCTATCTCAAATAAATAAATAAATCATTAAACTCAGCTGATCTTACTTTAATCTCATCAGCAATATAAATTCCCTTTGCCAAAGAACCTAACATTGTCATAGGTTCTGGGGGTCAGGGACATGGGGGGCGTTTTTTTGTTTACCACACCCACCAGTTGGGTGTACTACTTCAGGCAAGTCACTTAACTCTATATTCCTCAGTTTCCTCATGGGTGTGCCCAATGTGCTACAAGGGTTAAATGAGACAAATGCACGTCAAGCTCTTAGCACAGTATCTAGTGCATGATAAATGCTCAGTCTGCAGCATTCACTTTTCTTTCTCATAAACACACATGATGTAAAACTCCACAGCCCGTATCATATCCTGAACCACAATGCCCTCAAATGCTGCTTATGGCTACATCCTGGCATTCCTTTTGGGGAGGGGGAGCTCTACTCCCCAGTGTGGGGCTTGAACTCACAACCTCCAGATCTAGATCTAGATCTAGATCAAGGGCTGTAGGCTCTGAGCCAGACAGGAGCCCCTGTTCCGATCTTCCTAATGGAGGGACAGTGAAGGCAGCGAGCCTGCCTTGTGTCTGGGTCACAGCCTCCTTCGCTGGACTCTGGACAGCCCACACACTCTACCCTCGAGGTTTTGGGCACTTGGCAGTGACTGTCCTGGAGAGGAAGTGCTCTCTTGGTGTCCCCGGTGGGGGCACAAATGAGTCACTAAATGTGGGCCTGGCAACAGTTCCTTCTTCTATGAGTGGTGACAGATATTCAAAAGGAAACAGCACTCAGTGCCCAGAGACTTGCCTTGGACACAAAGGAAACTACCAGTGATATTCGCCGTTCTGGGCACCCTCATGTTCCTGATGTCCTGTCAGCCTCCGGCTCTGGGAAGCTGGCAGGGAGGCCACCCTCAGGAGGCCACTGGGAAAATTGAGGAATGGAGAGTAGATGATTCGACCACAGTGACACAGCCTGCCAGGGCCTGGCATCCCAACCTCCAGCCCCAGAGCTCTCCACCTCTGCCGGGCCTTCTCCCAGCTGCTGAACAGCGAAGGGGGGTGAGTGGCCTCACTTGGGTTACGTCCCCTTCTCCACTTGGCCTCCTCCTCTGCCCTAACCTCCAACCAGGGCAGCTGCCACAGAGTTGTTCCTGACCACATATGCAGGAGCCGTGTCTTCCTCCTTCAGCAGGGTTCTCCTGCCTGTCGCTCGCCAGCACTCCATTTGGGACTTAGTTACGCGCAGTCTCCTATGGGTGGAGGTCCCTGGTTTGCATCTGCTCTCTCCTGATTCCTTGGGTCCCGCTCAATTAGTGAAAAAAGGAGAGAGAAGTAGGTAATCCTCCATTTCAGTGGTTCTCACCTGGGACAGAATCCTCCCTGCACCCCCAAAACATGTGAAAGTCGTGGGGGCTTTTGGGGTATTACAGTGGCTAGGGGGAGTCCCTGGTGTTCCATGCATTGGGGGGGCACTGATCATTCTGCAAAGCGCAGGACAGCTCATTCCCCTTGTGTCAGCAATGAGCTGTCTCATATCCACTGCTGGTAGCACTCCACTGAGCAAGCCAGCTCTCACTGGACCATCAGCTCTCATTCGGACTGGGAGAGCTACCTCTACGCAATGATGATGACTGTAACTTACCTTAAACTCTTCCTCCGGGGACCAAAGGTGTTAAAGGTAAAGAAGAGCTCCCCCCACCCCACCCCACCCCAACCCCATGAAATGGCTGATTCCACAGCTCATTCCTAAGTAGCAAGGTGTAGCAGACAGAGGTCTGGGGTGAAAACAACTGTCAGGAGCTCAGATTCTGAAGCCATGCCTCATGGGTGACATTGTGGCTCTGCCATTTACTAGCTTTATGATCTTGGCAGGTTAGTCTCTCTGTGTCTCAGCTCTTACTTTTTGTATATTGGGGACCACTGTAGCTAGCCTGTTTTGTTATGCTTGGCACATAGTTACTAAATGTTAGATCTCATTATTAAAATCACTGTCATCTATAGGACCTGGGACAGGCTATTTCTCAGCTCTCTTTGTTTCTTCCCATGCTATCAGGGATCATAATACCTACTTCCAAGTGTTTTTGTAGGATGCAATGAGAAAACATGTATAAAGAGCAGGTATAACACAGATGATGCTCATAACAGCCTCATGTAAATATTACCCCCATTTTCCAGGTAAGGAAACTGAGTCTTACAGAGGTAAGGTAACTTGGCCAAAAACAAACCAGTATCTGGGATTTGAGCCAAGGCTGTCTGCTTCTAGATCCACTGTGCCTAACCACCATAACCCTTAGCTGCTTTACCCTAGGAAGCAGCTAGAACAACACTTGGTAGCTTGTGACTATCCCCAGCTGGCAAAGAGACAGCCCTGACCCTTAGCTGTGCCTTCCACCAGGCAGCCAGTGTCAGGATTCCCAACTCTCTTCCCCAAGCAACAGTGCTGTGTGAGAGATTGGCCGGGAATCCAGAAACCTAGAATCTGGTTCTTGCGCTGTTGTTTCCATGGGCAGGTCAGGCAACCATGCAGGGCCTTGGTGTCCTTCAGGAGAAGGAGGTAAGCGTCCAGAGATGTTACAGTGACATGGAAGCTGGAGAAGGGGTGTGCCTTGGTGTCCCACTGTCTCTGTTAGCGGGACTGGGTGTAAATAAGAGCAGGCTCCAGAAACATCAGAGAGAAGCAGTGTGATACAGGGGTGCCCTTGTGAGGACCAGGCAGCAGAGGATGAATGTTTGAAAAGGCTAGGGGAGGGTACTACCGTGGATTAAGCGCCTACTGTGTACAAGGAAGTTCACACTTGTGGTCTTACTCTGGCTTCACATCGACTATGACGAAGCGTGTTCTGGAGGGCACAGTAAAGGACAGTGGTTATAGCCAAGACTTGTTAGAGTCAGATGGACGTGAGCCAGGTCCCAACTCTGACACTTAGGAGGACATGAACGCCCTCCAACTAGATGCCTAACCTCACTGTGCCTCAGTTTCTTCTTTGGTAAAATAAAGCCACATCCCTCAATATTTGCTGAAAGATGATATGTGTAAAGTGCTCACCACAGCACCTGGCTCACGACCACATTTAGATAAATGGTAGTTATTATCGACTGTAATGATGGGATTTCAATGGCTGAACATTAAGGAGATGAGGGAGAGGCTTGTTTTCCCCTCCACTTCAGTCCTTCCCAAATACCAGTTTAATGCATCATTTTTAAGCCCACAAGTATACCCCAGGCCACAGTGACCTATCACCACAGTACAGGGATGACATGGTCCTGAGGCTGGACCCTCTCCCACCTGCTGCAGGAGCCAGGACCAGAGGGGACATGTCCCTAACAAATTGGAACTGGGTGGGGGGGAGCGAGGGGGGATTTCCCTGCTCTGGAGGGTCAGCTTGTTCCGCTGGAAAAGTGTTCTTGAACTTCAGTTGACCTCAGAGCCACCTGGAGGGCTGGTTCAAACACAGCCTGCTGGGCCCCATGCTGATTCAGGAGGCCTGGGGCGGAAGCAGAGAATTTGCCAGGGCTTTTGGTCTTCTCACTAAGCTGTGTTGACTCTTGCAAGGAGGGAAGTATATTAAATTAACATTGCTGATGTGTTGTGATGGCAATAAGATACTGATGCTCCTGGCTGGAGGGCCACACTTGCAGAATCATTGAGCTGGACAAACAGGTGGACAGACCTGGATCCTTCCTGTGGGTTTCTCTTTCTGGGAGAAAGTGGTTTGTTTTCTCCGCGTCACCTAATGAGTCTTCACGGCCTGCACTACCAACTGTCTCTGGCTGAGAGCCGAGACCGAGAACGGGGTCAGAGACAGCCCCCTGAAATAGAGCCCAGTCTCGGGTACAGAGAGCAGGGGATCTGGGCCCACTTAAGAAGTGGGTCTGTGCCCACCTTAAACCAGTTAGAATGGCCAAAATTAGCAAGACAGGAAACAACGTGTGTTGGAAAGGATGTGGAGAAAGGGGAACCCTCTTACACTGTTGGTGGGAATGCAAGTTGGTGCAGCCACTTTGGAGAACAGTGTGGAGATTCCTCAAGAAATTAAAAATAGAGCTTCCCTAGGACCCTGCAATTGCACTACTGGGTATTTACTCCAAAGATACAGATGGAGTGAAAAGAAAGGCCATCTGTACCCCGATGTTTATAGCAGCAATGGCCATGGTCGCCAAACTGTGGAAAGAACCAAGATGCCCTTCAACGGACGAATGGATAAGGAAGATGTGGTCCATATACACTATGGAGTATTATGCCTCCATCAGAAAGGATGAATACCCAACTTTTGTAGCAACATGGACGGGACTGGAAGAGATTATGCTGAGTGAAATAAGTCAAGCAGAGAGAGTCAATTATCATATGGTTTCACTGATTTGTGGAGCATAACAAATAGCATGGAGGACATGGGGAGTTAGGAGAAGGGAGTTGAGGGAAATTGGAAGAGGAGGTGAACCATGAGAGACTATGGACTCTGAAAACAACCTGAGGGTTTTGAAGGGTTGGGGGGTGGGAGGTTGGGAGAGCAAGGTGGTGGGTATTAAGGAGGGCACGTATTGCATGGAGCACTGGGTGTGGTGCAAAAACAATGAATTCTGTTACGCTGAAAAGAAGTTAAAAAACAAACAAAAAAAAGGACTGGGTCTGTGCCCGTCCACCAGTCTTGCCTGTAGCACTCTCTACCCCCAGCGCCTGCCGGGCTTTCTTCAGAGTTGGGCTGACTCGGCTCCCAGGGCAGAGCCAGGGTCATGGGCCCTCACTGGCAGCCTGGGGTAATTTGACACTGAGCTCAAATAGACACTTGGAAGGACAGACCATTTGTTCTTTTCATGGTGGCTGTTGGCAGGTTGGGGTGCCCTGCAGACACTGCTGAGGTCCGGACAGCCTGGTGATGTGGCCGGGTACTGTGCTCCCTTGGGTCTGACACGGCGTGTTGCCTCTGCACATGGCATTTGATGGCACTTGTCACTCAGCGTCAGATATCAATGTTTTTCTGATGTTCCATCCCTCAGTCACCTCCTGTCCCAGGCTCAACCACCTGACATAGCTTGGCACTTTTGGATATCTTCCGTAGAGATAACTCTGAGTAACCGTCCCCCATTACCTCCCCCCGCCCCATGCCATCCTCCTGGCCGGTGTGCCAGTCGCATGTGAGGACTGTAGTGTTTTCCCATATACCTCTCCGGGGCCTTACTGCTGGTAGGAAGCCATTTCAGCAATAGAGATTCATTTCGTGAGAGAACTACGTGATGTCTCAGTAAATGTCAGGCACAGGGGAAGATTCCAGCATATGCTGCAGGGTTGTAACCCTTCCTTTTTATGGCTGACCCTCCCCTATGGAGTCCTGGGCACAACTCTGCCATCAGCCAAAACAGTAGGGCTCTGCATCTGTCAGGATTCTTTCTGCAGAATCACAGATAAGCTGTTCCCCCTTTGCTTCCAGCATTGCAGAGAAATGACAAAATCCAGGGCCAGAGTTTGCACAGGCTAAGTAGAGCTGGCAAAGATCTGAGAACTCAGAGAGCCAAAGGTGGCAAATAAGTTTTACTTTGTACCAATGGCTACTGATTGTATGATGCTCTGCATTCAAAGCCCAATTTGAGCTCAGGGGAGAATGGTGCCCTGATCTTATAGTCATGTCTGTCTTGGGCATAGAATGAGAGGGTAGCCATTTGTGGGTCATATAATATATTGCCGTTACTGACCCCACTCAATTCTTTTCATCATTGGAACAGGAAACTCGATCCCAATAGAATGAAAGGAGCTTTCCAGTTCACGTACATAACTTGTTACTGGAATATTTTAGACAAGGACCCAGATTTTTAACAGGAATTCAATACATTTCCATTCTTATAGGAATAGAGACTTTGGAAATAAGTCAGCCTGAGTTCAAATCCCCAACCCATCATTTATCAGCTTTGTGACCTTGGGCTGTCACTTAACATCTCTGTGCTTCGGTTTCCTCCTTTGTAAATGGATAAGAAGATCCACGTCCTTACTGGGAGAATTAAATGTGACCCTAGTATGTATAGCTCAAAGTCTTATGCATCAGTGTTTAATTTCTATCCTTTTCCCAACAGAAAATGATACGCATTATTAAGATGACATCCTTGTGAGCAGTTTGTGCACCATGGCGATGATTTAATTGTGCAATTGTAGATCTGGTGTGTTCCCTTGTGAACTCAGGGTTTGGGGTCAGATTATCTTCACGATTCCTCCAACTTAAAAATTGCTATGACCATAAATAAATAATTTTAAAGGATTTTTCACGAGTTTTTTTTGTGAGTGGGTAATTGGTAAATGAGCCCTAGAGGATTTTCTGGAGTCAAACCAAGGTCTTGGCAGGTGCTGAAGCCATTTGCAGCATCCTAATGTCTTCTATGTTGTGCAACTCATGGCCTAAAAACTTGGTACGTCACACTCCATTGTACTAATGGTTTTCCTTCCCAGCTGCCTGCTGGGGTCATGAGCCTTGCAAGGACAGGAGCTGGTCTGCATCATTGCAGTGTCCTAGCACCCCACACAGGGCCTGGGTACTCAGCCCACGGTGGCTGGCTTCATCTCTATGGGTTGAGGAAATGTGTCCAAGGCTTAGCCATGGCTAGGGATTTGGAACCTGCAAAGCCCAGAACCGAGTTAGCCTGAAACTCAGGGACTCTGGCCCTATTACTTCCTTCACAATCTCTTGACTTTTCCATACACAGAACGGGAAAGCTGCTAAGTGACCGTTCTGTCCTTGAGGCAGGTGCTCAGCAGGGAATCCAAAAAGGCTACTCCTTCTTTGACAGGGAACTGGATGAAGCCACAAGACATTGGTATGAGCAGTTGTACCTTCCCCGAGAGCCATTTCAGGTTAGCCAAAGCATTCTGTTCGTAGGAGGAAGGCAGGGAGTGAGGAGATAATCAGGCCCAGATAGCTGGGCTCAAGTGAGAGTTATAAATAGGAACATGGAAACTCACGGAAGAAGCCAAGGAAGGCAAAGGAGAATGGGCAAGTCTCAGCGAGACCATTCTAAGACATAAATAACTAAGGAGAGAGAAGTCAGATTTCTTGGAGACTCCTTGAGGGCCATTATGTAACTGTTTCCCCAGACTAGGATCACAGAAGCACCAAGAGGGACAAAAGAAAGCTTTGGGGTTTACACTGTTCATTCATTTATTCAGGCGACATTACTCCATGCCCCGTGTACCCCAGACAGTGTTAGATATAGCGGAAAGAATCGTAATTAAGGTGTTGTCTCTGCTTCCAGATTGCCAGAAATTTAACCAGGGAGAAAGACACATAACGAGCTTACAGAGGCTGTTGTAATTATCCCTATGCCCTACATACCCTGCTTTGTGTTACATGTGTTTCTCATGGTGGACATCACTGCTTTTTTCTGCCTGAACTTGTCTGCACCTCCTTGGAAAGGCATCTCCTTCTCTTGGGGGGTGGGAGGCATTGTCCCCAGCCCATTCTAACCCAAATGAGAGCTCTATGTGTCCAGCTCTCTGACCCTAGTGGTCAGGCAAATGTGCCACGATTTGAGTCAGGGCTGTCAGAGTTCTTCCCTGGAGCTCCTCTAACTGGACCTGGGGGGATGAGTCGAAGCACCGTTGCTCTCTGGAAGGAATTTATGATGGGAGCCACAGCTGCAGAGACGGCCTTCCCGCCTGAGAAAGACGGGAAGCTAAGCAAATAAAAATGACACACAGGGAGAAGCAAAGACATGACACACACACACATATATATACACATGCATGAACACACACACGCACACGCTTACACAGGAAGAGAGGGAGAATGAGAAGGAGAGGTGGGCAGTTGAGGGCATTTGAGTCCCTGGTTTCACCTACTTCTCCAGGGGTTTAGAGGCCCCCACTAAGAGCTGCTCTCTTTCATTGCCATCAGCTCCAGTGCAGTTTCTATCACTTAAAAGAAAGGGACCAGACTAATCAATGTGCTCTCCCAGAAAAAAGGGAGAGAGAATTGGCAGTAAGTACCAGAGATGGCAAATAATTTCAATTCTCGAGATAACCTATGAGGGAAACCCATTTTATAGGTAAAAAGAAAGAGAGGTTAAATGATCTGCTCAGGGTCACAGAGCTCATAAGTGACCATATCTAGCAGGTGGTGCTGAGCACTGGGATATGGAGGCATCAAGGTGAACACTTTCTTCACGTTCGGGTGGCTCACAGGATGGAGCATACACTCACAGGTAAATAATTCATATGTTATTGTAACATTTAAAAAATAAAGGGGAAGATCGGGGCGCCTGGGTGGCTCAGTGGGTTGAGCCTCTGCCTTCGGCTCAGGTCATGATCTCAGGGTCCTGGGATCGAGCCTTGCATCTGGCTCTCTGCTCAGCAGGGAGCCTGCTTCCCCTCCCTCTCTCTGCCTGCCTTTCTGCCTACTTGTGATCTCTGTCTGTCAAATAAATAAATAAAATCTTTAAAAAAAATAAAAAATAAAGGGGAAGATGGTACGACAATTATTGACTTAAACCGAAGCCTGACAGACGGGAAGGAGCTGTCCACAGAAAGGAGGAGGGACTTGGCTCTCTCTCTCTCCCTGCACATGTTGCATGCGACACACGCGCACACACACACACACACACACACACACACACAATTTCACTTTTAAATTGTGTGAGAGTAAGTTGAAGACATGATGTCCTTTTATCCCTACCTACATATTTCAGTCCATATTTCCTAAAAATAAGAAATATTCTCTTACAGAGTCACAGTAAGAATGATCAATGCCTGAAAAAGTAAAATTGATACAATACTATCATCTAAAGTATAATTCTTAATTGATCTAGCTAGCTAGCTAGCTAACTCTCTAATTTCCACCAGCTGTCCCAATAACTTCCTTTATGGAGAAAGCACATCGTGGGTCATGTGTTGCACCCAGTCGTCATGTCTCCTTAGCCTCCTTTAAACTTGAACATTTAGTTCTTACTTTGTCATTCATGACACTGACATTTTTTAAGAGTACGGGCCATTTGGCATAAAGCCCCTCATGGTTGGGTGGGTTTAGCTAATGTTTCCTCAAGCTTAGATTCAGGTTATAACTTCTGGTAGAAATACACAGAAGTACATTGTGTTCTGTTTGGTGAATGATCTCAGGAGGCCCACGATGTCTATTTCTTCCATTACTGGTGACATTAATTTGGTGAAGGTGGTGTCATTTTCTCCACTATAGAGATACTCTTTTTTCCTTTAGTAATGAATAATTATCTTTTGGTGGAGATTCTTCAAGGCTATGTACATTTCCATCCATTCATCAAAATTTCCCCCACAAGTATCAACATCCCATATCAACAAATACCTAAATCAATAATTTTGATGATAGTAGCCAAACAGTGGTTTTCTATCTCCATCATTCCTCTACATTCATTAATTGGCTTTCTAGTTTGAAGAGATTCCTCTTCTTTCCTAATTTTTTGTTTAAATCAGTATGGGCCCACGGATTCTTATTTTATTCTATGGTTTAATAATACATTACTACCACTACTTGTGGTAATGTTCAAACTGTCACAGACTTGGCCAGCTCTGGCCCTTTCAAGCTGCCTCTATCATTTTGACTGATTCCCATTGCTCCTCAAAAACTTACTTTCTGGTCCGTTGAGATGTTGTAGGCTGACAACAGCCACAGCATGATAAGAACATCAGGATAGCAGGAGATTTCTCAAAACTTCTTGTTCCTCAGTCTTTCTCTGTTCCCTCCCTTTTTGCCCTGGAGCTGGATGTTTGGGACACTTGAACAGAATTTGTAAAATGGGGCTCAAGGTTTATGACTCCTTGGCCAGAGACCTATTAACCAGCTGTCTGTGTCATCCACAGACTCCTCAATCCAGGGTGAGGTCATTGTCAGGACATCAGTGAACATGTCACACACACACCACCCTCACCCTTCTGCCTGGATTTCCAAAGGTCTTCACGGTGTCTCTGCTTCAGACTTCTCTTCTCTGGGATCGTTCTCATGCCCTGGACTTGGGCTGGGTCATGGTTTGAAGAGAACTTAAAGAAATTAATTGACAAATTATTAAAAAGTGAATCTTCCTGTGGCAATGAATGTATTCCAAGCGACAGAGTAGGTGGAATGTTTGGACTGTGGAATCCTGATTCCCACATTTCCTAGCTCTTTGTCTTTGGGCAAGATGCTTAGCCTCTCTGACCCTTGATCTCTTCAACTGCAAAAAAAAGCATAATAAACACCCATCTTGAAAAGACATTATGAATTTAAAAATAGCACCTAGCAGTCTAACAATAGCAGTCTTGTTAACGTTGGTTTCTTCTCTGCCTCCTCCTTCCCCTCCTGCCCATCCTTCCTTCTCCCTTCTTGTCCTTCCCCTCCTCCTCTCCCATTTCCCTTTGTAAGCACTGTTGCCTTTTCAGATTACTAAGAGATATTTGCAAAGGAGGATTAAAGTATTTTTCCACTTGTGTCTCCAAATGCATTCATTTTTCTAGATTAGAATGTTGGAAGGACTGATTGTCCCACACCTGACAATCCTGGAGAGTCTTTCTGAGGAATTTGAGACAGGGAAGGGACAAGGTCCACCAAGCATTCTTCCACTGAAGTTAAGGATATGAGAGCCCTTTGGGATGCATGTTGTGTTTTATGACATCTTTTCTCCTTAAGGCTGACCCTGTTCCCTTGAGACCTGTGGTTCTCAGCTGGAGGAGATTTTGCCGCCCCCGCCCCCCCCCCAGGGCATCTGGCAATGCTTGGTGATATTTTTGGCCATTGTGAATGTAGGGATACTACTGGCATCTAGTCGGTAGAGATTGGGGATGCTGCTAACCATCCTATAATGTGCAGAACATCTTCCTACAACAAAGAATTACCTGGTCCCAAAGGTCACCAGGGCCACTGTTGAGAAATCTTACTTTAAACTGATTTTTACCCCAATCCCATCCTCTTCCAACAAAATGTGGAGTGGGAGAATAGAGAAACTAATATCAACTTAGCATCTACTATGTGTCAGGATATAATACAGGTCTACTTTACAGATATTATCTCACTTACCCCTTGCAACCAAGTGAGGAGGTAGAATTTACTTACCCTATTTCACCATAACTTACCCAAGATCATCCCATTGCAAGAAGGGAAGATCTGGATTTGACCCCAAGACTTTTTAAGACCTTAAGTCTTAAAAATCCCCTTAAGTGAGTTGAGGGAAATTGGAAGGGGAGGAGAACAACGAGAGACTATGGACTCTGAAAAACAATCTGAGGGTTTTGAAGGGGCAGGGGGTGGGAGGTTGGGGGATCCAGGTGGTGGGTATTGGAGAGGGCACAGATTGCATGGAGCACTGGGTGTGGTGCAAAAATAATGAATACTGTTATACTGAAAAAATAAAAAATTAAAAAAAAAATCCCCTTAAGTGTGGGGATCATACAGTGTGATTGTCTTTGTGCTATGCCCTTAAGGACAATCCCAGGCCTGAGAGATACATTCAGAAGGCATCATGCCCTGCCTGGATGTCCTTCACTGTTTGGAGTCTCCACTTGTTTGAGGAGAAAACCTCACCTTCATTTTCAATCACTACAGGCAAAGAGTACTTGGGGTTTCTCCATAAGTTTGGGTTTTCTGGTGACATCCATGTTGGGTGCTTTTCCAAGATCCCTTCACACTGTTGTACTTGTGAAGAGAGTAAATCAACTCCATAGTACATTGGACTATGTGGCCATGGCAGGGTGGACCTGAGGTGAAATCCATGGGGCTGGAATATCAAACACACCCCAAAGCCCTGGCAGTTCCAGCTCAGGTGGAACTGATGATGGGGCTGTATTGCCTCTTAGGGACTGTTCTGCTGTGCTAATGCCATGTCACAATCCTTCAGGAAACTCTGAAGTGTGGAGGACATTGAGCCTTGGGTCTGAGCTTGGTCCAGGCACTCATGGAAAGTTTGGGGTTTAATCCAAAAGAATTTGGCTTTCAGGGAGCCAGGAGTGGTAAGCAGAGACTTGCAAGTCTCTTCTCCAAAGAGAAGCAGATCTAGGAGCCAAGAGGTCAGGTCCAGTGGGTGTGGAACAGCTAAAACATTGGAAGGCATCCTGGACTGGGAGCCTGAAGGCCCAGGTATTAGCACAGCTCTTCCAGCTGTGTGATCTGGAGCACACCACTGCTCGGCTTTCTTAACTATGAAATGAGAAGGCTGGACCTTCCAACTCTATCTAATGATTTGCAGTGAGAGAAAGATTCAGGAGGCTTGAAGGTCAGGGAAAGAAGAAGATGGACAGCAAGGAGAAATCCAGCTTCAGGGATCAGAGGACAAGGCCAGTTTCCCCTGGGATCTTTGTGGTAGCCTGGATAATGGACTCCTAAAAGATATCCATGTCCTGGGGCTCCTGGGTGGCTCAGTCAGCTAAGTGTCCAGTTCTTGATATCAGCTCAAGTCATGATCTCAGACTCTGCACTCAATAGAGAGTCTGCTTGAGGATTCTTTCTCTCCCTCCCTCTATGCTTCTCCCCTCAGTCACACAAGCTTTCTCTCTCTCTCAAATAAATAAATAAATGTTAAAAAAAAAAAAAAAGAAGGCATCTGTGTCCCAATTCCTGGGTGGATCTAAAAGCAATCACATGGGTTCCTATCACCAGGCAGCAGAGGGAAATTCGACAACAGAAGAGGAGAATGCAGTGCGATGACTGTAGAGGAGATTGGGAAGGTGCCAACAAAACCCACAGGTTGTGACTGCCAGGAGCTCGGAGATGCAAAGAGCAGATTCTCCTCTGGAATCTCAAGAAAGAACCAACCTTACCGACATCTTGATTTTATCCTTGAAAGATGCATTAAATTTCTGTTGTCTTAAACCACAGAGTTTGTGGTGACTTATAATAGTAGCAGCAGGAATCTGGTAGAATGTTCCAGCTGAACTGGGCAGCCTGGGCTCCAAAACATGGGAAGGTGTGGAGGGAGTCAAGAACTAATGGAAGAATGTGAAGCCCTAACAATAATAAGATTGGAAAACAGTCATGGCAGCCACCTGGGTTGGCATTTAATCCAAAAGAGGTTGACTTTTGCTTATTCATTTTTAAAATTTGGACGTTGAGGCTCAAAATGGGAAGGTGACTTCCCTGAGGTCACAGAGTAAGTGACAAAGTAGAAGGTAGACCTCTGGGTAATTGAGCTTTAGCCCTTATGTGACAGAGTAAAGAAGATGCTCTTTTGTTTTGACTTCCAAGGCAAACCTAGCAAGGGTAGGAAGTCTGCCTTCCCTCCTTTCCTGTTTTTTAGGCCCTTTCTCTATTTCAGAGACCACTCTCTACTGCTGTCCAGGGTCCCTCTGGTGGCCCCTGTGTTAAATTCTCATGTTACAAAGGTTAGAAACCCTATCTCAAGCAAAAGAGAGACATTACTGACTTATAATTAGAGTCCGAGGGATGCTCTGGCTTTAGGTATGGCTGGATCCAGGTGTTCTACAATTCCATGTCTCTCTCCCTGTCATCACTCCTTTTCTGTTCTCAGTTTTGTTTCATTCTCAGACAAGTTCTCATCCTATGGAGAAAACTTAGACTCTAGCAATTCAGGGTTTAATTGGTCATTGTTGCTCTGAGTGATCTCAGAGAAAGAGGACCCCTTTATCAAATCAAATTGTAGGAGGACCCTCTTTGGTCTTGCATGAATCGCAGATCTCCCAGCACTGATTGCAGTGGTCTGGAGAGTGCAGTCTTCTGATTGGATGAGCCCAGGTCACCTGTCCAGTCCTTTGGGGATGGCATGGGAATGGGGTGCTGAGTACACGAATTTATTCAAACAGGAAAGAAAGATATAACAAGAAGAGGGATGGGTGGTGGATAAATAATAGCTTTTCATGCACCCACCGGTTTTGTGTTGTGTTGTTTTTGTTTTTGATGACATTCTGTCACCAACTTATTCCTGCCCTGGTTTTCCATCACCAAAGCTTCCAAGTCCAGGGTTTCATTCCAACAGATCTGATCTCTGACAGGTTGCGGGGTCTATGCCTTGTAGCTGATGTTCAATACGTATGCATTATTGAATAAATGGGTAATGGTTTTCTTTCTTATTCAATCTGGGGGAATTCTTATTTTTTCAAGATCATCTGTTACTTCTATAGTCAGTCTTTGTGGACAGGGACCAGGCCTTGCTTATCTTGGTGTTTACCCAGCATAAAGCTTTGTGCTTCTTGCAAAGTGGGTGCTGAGTGAGTGCCCTGTTGAGAACCTTTCTCTGTCTCTTCTGCTGCTGCTCTCATCCCCGCACACTGTGCTCTGTTCACACCGAAGAGGAGGCCCCACCATTCTCAAAACCCCCGAGACCCCTAATCTGTGCTAAGATGTATTCCTCCTACCCAAAATGTGCCCTATCTTCTTCAACATACATAAACTCCCTGAAAGAAGGGACCAAGCCTTTCTTGTTTATCCTGTGTATTGATCAGTATTCTTTTTTTTTTTTAAGATTTTATTTATTTATTTGACAGAGTGAGAGATCACAAGTAGAGAGGCAGGCAGAGAGAGAGAGAGAGAGGGAAGCAGGCTCCCTGCTGAGCAAAGAGCCCCATGTGGGACTCGATCCCAGGACCCTGGGATCATGACCTGAGCTGAAGGAGCGGCTTAACCCACTGAGCCACCCAGGTGCCCCTATTGATCAGTATTCTGACACTCAAATAAAATCAAATGACTTGAGGTAAGTTTAATAAAAGGACTATTTGCAAGGCATGGGCAGGATTTAGGGGAGCCAGCAAGAAATAGTGCTGTGCCCTGGGCTGGTAATAATGGGAAGCCTTTCTACCCAATTGGGCCTGAAAGGACAAGCAAAGTTTCTGGAACTCAAAAGGATAGCCAGTGGATGGGGCCACCTGGCACAAGCCATGCCTTTGGTGGAGGGATGAAATCAATCAGAGGCAACCCTATAGGAACATTGCAAGTGTTAATGTTTGTGTACCCCCCAAAACTCATATATTAAAATTCTGACCCCTAATGGGGTGATGTCAGGAGGTGGGCCTTTGGGAGGTGATTAGGCATAGATGAGGTCACGAGGGTGGGGCCTCACGATGGGGTTAGTGTCCTCATAAGAGTCAGGAGAGAGCTCACTTCCATTCTTTATTTCCACTGTGTGAGGACAACGAGAGGTGGCAACTTGCAACCAGGAGGGGGCCCTCACCAGAAGCCGATCTTGGTGGCACCCTGCTCTCAGACTTCCAGCCTCCAGAGTTGCAAGAAATACGTTTCTACCATTCATAAGCCCCCCAGTCTATGGCACTTTGTTACAGAAGCCAGAACTGATGAAAATAGCCATGCTCTAGCAGATAAATACCTGACCTCGTTCTTCTTCCACCTGCTAATCTCCTGTTGGTGCTTCTCACTGGCCAAACCCAACCAGATGCCAGAGGACAAAGCAGCCTGGTGATAACGGTCCATGTGGGTCTGCCTCCTGGGGCACAAAGCAGGTGGGAGGAGGTGGCCAGGGGATCTGCAGGAGAAAATGGAAATTATCCAGTACACTCTCTTGTCTTTAGCACTCGACACAGTGTGGCCAGTGAATTGATTAATTCATTAATTTGCCTGATTCATTTCTGAGCTGAAATGCCACCTCCTCTTAGAAGCCTTCCTTGATATCCCCAGCCAGAGCTTTCCTCTCTTTCCTCATTCGATTTGTTGTTTTTGTTTTTGTTTTTGTTTTTAGCACTTACTGCAAGTTATCACAAATCCTCTCTCACAAGTCTATCTCCCCCATGAGGCCCTACATGAGCTCTGTTAAAGCAAGACTGGCTGTTATTAATTTTATGTATTATAATTCCCAGCTTACAGGTGGGAGAGCTAAGACACAGAGTGGCTAAACAGGTTGTCCAAGGTCACACAGCCACTAGTAGTAGAGCTAGAATAGAGCCAATCAGCTCTGAGTGAACAGCTGCACCATCTGCCTAACTCCATATGTGCATGTACTTAAGGAATATTTCTAGAACTGGAGGGAAAGAGCATTGAAGGGAAAGAGAAACCATGTGAGCCTGTTCAAAACTGAAAATCCCAGGGCATGAAGAGTGAAGATGACCACATGCATGGTCAGAAAGACCCGACTGCAAGAATGTTTTAAATTCCCATTTTTCTAAGCATATTCATCTTAAACAAGATAATGTAGGTGAATCAATACTAATTAGTTCCCTTTCCTCAGACCAGCTTCCAGAAGTAAGTAAACTACCTGGAAGAAGGCCTGTATTTCCAACGTTACAGCCTTGAGGTAAGGAGACTGATAAGGATCAGGCACTGATTTTGATGGACAGGAGGGGTGGGAGGAAGAACAGCCTAAGACTTTGCTACCCAAATTCTAATCCTTAGACCAGAAGTGTAGGTATGACTGGGGAGTTTGTCAGCAATGCAGAATCTCAGGCTTTAACCCCAAACCTGGTGAATCCAAATCCACATTTTAATGAGTTTCCCAGAAAATTCAAATGCACTTTAAAGTTTGAGAAGTATTGTCATAATACTGGCACCTGGGTCCTAATCCTGCAAGTTTAAAGTAATTGGTTTGAAGAGTGGCCTGACATTAGGACTTTTCAAAGCTCTGCAAATGCTTCTAAAGAGACAAGCCCAGGAGAAGAGGCAGAGCGTACTCTTGGCATAATAGTCATTCTGACATACTGTCATGTCACTGTGCTGAGAACTTCAGACACCCAGGGTGCTCTGGTTTTAATCAGAGACATTCAGCACAGTCCTGCACTAGTCCAGCAGGAGCACCAAAGTGCCTTCTGCCACTTGCCACCGCCATTTTGTAGAACACCTGGACCACAAAGACAGCTGCCTTGAAGCACAGGCAGAGGTTTGAAGGGAAGGAGTGTTGGGACTTCTACTTTTGCCATTGTCCACTACACGCAGTCAGTAGGTCCAGTTTCTAATGATTAGAAGTTTCCTGTCGAGATCCTGAGTAGGTTGACCCAGGGGTTATGTCAGGCAGGATTTAGGTAAGTTTTAGGATCAGAGCTTATAAAACTACAAATCCTTCCAGAAGAGGTCAGAAGAAGATATACTTTCTGTTGACCAGATAAGGGATACATTTTCTCTTCTCTTTCTGTGGTAGGTTTAATTATCAATCAAACAAGGAAACACTGGACCCAGGAGAGAGAGATAGAACTCACTGAGTGGACTTTGAAGGTGTATAAGACTAAACAGCAAAGAATCAGGTGCCAACCAAATACTTGCTTCTGGAAACATTTGAGAATGGTCAACCCAAATGTTGACTCAGGGCTGACCATTGTTCTAAGGGGTTTGCAAGAATTAATCCTCACAATAGCTCTCTCGTGTAGGAACTGCTATCATACTCACCTTATAGAGGGGATCGCTGAGGCTCAGAAGAGCTCGGGCTGCTCAGCTGGTAAAGGCTGGAGCTGGCCTTCCAACCCATGCCTCCCACTGACTCCCAAGCTCGCTGCCACTGAGAAATAGCACACAGGACTCTAAGAAGCAATCATTTTCATTCTGGAAAAATGGAGTGATGGTTTTTCAAAGAGGCCAAACAGGAAGACACGCATTGAATAAGAAAGAACATGGAAATACACTATGGAGTATTATGCCTCCATCAGAAAGGATGAATACCCAACTTTTGTAGCAACATGGACGGGACTAGAAGAGATTATGCTGAGTGAAATAAGTCAGGCAGAGAGAGTCAATTATCATATAGTTTCACTTATTTGTGGAACATAACAAATAGCATGGAGGACATGGGGAGTTAGGAGAAGGGAGTTGGGGGAAATTGGAAGGGGAGGTGAACAATGAGAGACTATGGACTCTGAAAAACAATCTGAAGGGTTTGAAGAGGTGGGGGGTAGGAGGTTGGGGGAACCAGGTGGTGGGTATTAGAGAGGGCATGGATTGCATGGAGCACTGGGTGTGGTACAAAAACAATGAATACATTATGTTGAAAATAAATTTAAAAAATGATAAGGAAGAAAGAAAGAAAGAAAGAAAGAAAGAAAGAACGAACGAACGAACATGGAAGGTACTCTTCAGTTCAGGGTGCATTTGGAAGAGAACCAACTGCCACTTGATTTAGATAAGTCTTCATATGGGGACAAGGAAATGTCCTTGTGGCCATCCGTTTAGCACAATTTCATTTTAACAGGCCCAGTTCCCAAGAACAAATGCTCCACTGCTTTTCTACATTAGCGTGTAACTGCTGTTAATGTCAAAGGGGCATTCAGTGACAATGAAGTAGCAACACTTTGACATGCTTGCATGTTGCATGCAAATTTTGCAAGTTTATTCAACCAGTGTTCATGGAGTGGGTGCCTTTGTCACACCCTTCATTTATATACACTATCTCACTCATCCCTAAGGAGTGAGCAGAGTATCCCACTGTAGAGCAAAGAACACAAGTTTCAATGAAGACCTGAATTAGATCTCAGACTTCTGATTTCAGAGATTGCCCTCTTGACTGGATTTCAACTTTAGAGTCCAAGGTTCTCTCAAACTTCGGTGGACATTGGATACATTTAAGGACTTGGTTAAAAGGCAGATTCCTGGGTCCTTCCTCCCAGAGACTCTGATTCTGGAAGCAGCCTAGAATTGGGCCCCAGAATTTGCCTGTTCAATGGTAAGCCCCAAGGGACTCTAATTCCAGTGGTTCACTAAATGAAGACCACGGTTAGTGATTACTACACCAGCACTTCCCCAGGCCCAGTCCCTGCCTTGAGAAATCCACAGCCCAACTGGAGGAAGCAGACACACAACTGATGACTAGCAAACAGCACTGTGATTGCTGAGAGGGATATTTCATAGGGGATGCAGGCATCAGTGGTCCAGGGAGAAAGAAACAGCAGAGATTATGTGGCACAGGTGGGGGTGCTGTACTGGAATCAGCAGAAGAAAAGGCCTTCCCAGCAGTGGGTGGACAGCATGCACTCCCTTTCTTTCTTCTTCTTTTTTTTTTTAAGATTTTTTTTATTGATTAGAGAGAGAGAGAGAGAGAGAGCAAGCACAGGCAGACAGAGAGGCAGGCAGAGGCAGAGGTGAAGCAGGCTCCCCGCTGAGCAAGGAGCCCAATGTGGGACTTGATCCCAGGTTGCTGGGATCATGACCTGAGCCGAAAGCAGCCGCTTAACCAACTGAGCCACCCAGGCATCCCTGCACTCCCTTTCTGAATGCAGGCTTCCTGCCCTTGCCCCTAGCCTTGCCCCACTCAAACACCCTACCCACACACACACACCCTACTCAGTGGTTAAGTCCCATTGGCTGGAGCTTGCACAGGTCTCTGAAATTCATCCATTCTTCTTCCCATGCTGTTCTGCTGTTACACTAATGCAGTCCACCACCTCCCACACCGTGCATGTACATTAGCTCTCTCAAACACCCACTCTGCTTCCCTCTGGCTCATTGTCTACCTAGTATGCTCTCTGACTGAGCCAGCCAGGTGCTCTCTGACTGAGCCAGCCAGGTGCCCCTGGATCATCTCATTCAAATTTTGAGGTAACCCTTTGGGGGCTACACGAGGGCAGAGTCCAACCTTGGAGAAGAAGCTGGATAGGCAGTTCATCCAGTCATTTCTTCATTCAACTTGTAGCACCTGCCGTGAGTCTGACACCATTCCCGGCACTGGGAATACAAAGAAGAAGAAGTCCTCCAGTGCTTCGTGGTCAAATATTGGAGAAAACAAGGCAGGTTTTGGAGGCACCAACAATGCAGGCTGAATCAGGAACTTCTCATGGTGTGACCCTGGGTACCAGGAGGGGCCTCTGAATCCCCAACTTGTGGCAGGCAGACCAGGAGGGGCCTCCGAATCCCCAGCTTACAGCAGGCAAGTGAATTCTAGCCCCCACCAAGAGATTGCACTCCTCCCACCTCATTCCTTCTCATTAGTTTGGTAAAGAAAGAGAAAGAAAGGAAGAAAGAAAGAAAGAAAGAAGGAAGGAAGGAAGAAAGAAAGATGGATGGACGTGAGTCCGTAGCTGCCATCTTGGAGTCTAGTCCATTAACAAGAAGGAGGAGGAGGAAGAAAATGTAGGAGGGTGGGGGAGAAGAAGAGGAAGAAGAAAAAGAAGACAAAGGAGAAGAAGGTAACTTCCACAGAATGAACTAAGTCTTAACCATTTACCAGACATTATGTCAAACATAACATATGGATTATCTTACTCAACTTTTTTTTTTTTAAAGATTTATTCCCTTTTGGGTGTAGGTACTATGGGATGGTACAGAAAACAGAGATTTGGAATGAGATTTTGCATTTTTTTAAGTAAACTCTCCCCCCATTGTGGATCTTGGATACATGATTCCAAAATCGAGTGGCGTGCTCTCTGACTGAGCCAGCCAGGTGCCCCTGGATCATCTCATTCAAATTTTGAGGTAACCCTTTGGGGGCTACACCAAACTCTGATATCAGCAAACCTAGATCTGAATTCAGGGTGACATGTATAAGTTACTTAACCTCTCTGAGTATGGGTTTCTTCCTCGTATTTTAAACAGGATGATGATGGTACCTACCACAGGGCAAGGCACATGTCAGTAAGGGTATTTTTTTAAAGTGAAGTGAATATTGTGAGTGTCTGCATCAAGGAGACTCCCAACTACCTTTCTCTTTGGTAACTTGGTGTTACCCCAGCCCTGAAAGAAGCACTGGCTGGCTGTGTGGGGGCCCCACATTGCTTTAGTATAGGCTTTTGTGGATTTCGGGGGGCGGGGAGAAGGAATCAGACTTTTTATTTTGGAGTAATGAACAAGTTGACATTTTTCAGAATAAACCTTTACGAAGAATTCAATGCCCTGTGTGTGTGAAGAGAAATGAACATCACACTGGAAGGACTTTGGGCACAAGCTTCGAGCTCATCCAGAATGCAGGCTCTGGGAGTCATCTAATTACCTGACACGTTTTGCTCCTTTTTCTTATCTTCCCTCTGCCTTCCAGTGGAGGGACTAAGAAAAATCTTCAAGGGGGAAAGAAGGTTTAAGTTGAGATACAAGAAATCGGAAGACTAGTTTTCATCGTGGACTGTCTCACTTTCTGATAATTACAGTTTATTTAATGTTTTTCCCCAAGATTGTTATCTAAACTCCATGAGAGTAACGACTTTGGTTCAGTGCTGTCCGGGGACACCAAGCATAGTGTCAGCATGCTTGATAAATATGTGTTGAATGAATGAATGAATGGCATCCCAAAGTAGTCATTTTAAATGCTTTCACCCAACAACACTGTGGGCTTTAAAAATAAAAATTTAAGTTTTCAGATTTTCTATCCTGGAAATTCTGATATAGAAAGTCTGGCGTGGGGACTCAGAAGGGGCGCTTCTTCAAATCTATTCATATCTCTGCAAGTACCCACAAAAAAGTCTCGACATCCATTGTATCTGAGGAAGATAACGGAGTGGTTTGGGCCTATGGAGGGAGATTTTTAACTGAATTCCCCTTTGAATTTTTTTAAAAGATTTTATTTATTTGCTTGACACAGAGAGAGACACAGCGAGAGAGGGAACACAAGCAGGGCAAGTGGGAGAGGGAGCAGCAGACTCCCTGCAGAGCAGGGAGCCTGACATGGGGCTCGACGTGAGTCTGGATCCCAGGAGCCTGGGATCATGACCTGAGCCAAAAGTGACACTTAACGACTGAGCCACCCAGGCGCCCCTGATTTTTTTTTTTTTTTTTTTTTGGTGGGAATCATATGCTACCTACTCATGAAGGAAAATAAAATTTATATTAAAGTAAATAAAGCAAAAACAAAAACTACCTGCCTGGATAATCCTGATGTGCAGTCAGGGTTGAAACTCACGGACTGAAGGTAAGTTGTTGTGTTTAAAAAAGAAGCTGGGATGGAGCCATACTATTGCTTGAGTGATGCACTGTCACCAAGCAGGCCAGAAGAAGAATTCACTCCCCCAGACACAGTGAGTCCTGGAACCCACCGGGGAGAGTGAGGGTTGCTCACTGTCATGGCAGGCGCACAGGGGCCTCACAAGCCTGGATTGAATAAAATAGGAAAGAAAAGTTCCTGTGCTCTGAGATAGCCAAGCTTTCAACAAATAGCCAAAATGTCTGCCCTTATTTGGTAATCAAAAGCCTACCAAAAAATAAGATACATTTTCTTTTTTGATTTATCAATTGGCAATGTTTCAGAGTAACATCCAGGAGCACCTGGGTGGCTCAGTGGGTTAAAGCCTCTGCTTTTGGCTCAGGTCATGATCCCAGGATTCTGGGATCGAGCCCCGCATTGGGTTCTCCGCTCAACAGGAAGCCTGCTTCCTCCTCTCTCTCTCTGCCTACTTGTGATCTCTGTCAAATAAATAAATAAAATCTTAAAAAAAAAAAAGTAACATCCAGCATTGGGGAAGGTATGCAGAAATGGGGTGTCTTATGGACTGTTGGTGGGAGAAGACAGTGCCTTCCTGGAGGGCAATTTTGCAATTCAGACCCAAATCCTTAAAGGCATCATATGGTACCTTTTGACTCAGGTAGCATTTTCTGAATTTATCCTATGGAAGTATTCAGTCAAAAGAGCAAATTTATATACATAAGTTGTTTATCATGGTATTTATAAAAGCAGTTATAGTGGCTAAAACTTATAAATGATGTCCACGTAGGATTATTTAAATTATGATACATACACACAAGGGAATGGTTTGCCACCATCAAAAATGTGAAAAGAACATCATCATATGATATTGGGCACAGACATAAAACAGATTACAAAACTAAGAGTAGAATGATGCCTTTTTTGTAAAATAAATATATGTATATAGTGTATATGCTTGGAAAAGACATAAACTAGGACATAAATTGGATTACTAACAATAATTACATGGAATATTATCTTTTAAGATTGATTTGGGTATACTTTTTAATCTTTGCTTATGATTTTTGTAATAAACATGCAAAATAGGCATTAACACTTTATTCATTTATTTATTTATTTAAGATTTTATTTATTTGTCAGAGAGAGTGAGAGAGCCCACAAGCAGGGGAAATGGCAGAGGGAGAAGCAGACTCCCCACTGAGCAAGGAGCCCAATGCAGGACTCAGTCCCAGGACCTTGGGGTCATGACCTGAGCCGAAGATGGACGCTATGACCCAGGCATCCCATATGACCATTAACACTTTGAAACATAAAGTCTGGATTCCTTTTCCTTATATAAGGTAGGAGGGTTTTGCTTACAAGTTATAGAAATCCTATAAAAAGATGCTCAGCAACTAGAATATTCATTGCTTCAATTGGTAAGTCTGGAGGTGGGTGGCTCCAGCTTTGGTTCACAGGGGAGGGCTCCCGGTCAGCCTCTTAAGGGCACTTCTCCCTGAGGTCAGGGATAGCGGCCTGAGTGCCATGCACTGTATCTACAGATACTCATGTCCTAGGTAGGTGGCATGGGACGTCTATTTAATACTCTATGTTAATCAGGGGAGGATTCTTTCCCAGAAACCAGCTAACATGTTTTCCCTTGGTTCCTCTTGACCAGAATTCAGTCATATGCCCACACTCCAACTATAGGAGATGCCGCCTGCCTTTGTGGTTTGGGTAACCTCTGTCAGGAAGGAAAAGTAGGGATGTTGTTGGGGTATGAAGATAATATTGTCCGCCGTGCAGATTAATCCAAATTGCATCAGACTTGCCACCCATTCCCGTCTTCTAGCAGCAGAGGTCTTTGATTTTGCTGCTCTGTTTTACCCAGTTGGGGATGGGGGAGGGTGGGGTGATGGTGGTCATAGCCAAAAAATGTCTCTTCCCAGACACCTCTGGAGCCCAAACTAGTGGGCCAAAGAACATTCACAGCCTCCAATGCTGTTCCAAACCAGTGACGGAATGATCAAGGTCTTACCTTGTGCCTGGTTCACTCCTGTTTCTCACAGGTGTGGCTTTGCTTTACTTCTGAAGACCCCCAGAAAAGAAGATTTTACAGTTTCATCAGTTACCACTTTCTGTACTGAATAAGGTGTTGTGGATGAGTTGTGCCCTCCTAGGTTTGTACGTTGAAGTCCTAACTCCTGGAACCTCAGAATGTGAGTGTATTTGGAGATGGGGGTACTTTAAGAAGTCATGCAATTAAAAAGAGGCCTTTGGGATGGGCCTAATCCAGTAAATCTGGCATCCTCACAAGAAGAGGAAATTTGGGGGCACCTGGGTGGCTCAGTGGGTTAAAGCCCCTGCCTTCGGCTCAGGTCATGATCCCAGGGTCCTGGGATTGAGCCCCGTATCAGGCTCTCTGCTCAGTGGGGAGCCTACTTCTCCCTCTCTCTCTGCCTGACTCTCTGCCTACTTGTGATCTCTGTCTGTCAAATAAATAAATAAAATCTTAAAAAAAAAAAGAAGAGGAAATTTGGACACAGAGAGATCCCAGGGAAGAGTGTGCAGAGGCCACACGGGGATGCGGTGAGAAGGCCATCTGCAAGCCAAGGAGAGAGGCCTCAGAGGACACCAACCCTGTCAACACCTTGATTGTGGACTTCCAGCATCGGAAACTGTGAGAAAACAAATCTCTGTTGTTGAAGCCAGGCAGTGTGTGGTATCTGGTTCTGGCAGCCCTCGCAAACCAATACATGAGGTAACGGGAGAGCCTCTAGCAAAACACAGCCCTCCAACCATCCGCCATGGAATCACCTGGGGGACCTCGGTTAAATGGACTTCTGGGCCCACTTAAGACTCGCTGGATAAGGATCTTTTCATGGAAATGTACCCTGTGCAGGCTGGAGAGCCCAGTGACCACAAGCCATAGAATCAGTCTGACCTGGGTTCACCTCAGTGTTGCCACTGACGACTAAGGTGACCCTACAAATGGTCATCTAAAAGGGGAAAATTATGAGAATGAAGCAGGGTGCTTTAACTAATTACCCTGAGAAAACAGATAAAAACTAGGGCTGTCCTTATACTGGGACCTACGGTCTCCTCATTAAAACTGGAAACTGAGTGACGGAGCTGATCATTTACACGTTCGCAGTCTCCGTGAATTATTTATAAGCTGTGACTAATGGTATTCCCCTCCTAGGGGTGTGGCCAGGATAAAAGAAAGTCTCCGTGACACTCTCACATGGTGCAGAGCAATGGGTTTCTCCCAGGCCCGGTACTAGTGCATTAGACTAAAATTATTACACAGCAGAGACTTTCCTCCCGCGTCATCACTTTGGGGTCTGTGTGGATATAAATAACCATGACGTAATTGCATTTAATTTTTAAAAAGGGCGTATGAACTGAATTGCCTTTCAGAAATGAGCTGTATCGTAGCAGACCAAGGGTGTATTATTGTATACCTGTTTTATGTTTGCAGTTTAATGAATTTTTATTTTTCTGAATAACTTAACCCAGGTCTTGATTGTAGATTTGGAGCTTCTGTCCTTAGGCTATGGGAACAGTTGTTGTGTAGGACTTCATAGCTTTTTTTTTTTTTTTTAAAGTTACAGTTCTAAGTCATTGACAGACCCCTACATCAGCTCAGGAATTTCCAAATCCATGTGACCAGCCCCAGTATGCAAACGGACAGACTGTGATGTGAAGGAAGTCAACGTATTGTCCCTTCCACCTTCCTCTGTGCAAGGAGTTTGGAATCCTTTCCGTCTGGATTCCAATCCCAGTCTCACCACTTAGCTGTGTGGCTCTGGATAAGCCATAAAACCTCTCTGATCCTCAGGTTCTTAAGCTGAGAAATGAAATCACAATAGCATTCATCTCACAGGCTTATCATGGAAGTCAAATGAAATAATGCATCTGTTCCTTCTTAAGACTGGTCCCAGAATGGCGATGCTTCCAAAAGAATAATAGATGTATACTAAAACTCTTGAAGTGTTGAGAGACTTTTGGAAGGCTTTTGAAAGGTGGGGCAAAAAGCGGGGTGTTACACCAGGCAATGCCAGCAAATCCACCCCAACCCTCCTAAAGTGTCACCTTTCCCAGAGTCTCCCTCGTCATGGCACCTCTCTCACCAGCATCTCATTTCCATTGCCCTCCCTCCTGCTACCGGCCTATAATCCCCTCCTCTCCCTTTCTGTCCCTCTTCCTTCTTTTGTGCATAACTCTGAGGCACTTCTTGGCTTATTCATGAGACCTGTTCCCACATAAGGACGTAGGAGCTGAAGAGCTCAAACAAAGAACCCTCCTTGGAAAGAGGGAGGTAAGAAATGCTGTGAATACTCGTCTTAGACTCTTAGTTTTGGTTTTGTTGTTGTTTATAACATGTCCTGGCATCCAGTCGTTGCTCTGTAAATGTGTGTTCTTGTGTGGCGCCCGTCCTGATTCTGTCTGGCTTTCCACCTCTCCTGCTTCCCCCTTGTGTGATGCAGTGCCCTGCATTTTCCTGTCACCCACCCACCGCTGTCCATTCTGACAGTCGCAGGGTCCAAGCTTCTCTTCCCAGGTGCCCTCGGTTCTTTACTTTCAGTTACATATCTGCAGAAGGAGAGAGGGTGAATAAGATGTGAGTTTAAAGTGAATACTGGATGGCGGACCAAGGGAAAAAAAAAACTTTGGGAATCTGAAATCTTGGGTTGCGATTACTGTTGGTCAGGTTTTCTGTTGCAAACAGCAAAATAAGCTTTGGCTATTTCAAGCAAGAAAAGAATTTATTTAAAGATATTAGGTGGCTGGGGTGCCTGGGTGGCTTAGTTGGTCAAGCATCTGCCTTCGGCTCAGGTCCTAATCCCGGGATCCTGGGACCCCTCCGGTCCTGGGATCAAGTCCTGCATTGGGCTCTCCACTCAGTAGAGAGTCTGCTTCTCCCTCTCCCTCTGCCCCTGCTCATGGTCTCTCTCTCTCTTCCAAATAAATAAATAAAATCTCTAAAGGTATTAAGTGGGTCCCAGAACCTGGGAGCTACACAGTCTGGATCAGCACCATGGGAGTTGCCGCAGTGAAAGCACCACGACACGGCCACCCTCGCTCAGGATGAGACCCCAGAATGTCCACCATCGCAGCACCTGTACACTGGCTTCCCCAGCTCGAGGACACCTCCTTAGGGTCTGCACTTCTGATCCAGGCTTATGCGCAGCTGGTTGGTGGGACCTGAGTCCCGTGTGTACAGTGTGCTGCAAAGGAATGTGGGACTGTGAGAAGTCAGGGAATGGCAGGGCTCATGACATGAAAAATTACCAAGGGGTTGACAAGGGAGTTGGGGAGCCACAGTGACAAATGCCTATACCTAGTCCCCTCCCCTGACATTCACCAGCTGTGCCACAGTGAGGCAGATTCCGGTGAACTTACTGTCCATATCTGTAAAACCATCAACATCTGGTGAGGGAGGATGTTCTGCAACAAAGACTCTATTTCCCCCGCATCTGGGTTCTAACCATCGAAAAACAGTCCAAGGAGCCAGGCAGAGTTCCAGTGTCAGCTTTGGAAATGACAGTGATCAATAACCCATAGAGCAAAGCTCTCTGGTGGCTTCTAGGATGAAGAATGTCAGGGAAGGGGTTTGCATACCTCAGCATACTGGATTCCTTGTTTGCAGAAAGGGTACCCTGGGTCCCAGGGCTTGGCCACCTCAGTACACACCAGTCACAGATGGAACAGCCAGACCATGGCTGGCCTTGTTGGGTAAGGAATCGGGACACATGAGCTTCCACTGCACACCCAGGTGCCAGCTTTGAACAGCAGGTCCTGATGCCTTCAGGAATCTGTCAGCTGGCCCCATGCCAGCTCAGCCGCAGGGACACAGAGAAGCTGAGCAAGGGCTTGTATCATTATAGGAACACGTCTTCCCATGCTAGGGCTTGTATCATTGTAGGAAAATGTCTTCCTGTGCTAGGGCTTGTATCATTATAGGAACACACCTTCCCTTGCTGGGGCTTGTATCATTATAGGAATACCCTTTCCTGTGCTTGGCACTGGTGGTATGTGAGTGGTAAGGGAGCAACAAGGTTTGAAGCTGAGCCAGAAGCTACCAGAAGCTACTCTGTGTACAATTATTCCAGACATCAGAGTTGTAATGATACATGCGATATTCTGTTTCATTAACACTTCATCAAAATGGAACTATTTTCCCATCAAGAATCAAAATGCACTTTTTCCTTTTACTGATGGGGATTGAACAAAATCGAATTTATGAAAATTTCTGTGTGGGGAGTCCAATTCTATGGTAGAAATTCGAGGAGTGAGTGCATCTTTGTGTGAAGTCTCATGTTGTGTACCCAGCCTAGCAGACACGACCTGTTTGATGAAATCTAATGGATCCAGAGGAAACAGCCTGAAGAAGCAAGTGTGTGTTTAAAGTGCTGGGCGCTAATTATGCTGGAATGCCGGCCATCATCAGCACAGGTGTTATGCCAGAGTCTGCAGAAGTCAACTTCATGAAACGCAATTCTGTGTTTTCCAATTCAGCAAATTGAATCGGAGCAATGACATGAGGTCATCATTAATTCAGATTGTTGGCAGTGGAGCACCTGCAGAATTCTGCCTTTGAGGGCTTACAGTTAAAAACTCCTTGCAAACAGGGGTGCTTGGGTGGCGCAGTTGGTCGGGTGGCTTACTCTCGGTTTCAGCTTGGGTTGTGATCTCGGAGTTGTCAGATGGAGCACCGTGTCAGGCTCTGTGCTGGGCAAGGAGTCTGCTTGGGAGTCTCTCTCTCTCTCTCCTACCTCTCCCCGCCTCCCCCAGCTCTTGCTCTTTCTCTCTCTCAAATTAAAAACAAACAAACAAACAAACAAAAACCTTGCAAACAAATGCAGATCACTATTGTCCACATTCACTTTTCGAGCAGCAGGATGGTCAGTGGTGAAATCTAAGCCATTGCTGAGAACTGCTGTGAAGAAAGCTTTCTCTCTTTCTATCAGGCTCAACCCCTATCATCTTGCACTTGTCCTACATGACTGTCATTACAACCCGATTGTAACATAAGCTAATTATAGTCTGATAGTGACTAAGTGCAGCATGGATCAGAAGACCAGGATTAAAACAGGCCAGGGCTGTGTGTGTGTGTGTGTGTGTGTGCGTGTGTGTGCACACACACGCGTGTGCGTGCTTGCATTCATTTATATATTATAAGACCAGTAGTTATAGAACAACAATTAAATTGGGCTTTCAGTCCATTCACTGTGATGACAACTACCCATTTCCAATGGATGGCAGATGCTTCTTTAGGAAACAGCCCCAAGAATTCCTGAGAAATTAAATGACCCCTTGAATGACAGAGGAAATCTGTCATTGTGTCAGATGAAAGCTGCCCTCCTACTTCCCTATCCTCTGCCCCTCTCAGTCTGGCCTGGTCACTGGGTCCTGCCCACTGGCTGCTACACTAGTGGTGTTCCACAAACTACCATGACCTGACTCTACCTGGGGGACCCCTTCAAGTTTTCCATCTCAGGTTTCCCCATCTTTCCTCTTATTGCCTAGCAATGAGGTGCTAATAGACACCTGTATTGCTCTTGAGTCTCACAGGTAACTAAATAAATGTAATTTTTGAAATGTGATATACCATTTTTAGTTTACTGGATTACAATTAGAAAAATAATAGTGATATTGCAAGTGTGAGGGCTGCATACTCAAACAAGGTACACACAAGGTACACACAAGTACACACAACTGCATAATTTGCTACAATCTTTCTGCTCTCTAGAGAGCATCAGCTACACTTTGTAGAAGTTAACATGTGCATACCCTTTAAGTTAGCAGTGTCAGTGCTTGGAAATTTAGCCAAAGGGAATAATTAAGAATATGACAAATGTTTAGCTACTTGGTGTTATTCATAATAGAAGAAATGTGTTGGGGGAGAAGAAACACTTGCAGGTCCAACTACAGATAATTGATTTGATTAAAGCAATATATATCAGTGTCATGGAATGCACCACCATTCAAATGATAATATGAAATATATTTGCGTAAAAAGATGTTACATTGAAAGCAGGTAACAAAACAAAGAGGGTAGAATTCTGCTTCTGGGAAGATGGAATAGATCCACTTTTCTTATTCCTCCCACTAAATGCAATTAAAACCTCTGGATATGGTATATAAAACAAGCCTAGAAAGACTCTGAAAGGTGGAGAGAAGGCAGACTGGCTAGGGACCACAGCACCCAAGGAATGACCCGGTAGTGAGTCCCCTGGGGTTTTGCTTTTTGCCTCATGCATCCCAGACTTGAGCTGATGAAACCAGCAACCTGGAAACATCACTGGGCAAGACATCAAAAGGCCCAAGGAAGACCTTTGTTCTCTAGTCACCAGAGCAGGGGGAGACTTGCGAGACAGAAAACTTTTAGATAGTAAGTTCTCTATTCTGGCTAAACACCACAAAGAAAACTGCAGACCCACCCCCATCAGCAAGGACAAGTGAAATGTTTAGACTTCCACACTCATCCAGTTGTATTGAGGCACCCAGGGCCCCCACCAGGATGCCCATACTCAGAAGCATCAAGCTGTTCCCCAAGTGTCACAACTGTTACAGTCCAGTCCTGTACTGTTTTGCTGGCCTTGCTCAGCTTTAGTTCAGGGAGAGAGAGGAATGAAGTCCTCTAGGTTAGCAGCAGGATGGGGGATGGGAAAGGCTCTATGGCTTTCTCCCTCTCCCCTCCCCCAGGTGAATGTATCACCCCTCTTTGATAGCCCTCCATGCTCACATAGCTCTTCTTCTGTCTTAGAAGAGACTGCTTTCAGGAAGATATCCACCATCAGTCATTTACACCTCAGTACAGACTTGTCACTGAGCTCTCTCCTCCATGGGTCTTTGGAAAGGAAATCATAGCTATCCTTCTATTAGGAAGGACCGTGTCCCCTATTACAGGAATTGGGATCTATATGGAGAAGGAAAATTCGGAGGTATTTCTTGAATTTCTAGGATCTCTTGCCTTTATGTTGGCTTGGGTGCAGGAAACAAGCTGCCAACTGGATACAGGAAGCAATTGTCTACAGTAAGATTCGGCTGCCCCCAGGGCTTAGCAAGGAGGATAATTATTACTCCTTATGGGAGACAATGGTTCTATTAGTAATTTCTATTAGGATTAAAAATGTTTGCAGGTATAATTCCTTGCTAAAGTAAGAAGAAATGTACTCTATAGTTACACAACTAAAGGCCAAAGACAGACCCCTAAAAAAGCTGTCTTATTTTTCAAAAAATTTTCTTTAATTAAAAGAATGAAACTCTGTTAAAAATTAAATAATGGATTTCCAACTTCAGCTCCAACATATAAAAAACTTGGAGGTCATCATTCTCATCCTTATAATAAGATAAAAGCTAAACAAATTGAAATTCATGACTTTTCATGGACACACCAGAAAATTGAGGTCACAAAGCAAACAGCTCCCCTGAAATGTAGAGAGACAGGTGAATTCAGAGTCACAGCCAAGATCTGCTTACCTGAAGTGGAAACCCCTTTCAGCTAGAAACTAATGGGAACACTTAAATGGCAATTTTTGATGAATTTCTGAAGGCTGAGTACGGAGTAGTTTGAGAGTGAGAAACTCCTGGTGGCCCCAATTTGGGTGGAGTATCCCATTTCCATGGGTTTTACCTCTAGTAAACTTACCAGCTTCTCATAGGAAAAATCCAAGAGTATCTCCTTGTGGCTCTGGCAGGGAAAGGAGAAAAGTAACCATTTAGAAATATGCTAGAGTATTCTGCATAATAAAAGCCTATCCAGAAAGGGAACAGACTTTACCAGATCCTTATTCCACTTGGGGGAAGGGCACTTATTAGACCCCAGCTTGTTGCAGTCTTCCTATGTCACTCAAGGTGGTGAGGGGATGGGGGAAGGCTAAGAAGCACTTGTGGAGGTCACAGTCCAGGGACAGGGGCTCACTAAATGACTGAAATTTAAAAATAAGATTAGAATGCTTCCCCTACTTACCACATCTTACCACATCCTTACCATGTCTTACTGCCTCATCCACAGGACACCAGCATAGTGACAGAGAAGTACAGCAGAAAGAGCCACAAGGTGTGAACTCTACTGAAGAAGGAGTCTTTAGGGAAACCTAAAGACAAACACAAGGACCCTACAGGAGTTTGAAGGTTCTGGCACCTATGACCACAGCAAAAATTAAACAGAGGCCAATTCCTAGACAGATTAAAATAAAACACCACACTAACACCCTGTTTCCTTTAGTTCCTATTACTCATTACATCATGTCCAGCTTTTGACAAAAAAAATTATCAGGCATGACAAAAGTCAAGAAAAAAACACACAGTCCAAAGAGGCAAAGTAAGCATCAGAACCAGACTCAGACATGTTACAGATGTTGGAATTATCAGAGCAGTAATTTAAAAGAACTATGATTTAACATAACTAAGATTAATATGTTAGAGGCTATAAAGGAAAAAGTAGACAACATAGAAGAACAGATAGGTAATGTAAGCAGAGTGATAGAAATCCTAAGAAATAATCAAATGAAATATAAGGGAAAAAAACAATTGTAATAGTAATGAAGAATACAATTCTGATGACTTCATCAGCCAACTAGACATGGTTGAGAAAAAGATAAGTGAACTCAAAGGTAGGTAAGTAAAAACTTCCCAAACTGAAATGCAAAGAGAAAAATAATGGAAGGAAGGGGAAAAAAAATAAAAAAACACAGAATGGAACACCTAAGAACTGTGGGATATCAAAAGATATAACCTAATTGGATATGCCAGATAGCACATAATTGGAATACCAGGGGAAGAAATAAATAATGTAGTAGAAGAAATAATTGAACACTAGACAAACACTTTCCAAATTAATAACACGCCCCAAACACAGATCCAGGAAGCTGAGGGAACATCGGGTAGAATATTACCAAAAAATCTATGGTATTTATGCTACCATATTCAAACTTCAAATAACCAAAGACAAGAGAAATTCTTGAAACAAGTCAGGAGAAGGACACATCTTACTTATAAAGAGACAAGGATAAAAATTATAGCAGAATTCTTATTAGGAACCATGCAAGCAAAAAGAGAATATACCAAAATATCTAAAATCTTGAAAGAAAAACCCCACCAATCTAGAATTCTTTACCCAGTAAGATTATCCTTCAAGAGTGAAAGAGAAATAGACTTTCTCAAACAAACAAAAAACTGGAGGAATTAATCACCAGCAGAATGGCTCTGTAAAAAATAATAAAAGAAATCCTTCAGGGAGAAGAAAAATTATTTAGGAAATATTTATGAAATATATTTAGGGAATTGTTTAGAAATCTGGATCTACTTAAAGGAAGAAAGGAAGAGCATCAGAGAAGGAATAAATGAAGAGTAAATTAAAATATTTTATTATCCTTAATTGAGTTAGTGATAACTGCTTGTTTAATGTAATAATAGCAACAATGTGTTGGATGATTACAGCGTATGGATAAGTGAAATGGATAAAAGCAATATCATGAGGGATGGGCAGAAGTCATTGGCAATATTTTATTATAGGGTATCAATAGCAGTATTATGTTACTTGAAGATGGACTTAGTTATAAATGCATATTGCAATGTCTAGGGTAAAGGTAAATTTTTTAAAATTAAATAAAGGAATTGCAAAAAGTAAGAGTGAAACACTTCCTCCTCTACATTTCATAGCACTAAAGAGTAGCTGCTAGTAGTAATCCAGTGTGCATTCTCTGGGAGGCCCTGGAGCAGGATCAGCTCCCACGTATTTTTTTGGCACTTATATTTCTTCCCCCAGCATTACTAGATATCTTCTGTGCTTGTCTATTTCAGAGTGGGTTCTCCTGGAAGGACATGGTGGTACCCAGTCTAGTCTAGAAAACCCTCTTGAGAACAGTAGTGACAGATGCAGGTAGCCAGAGAAAAACTGCTTGAAGTAGAAATGACCTATGAGAAGGAGATGATCTTCACTCCCAGGTCTGGTGAGACACTGAATGAAGAACATTTGCCCAAGGCAGTAAAGCTGGGTCTGAGGGCTTTGTCCTGGCAATGTGCACTGGGGCAAATTAATCCACATCTTTGATCCTCACGGAGCAGACATTCATCACTCAATACACAATTCTCTGTGATGCTTTATGTAACATCCTCTCTGTGTGACAGCCCCTTTAAGTGGTCACCCAGTCTCCGCTCAAACTGTGCAGTGATGGGCAGTTGGTTAGTGGTAGGGGGGAATGAGGGCTTTGGTAGTTTAGTAAGTAGCTAGGGTGGTGGTAGGTTGGAAGGTGCTGGCTAGAGCAGTGAGAACAGGCAGAGGGCAAGAAGGCTGCTGTCAGACAAGAAGCACTGAGTGCTGCCGGAGACGGGGGCGGGAGCGGGGGTGGGGAGGGAACTGCACTTGAACTGACAAATGAAGGTGGGTTTTTGGAGCTAAATTACTTAAAGGAATGACCCAAGTCCTCAGTGAGTATGCAAAAGGGTCCTGCTCAGATGAGAAGAAGGCATTTGCATCTCCATCCCGCTGGCTACCAAAACTGTCTCCAGCTTTGGAAGAGGTGCTATTTTCTGTGGGAGTCACCCAGATTACAGTGAGTTTTGATTCCATGATGTTGCCAGGACAAAAACAAAGCATTCAGCTTTCTCAGCAGGAGAACCTCAATGCCCACAGCTCGCAGAAGGCAGGACACAAACATACCATGCACACGTGGTATATGCGCAAACAAGGGGTTAGGTAATTAAAGTGTCAGTTTTCCTGGAAGTTTCATGGTTTTTGATTGATTTGGTTGCCTGGGAAATAGTCCAGCTTGTTCTCTGCCAAGCTCAGAGGTGATAGAACCAGAATTAAATTTCTATTTTCTAAAGAGCTGATGGAGGCAGATTTTAAGTGAGCGTTCTGAACCATTATTTAAATCTGTATTTTAGAATTTCAAAGGGATCTGCAGAATAAATACCTTCATGCTTGAGAATGTGACATTTTTTTTTTTTAAAGAACATCAAACCCACAGTGGAGTCTTTTGTTTTAATTCTGATTCTGGAACTTTACCAACAAGCATTGGATGTGCCAACCCCAGGATGTTTTTGAACAGAGGTTTTACTTCTAAAGCATGTGGTTTTACTTGTGGCATATATTAAAATGTTGAATAATTAACAAGAATTTGGCTTTGGGAAATCTAAATTGGTTGGCTACAGGGCATTTTTAGAAAAGCATTCTGATACATTTAAAAGAAGGCACGTGTTGGGATTTTCCCAGAAAGTCCCTTCTTATCTACCAGATGGAAGAAACAATTTATTAATAAGGATTCTGCCTTGTCAATAATTTATTGAGCACCACTATAAGCCAAGCACATGAGATATATTATTTCTTATCTTCACATGACAGGTTGTTAAAAGGAGACTCCTGTTCTGTGTCTATCAACTCCCTTACCTGCTTTGAAAATATGAAAGATTGAGAGAAGATTCATGAAGAGAGTGGTGTATCACTTTCTAGCCTCAAACCTAGTGAGAGCTTGGAGGGACTCTCAGACTTTCAGAACGTTTTCCCTAATGTCTTACCTCCAGGGCTGGAGAGCAAAGTCCTGTGGTAAGTGAGGAGAACTTTCTTCTTCTCTTACCTTGATTCCACCTTCCCTTCTTTGGAACCTGGCTAGCAGATCCGAAAGAGCAGCTAAGAGCAGAAAGACAGTCTCTCCCTCCTCACTGTTCATGGAAGCAGGCCTGAGCTTAGAAAGGGAAGATGCAAAGCTAAGTCACACTCAGGGTTCCAGATCATTAAAAAGAACTGAACTGTGTCGTTGCTGAATTAGACTGTCAACTAAGTGTGAGCAGAGTAGACCTGTGGATTGTCACTCACAGGTGGGGGAGAGCACCGTCTCCCTGCCTTGCCCAACCCCTGCCCCCCAGGATTGCTTTCTTAGCACACCAGTTACACCAACAGCACCACCAACTACGCGGGATTAGGTCCTCCATCTCGTAGATAGGAAATAGGAAAATAAAGGCCAGAGAAGTTTAATAGTGGGGTTGGAAAACGGATTCAGATTTTCCCATTTGAAATATACCATACCTTTGGTTACTATACTCAGAGAGGAAAAATATTATGCTAAATATTAGAAATAAGGAAGAAATAGATCTTCAAGAAGGACAAGTTTCTCCTAATAATTGATTTTTTATATTATCTATACTTTTAAATCACTTTGACAAAGTTCACTATTAAAAAGAAGTAACCTTTTTTAAAAAAGGTAGGTGTAAAATAAAAGCGAGGGATATTTATTTATTTCATTTCAGTCTGTGTGAAACCACATAACGGATATATTTTTTCCTCTGCATCTACAACCTCCCAGGAGGACATAAAGCCCTGGGTCCCTTTCCATCTTGAAGGTCTATTATTCTATGTGAAAACTTATTTATAAATTAGAGATTTGAAGAGCCAAGTCTTTGCTTTATGGTTTTCTTTATGTATCTATTTACAAATAGCAAGAGTACCAGGTGCATTTTGCATTTCATTTGATTTACACAACTTCGAAGTAAGAAAGACTTTCCAGGAACCCATCAACTTCCAGAACCTCAGGCTATTCTCATCATCTGTTTCACCATTATCCATTGACGGGATGGATGGATGGATTGATGGATGGATGGATAGATGGATAATAGGGATGATGAGTGGGGCTCAGCTACAATCAGACCTACCCGAATAGGGGAAAACCAAGAGTTGTTTCACACTGTGAGTTTTCCTTTACTACTCAAACAGAACACTGAACATCTGACATTTCTGGTCACCAAGTATGTGACATTTTTCCCCACACCAAGCAATCCTCCATGCTGCCAATTTGGTGTCCTACAATTTAACTCAATTTAGATGCTATTTACCTGGAAATAGCATCAGACCCCACAGGTTTAGGGCTCAGGCCTACAAGACTTCTCCCACTCCACTTCAGATGCCAATCGCAAGTAGTAGGTCCCCAGGTTACCTACAGCTTCTGTGTGAAGAGCCAGATAAAAAGATATACAGGATGAGGTCTGGGAGAGTCCTGAGTACAGGTGCTTTTGTCCCTGTGAAGTTGGGGTGCATCACCTCCTAGTACATGGATGTCTTCCCCAACTGGGAAGCTCTCTGAACCCCATACTTCCAGGATTTTTTATGGAGGCTTCATCACGCAGGTATGATTGATCATTACTTCCATTTTTCAGCCCTACTTTTTGTCTCAAGAGAATGAGAGACAAGGCTGAAAATTCCAAGCCTCTACTCATGGTTTTGTCTTCCTGCCGACCAGCCCCATCCAGGAACCCACCTAGGGTCACCTCAAAGAACAAAAGACACTCCTATTACCCAGCACATGACAAGGGTTTCAGGAGTCCTGTATCAGGAAGTTGAGTCAAAGATCAAATATGAGGACAAAAGATTTTTTTAGTGCTCTGATCACTTAGGAAATGACAAGAGTTTTAGGAGTTCTGTGAACCTGGGGCAGAGACCAGTATGCATTTTCTAGGATCTCCTCCTACCCTTCTTGAAAGCCTACTTCCATAGGTGATTTACATCATGATAACCTGGAATCCTCAGGGGAACCATGAGTAGTTCCCACTTCTCAGGAAAGAACAAGAAGCAAAGAGGCTGTGACTTGCCCAATGCAAGGAGCCCACCCTCACCCTGCCCACCGCATCATACTGTTCCTGTGAGTCTTCATGGCGTTCAAGTCCAAGGCTGGCGGGCTCCAGGGGCAAAGAGGAGGGAGGAATGTCACCTCCCTGCAAGCTGTGTAACTAAAGCTTACCTGTCTGGCCCAAGTAAGCATTTGCAGGCACAGCTTTGTCTGTTCTGCCCCCTCTTAAGATGCATAATTGGGTCAGACTCTCTCCTCCCTCCACACTCCAAATTGAAGTTGTTAATGTACTAGAAATGCAAATTGAACTAAAATTAGTTTAGCTTCATTTTCCAAAGGCCATCTTTCCCCCTCTTGCAGAGAATGATTTTACATAATTTTATTCTGAGAGGAAATAATCACTCAGCTTTTTGAAAAAATGAGCCTCTTTAAATATGTATTTTTGCCCTTTTCTGTCACCTTTTGCAGACCGAATAGCAGTTCTACTTTATGATCTTTGTTCTCATTTCAACATTGGTAGACACAACACATCTCAACAAGACAGGGAGACAGGCAAAGGAGGAAGATCTGGGGAATCTGCAAGGGCACGGGAAAAGAAGGAGCCCCCACCCCCCACCCTGTCAATGGCCGCCTTGCATTCCATCCTCCAGGTGGCCTCCACATTAGACCAATAAAAATCACAGGGGACCCTAAATTTTTTTTAAGATTTTATTTATTTATTTGACAGAGATCACAAGTAGGCAGAGAGGCAGGCAGGGGGTGGGGGAGCAGACTTCCCACCGAGCAGAGAGCCCGAAGTGGGGCTCGATCCCAAGACCCTGGGATCATGACCTGAGCTGAAGGTAGAGGCTTAACCCACTGAGCCACCCAGGAGTCCCCAAAAATTATCTTTTAAGGAGTAAATCTACGCAGGCAGGAATCCTACGAGATATAAGATACTGGGATCCTATAGTAAGACGGTGAGACTCCTTTGCCCTTTTCTAGCTGTGACCTTTTTCCGTCTGGAAGGTGGGGATTATACTACAGAATCTGCTGTAGTGATCTCAAAGGATCATTGTTTTTTTGTTTTGTTTTGTTTTGGGGTTTTTTTAGGTTTGGTGTTTTTTTGTTTTGGGGTTTTTTTGTTTGTTTTGTTTTGTTTTTGTTTTTTTTTTGGTGGTGGAGGGTTTAGGGAGGGTATTGTTTGCTTGTTTTAGGACTGTGTAAGCTTGGGGACTAATTAAGAAAACCTGGTGGGCTCTCTTATGGGTTGTACTCCCTGGGTTTGTTCACCGGTTGACCTTCTCATGTGTTACTAGATCAACAGTATCTTTTTCATGATGCCTAAAACCTCATGGTGACTGGGACTGGTTTTCAGATGACAAGCCTGTGAATGGAGGGAGATTGGATACTAGCTGTTCTTTCCAAGACTGTGTTCATCCAGTTGCAGGAGTTGGCTATTTCTCAGGCCAGGCTGCAGTGGTTGCAGCGTGTGCTCTGGGATGGTTGCCTGGAGCGACCCCCTCTTCTCCAAGAGAGTGCTCAGACCTTATAGTCGGTGCCTGTGCCTTCGTCAGTACTGTGTATGTGCTCATCCTCTCCACCCCTACTGGACATGGACAATTCGTTTTTTCTAAAGGTGTCTACCTGGCCCATGCTGAACTAATTAAATTTCCTCCCTGGTATTTGGAATTTGGAAGAAAGGGACAGAGACTGGGATTCATCTACATGGCAGCACCAGCAGTGAAGGCCAGTCAGCTGGTGACACATTCTGCTGTTTTTTCTTACTTAAATGTTTGATGGAATTTACCAGTGACCCCCTCCGACTTTGTGGAGACATTTCTTTTTATTAGGAAATCAATTTTAAAGATAATATAGTATTTGAGTCATTCCTCTCTCGTTAGTTTCCGGCAGTTGTGTTGCCCAAAGAATTTGTCCAGTTGCCACAGTTACCGGCAAAGTTGTTTATGGTAATGACTTATCATCCTCCTAATATCTATAAGATATATAATTATAGCCCCTCTTTTATTCCTAATATTAGCAACTTTGTTTTCTCTGTTTTTTTTTCTTTACTATTTTTGGCTTTGTTAACTTTTCTATCATTTGTTTTCCTTGTTGTTAACTATTTCATTGATTTCTGATCTTTGATTTTCCTTCCTTGTACATTGGGTTTAATTACTTTTATTTCTTTTTACTTTTCCAGGTGGAATTGGGATGATTTACTTTAAACCCCTCTCGGTTTTTTATTGAGATGTAATTGATGTATAACATTATATAAATTTAAGTTGTACAATACTTTGATTGATACATTTATACTTTGCACTATGATTACTACCATAGCATTAGCTAACACTTCTATCACATTGCATAATTATTATTCCCTTTTTTTATGTGAGCAATTAAGTTCTAGTCTTTTAGCAACTTTACAGTTATTATAATGTGGTTATTGTTATTGTGCATTAGGTCTCCCAGGACTTATTTTTCTACTAGTTCTACTAGAACTATCTAGTTCTAGTAGAATATCTAGTTCTACTAGATATTAAATAATATCTTCCTAATTCTCTCATCCTTCCAGCCCTGGTAACCACTATTGTGGTGGTTTTTTCCAAATTTGGCTTTTTTATATTCCACCCATAGGTGATATTATACATTATATATATATATATATATATATATATATATATATATATATATACACACATTATAGATATGTTTTTTCTCTGTCTGACTTAGCTCTCCTATCATAAAGCCCTCAAGGGCCATCCTTCTTGTCACCAAGTGCAAGATTTCCTTTTTCCTCATGGTTAAAAAATATACTGTGGTATATATACATATCTCCATTCATCTGTTGATGGACACTTAAGTCGTGTTGATATCTTGGCTATTACCAATAATGTTGCAATAAACATGAGAATGCAGATATCTTTTTAATAGTGTGTTTTTATCATATGTGTGTGTGTGTGTGTGTGTGTGTGTGTGTACCTAATTCAGAGACATCATACCTTAATTGGAAATCTAACCTGTATGACTTACTGCTCTATAATTTGGTAAGTTACTGCCCTGCCCTGAGATCTGTTCTACCACTGACCAAACACTCAGAAATACCTGTTTTTCATATGTTTTGGGGGGCCTTGCAGGGGTTAACCCTGAAAAGAGTTTGTTGTTGTTGTAGTTTGTCTGATTTTGTTTCAATTCTGTGGGTGAATGTTTCATCAGTCATTATATAATTAAATTTCTGAAGCAGTTAACAATTTTTATTATCTGGAAGGGTCAATTCATTTGGTTTAATCAAAATGTGGTATCAACAGCAGAACTCAGTTCTGCTCAGAGCCCATATCTCTCCACAGATGTCATTAATTGTTTTTTCATTTATTTTTATTTTAATTTATTTTAGCATAATAAAGATTTACTCAAGCCTCTGATGACATTTCAGGACACAGTTTTAAATGTCACCTTTTATCTTGTCCCATCCACTTGTTATATTTATGTTGTTGTTTTCCCAGTGTCGGAAGGAGGGACATTCATGATTAATTGATTAATTGGTTGATTTTTGAAGAGTTTGGTTGGGGAAGCTCACACTGGACATACACAAATAATTTTTGGTTTTAATTATCCTAACCTAACTATTTATTACTTTATGGGCTAAGATTTTTATTCCCTTATAATTAAAAAAAGAAGAAGAATGTAATATGAGAAAGCTGTCAATGAGAGCAGAGCCCAGAGGGAAGGATGGAGAACAGCAGGCTGCGGGGTGGAGGGAGAGGTTGGAAGGGACTCTACTGTTGCTAAGAGAACACATCTTAAAAATTCTCGTCACAAGAATAAAAAAAGAACTTTGTAACTACGTGTGGTGGCAGATGTTAACTAGACTTCATGGGGGTCACCCCCCAATATATACAAATACTGATCATTCTATTATACCCCTGAAACTAATATAATGCGGTATGTCAATTAGACCTCAATTAAAAGGAAGAGGAGGGCCTCCTGAGTGGCTCTTCCACCTACTACCTTCCTCCTCCTCCTCCTCCTCTTTTTCAGTTGAGCGGCAAGTTGGTTGAGCCTCTGACTCTTGATTTCGGCTCAGGTCGTGATCTCAGGGTCCTGGGATTGAGCCTTGCGCTCAGCAGGGTGTCTGCTTGAGATTCTGTCTCTCCTTCTCCCTCTTCCCTCTGCCCCTCCCGTCAACCCCGCTCAAACTCTCTTTCTCTCTCTCAAATAAACAAACAAACAAGCAAATAAATAAATGTAATTTTTTTAGAAAAAGAAAATGAAGAGGAAAACACAACGGACTTTGTGGGGCAGCCCTGGTTATGGAAAGGGCAATGGGATAGAAATTCTGGTCTTAGGGATTCTCCTAAGTAGCTGTGAAGCTTGAAGTAGGTCACTTTTGCCTCCAGGAAGCTTGGGAAGGTGAAGAAATGGTATCTTTCCCCAGCTAACTCCCAGGGGCACTGCTACTCAGCAGACACCCCACTTGTTCCCGGCAGGCACTCTGAAGTCAATCTACCAGTAACTCTTTATCTCTAGTCTTCAGTTCTGTGTTTGTGAAGTGAGACCATTGAAATCAATCACCTGTAAGCCCTTCCTAAGCCCTAATATTTCAAGATTTTGAAAGGGATTTTTTTTAGGTCTAACTCAACTTTCGGAGTTCCAGGGACGTTTTGAAATTGATGCAAAATTTCATGTGTTTGTGTGCATGTGTACAGGTATGCTTTTTTTCTGGAGAAAGTGTTCTTAATGCTGTTTTCGATTCTAGGATATTCCCTAAGTGCAAAAATACTAAGAAACCAATGAATACTTAATGTAATCACATTAATTCATTTCATCATCATAATCAAACATTGAGTATATTTTATGGGTTTATATGAGCACATAGATGAACAAGACACATTTTGGAGAAATGTTTAATCAGTAAATCATCAACAAAGTTGTGTTGTTTCTCCTGGGGTGTGTTGAATTGGATTAATGTCAGGAATTCTGGTGCCTGGCTGCAACTCTGACCCCCAGTTTTCTCAAGTGGGATATAGCTTGAATCGCATGCATCCTGCTTACTTTTTCCGATTATTTATTCAGTTGATGAACAGCAATGTTGCCCTATATGTCAGACACTGTGCTAGGTTCGAGGAATACAGCTGGAAATAACACTGACAATGTGCTCCCATGGAACAACAGACTAGCTGGTAAGCTATGGATTTGATTTTCCTGAGGTGTATATGAAGCAGAAGGGTTGAGAAGTGGGAAATGCATGTTATTATTCACCGCAGTTCAGAACCGGAACAAGTGGTTTTGTTTCCCCTTATTTTCTTCTTTAAATATAAAATTGAGCCAAGGGAATAAGGAAGCATCTAGACAAGCCATATACACATTATGCTTCCTGAATTTAGAGAGATAACAGAAATGGTAACTGTTTCTCTAAAAACGAGTGATGTGTGTTTTACAAATCGATCTCTGGGCTTTTGGAGATGTTCTGGGGCTGGCCTTCTGGAACTGGAAAGGATTAGGAACACGTGCTCAGACTTCCCACCCAAGAGGATAGATTGAACATGGGGAAAAAATGCCCTCGTTTCAAAAGACATAGAAATAATAATTTTTTAAAAAACTTTAAAAATAGTTACAATCATAGAGAATTAATAAAAATATAAAAGTAAAATTATGGAACTGCATACTAAAATAAAAGAAATCTCAGCCACATCAGATGCCAGCAGACAAGAGAGCGTCAGCCTCGAAGTGTCAAGGGTATGTGCCTTTGAGCACAGAATTCTTTAGCCAAGTATACATGGGAATGGGGAACAATCTGTTTTAATAAGCCTTCCAGGTGGTTCTGAGGCAAACTGAGGTTTGAGAACCTCCAGACTTGGGCATTTTCTTTACAGGCATCCTGGAGAAAGCTTCTCCATTCTGAACAACTCACAGCTACCTCCTTTCCTTCCTGCAAATACCTAGAACTCGACTGGCCTGATTTTGCCCACATTTACCAACACCTGGTGTGGGTTGTGTAACAGGGACACTATCTTAACCTAAAAGGAAGCAGTTACAGTGAGGTGAAGTTCCAGATACCCATAAAGCAGGTTAGAGTGGGATGTGGCGTTTAGAGAGCTGGGTGACTTCCAGCAGCCACCATATTACATGGAGTGTTGCCTACCTGTGAAGCATTCTCTTCCAGGGAAAACAAGCCATCCTTGTCTTCCCTCAGCCTCAGTCCTCAGGGAGTGGGCGTTCTTCTGTCAGAGTGCATCTGCCTTTGTGTGTTTAATTACTTCCTCGCTCCAAGATAGAGCTTGAAACAGACTTTGCAATAAACTGTCATGAAGGGGCTGAGACCCACCTGTTCTGTTTTTCAAAGGGTTTATTCTCAGCCTCTCCCGTGCATGCCCCACGGAAGCTCTTTAGGGAAGATCTTTTCTCTCTGCTAATTCAAGTGTTTACTGTCTGGTTTTTCTAGGTCTGAGACCAGTCTCCTGACCCAAGGACTTTCATCATTTTTAAAGAGTTTATTTTTCCCTTCAGGCAAAAGGAAAGGAAAATGCAAGTTTCTATCAGTCACCCATGGAGAAGTGGTTGGAAGCTTTGCTTTCCAATGAGATTTGTCTCCTTATGGTCCCATTATGGTCCCATTATGGTCTCATTATGGTTGCAGAGCCCAGAACTAAAAGGGGCTTGTGGAAGGTGGTCTCGGAGCCTGCAGCAACACTGAAGACTTTAATTTTCAGCCTCTGGCCCTGGTTGGAGATGACCTTATTCATTTTGGGGTCTTCAGCTCTAAACACAGAGGTGATTAGGAAATGCTGTGAGGTTAAGTGAGTGAATGAATGATTGAATGGTTTTATTTTCCATTTGAATTGATTTCTATGGTTCCTGGTTCCTAAGGCAAAAAGGCCAATCCCTTGATATGTAGTTGTGAATCTTTGGACAGTATTGTGCAGTGTGTAGAACGGTTCCATGCTCACCGATTTTGATGGAGCCCTCCAGGGGCACTCAAGCTTGGGAGAAAGTGCCTCCCAGCTACACTTTTAGATGAAGAACCTGAGTCTGGGGATGCATAAGGCCATACTTTCAGGAAGTAGCTGAATTAAGACCAAAAATTCATCTCTTCAGATTTTCGTCTCAGGTAGGCAGACAATAGAACAAATTTGCATCTTCAGCCATCCTTGCTCAAAAGGTGGGAAATGGTATTTAAATGGAGAGCATAATGTTGAATCAGAGTTTCCACTCAGAGAAGGTATTTGGGGAGGAATAGGGTGATATAGTTTGTGTTTTGGAAGAATCCCATACTTATAGTATGATTGAGAAAGGAAGAGTAGGGGAACAGACACTTCCTAAAAATTGTGATGCCACCACTGGAAAATGTAAGGTCATCCAGGGTAGATTTGGAGCACGTGTCCCATTTTCCTTACCCATTGTTCTGCTCCGATTAATCAATGTAACTGCCTCTCAGAACATACCTTATCTGGGTGTAGGAGAAAATGATAGAAATATCACATTTTATAAATGGGTTTATTATTTAAATTACTGGCTCTCTCTTTTTATTCCTATTGCTTAACTATAATTTAGTTCTTTTTTCTTATTCCCATGCTACTAAAGGTTACTGCAGAAAGTTTGGAAAAAATAGAAATGCATAAGAACATAAAAATCACCCATAATTTCACCACATGGAGAGCAGTGCTGGCAAGGGGGTGTTGTATTTATGTCCCAAATTTCATCTCCACTCCCATACCCATCCACTAATTACACTGGTTCTCATTAGTCTAGAGGTGCTGCTGGAGCCACTGTAGGGAGAAACCCTCCTCTTCCTCTCTCCACATTGTTGTCCCTTGTTAGAGACAACACATGTGCTAAGGCTTGAGGAAGATAGAAGGGACCATCTGGTCCTTATTTGCCAGGGACTTCTTGGTTCTAGCATTAAAAAAATCCCACATCATGGCAATGCTTCGGTACCAGGCAAACCGGGATGGTAGATTTATCTCTCCTACTCCAGTGGGAGAAAGGAAGCGTGCTGACTCATCCATGGGAGAGTTGGTGAGAGGCTGACACTCAGCAGCCCCATTGCCCTTGTTGGGCAAGGTTAATGTGTTCAAGTCACTGCTCATTCATGGCAGGACTCTTGTTTCTTGTTGGATCTGTGCCCAGGCACAGTGAGCCTCATGATCTCATCATTTTTTCTCTTCCTTAGCAGAACCTAAAGCAAAGTGGTGGATTGGTTATTAAGTTTATCCTGCTCTGCTGGCCCATAGACCTTCCAGGCAGGCAGGGGAGGGGCAAGGGATGGTGACCATGACCGAAAGCAAGTTTAGGGGACATTGCTGCCTTTGATAAAACTGATTTAGTCCCTGTTTAGCTCTTTGTGTCTACTGTCGACTGATTATAGCCCAGAAGGAAGGCAGATGAGTAATTTAGAATCCTAATCTCCAACATACCAGTGCTTTGACAGACAGACCTCTTTAAAGTAAGGGAAAGTCCAGGGTTTTTTTTTTTATGTAGATACTAGGATGGGTTTTAGCATAATTTGGCTCATCGTATTACAACGTGTGGTATTCCTGAGTGTAAACAGGGTGCTTTGCTCATCGTAAAAATGAGAAATATGAGAAATATTTTTCTTCGTAGAGGAAGCCAGTTGGAAAGGCAGTGAATTAGATTAATGATTTGTGATTCTTACAACCATTTGGTGACTTTCCTACGGGCTGGTGTGACTTGAGTTGGCAGCTGTAGCTCAGTGAAGGCTGAATCAAGGTCAAGCAAAGATAAGGTCTCCAACTAGACCCAGCCTTGGCAACTGTGAAGTAGGTGTGTCAATCTTTACTGTCTTCACCTTCTACCTGCCCTTCTTTTGCATCTCCATTTCCACCATACTTCCTTTACCCTACTCTTTCTCACCATCTTTTGAGGAGCTCTTTCATGTCTGAGCAACTCTTACCATCAAGTTGACTCATTTCTGGCAGTTTTTCACAAAACTAAACATACCCTCACCATATGATTCAGCAGTCGTGTTCCTTGATATTTTCTCCTGTCCATACAAAACCCTACACACAGATGTTTATAGAGCTTTATTTGTAATTGCCAAAGCTTGGAACATCCAGATAATGAAATATTACTTGGTGCTAAAAGGAAATGAGCTATTAAGCCATGAAAAGACATGAAAGAACCTTAAAAACACATTACTAAATGAAAGAAAAGGCTGGAAAGGTAACCTACTATATTATCCCAGCCATATGATATTCTGGAAAAGGCAAAATCATGGAGACAGTAAAAAAAAAAAAAGAAAAAAGAAAAGAAAAAAAGAACAGTGGTTTTATGGGATGACTAGTGAAGCACAGAGGGTTTTCAGGGCAGGGAAGCTGTTGCATATGATACTATAGTGATGGAGATAGGTCACTATATATTTGTCTAAACCTGTAGAATATACAACACCAAGAACAAATCCTACTGTGCCCTATGGACTCTGAGTGATAATATGTCAGTGAAGGTTTGTTGGTTGTAATAAATGTGATGGGGAGTGTTGAGAGTAGGGGAGGCTGTTCATGTCTGGAGTCAAAGGTACATGAGAACTTTATTCCCCACTCCATTGTACTATGAACATAAAATTTCTCTAAAAAATAAAGTCTATGAACAACGAGCAAAACTGACCTATCCTGAAGGTCCTTCCCTCAGGGTTGTGAGACAAAAGGCAAGAATGGGTTGAACCTGCTCATCTGGGCAGGGTCAGTATCTTGACAGCTCCTTCTGCCTATACCCAGGGTTCCCACCCTCCTCTCAGAGCCTTGACACTGACATTTTCTGAGTAGTAGAGATTTCCCTGGATTCTGACTCCTACCTTACACTTCAACCCTTCTTCCTCTTTGTGGTCTCCCCACATTCCATCCTCTCATCTCCTTTTCTGTCTAGGAGCCATTCAGATTTAGGGTTCTGGTGGATGGTCTTCCTGACTTCAGTTTTGGTCCCTATCCAAATTTCTACAAGTCTACCCCCTTTGCCCCAGCCTCACATCTCCTGGTTTCTGCCCAAGCATCCGGCATCTTTGACCACCCAAGCCAATAGCCCCAGCACCACATAATGCAGCAGAAGCCCATCCCTGGCAGTTTTCTCAGTGTGCCTGTCTTCAGGGCAGACAGCAAGGAAATTGCTTAGTTCCCAAGGCAACCATCCCCAGGTCCCAAGGAGGAAGCTGTTGGGGGACAGAGCAGTAGGTCTGCTGGCAATTTCCTCCCACTGGAGATGTGGTGGGTTGAAAGGTCCCAAAGGGAGGGCACATATGGAGCCAGCCGGTAAGATGGAATAATGACCGACACTTCCTCTGCCTTTCTGCAACACAGAGAGCAGTCTCACCTCCCCTGTTTCTGTGTTCACACCAGAGCCACGTGGGAGGGACAGCATGGTCAGCCTCCTGGGGAAGAGGGAGGCACAGGCAAAAGAGCAGCAGTTTTTGAAGCCTGGAAGTTCAGGAGTCGAATCCTGCCTGAGCTCTGCACTAGCTGAGTAACCTCAGCCCTAAGTGTCTCCTCTCTACAGCAGGGAAGATGCCTTCCTTGCTGGGTTAAGAGGATCAATGACAGTGTGTCACTGCCCCCCCCCCAGGAAAGCATATGGCCCATTAAATAATAGCTTTTACTTTTATTTTTCAGAAAAAGAAATTGTAACTTTAAAAGGTGAAGTCACTTGTCCAAGGTCGCATAGCTGATTGGCAGCTAAGCTGGAATTCAAACCCTTGTCTATGTATATATTCTTAGAAAAGAAGGAAGGGAAGGAAGGAAAGAAGGAAGAAGGGAAGGAAAGAAAGAAGAAAGGAAAGTAGGATGGAAGAAAGGAAGGAAGAGAGAGAGGGAGGGAGGGAGGGAGGGAGGGAAGAAGACATGTGGGTATAAACTCCTGAAATTAGCTATCGATATCCAGAATATCATTATGTAAGACCCAAGCCACAGGTCTAGGTTTTAATATTCTTTTATTGAACGCTCACTGTGCCAAGAATTTGACTTTTTTATCACATTTGTCTTCACGACTGGCCTACAAGATTGGGACTATTGTCCCCAACTTATAATTCACAAGGAAGGCAAGTGCTTGAGTCTGGATCAGATTTCTCTGATGTAAAGTCTCACGCTTGTTCTTCATCTCCGGGCTGCCTGGCCTCTCCTCATGGGCACAGGCATGTGGGCCAGTCCCTGCAGGGCTTATGAGGCAAAATAGCCAAGTGAGACAAAACGTGGGAGGAAACAGAAGCCTGGTCCAACAGTAGAGCCAGAGGCCTGGGGAAGCGGGAAGAGCTGCTTCGGAAGGATTTGACCCTATGGAGGACTTACTCCTGACATTTGCTTGCTCTTAACTCTTTCTTTTCTGGAATCCCTGGCTGACAAGATCCAGGCCTGGGGAAAGTGCCAAAATAAGGCTACCAAGGCCGGGGACCCCATGGCTCAGGCTCCAGATGTGAGGAGGGTGACTGGAGTTGAAGCCCCACCAGATCCTTCCATGATGCCACCCGCTCCTTGATTCTGTCAGGAATCAAGATGCTCACTGCTCACTGTGGCCATCCTCACTCTCTTGTTTTCAAAGCAGCCAGTGTTTTGGTTTCCAAGCAGTCCTTCCCAATGTGAGGAGACTAGAAAGAGGAAGAAGGGTTGAAGTGTAGGGTAGGAGTCAGAATCCAGGGAAATCACTACTACTCAGAAAATGTCAGGAATGCCACCAGTGACCCCGGGGAACTGGGTGGTCATTTGCCACCTGTTTTTTGCACATTCATTTGCAGAAGCAAGAACTGCAGAACCATGACAACATAGGAGTTTTGTGGCCAGAGAAGACCAGATGCAAATGTGCATTCCCCCACCACTGACTAGCTAGGTGACTTTGTGTCATTTACCTAACCTCTCTGACCATCTGTAAAATAGGAAGAATCTGGGAAGGGTGGGGTGGGGCCAGGGAAGACCACACGAGTGGCACCACCATCATCCACTGCATCCCAGGACCTGAGTGTTGGCTTGGAAGGCTGGGACTGGGGTCGTCAGTGCTGGGTTCGTAAAGAGGCCTTGGAGACCGTCCAATGGCGATGAAAGTGCACAGTGGACCAAGGCAAACCACCAGAATTCGCAAATAGTCATTTATGATGAAAAATAGTTCTGTCACATGGACTAGAACTTTCACATTAACAAGATCAACAAGTCACTCAGGAAGCCAAACAGATCACTGGAGGGAGAGTAAAGCAGAGAAGGCAGACTTAGCACTAATGTGATAAATATGTCTGAGGGCTGACATTGTGCCTGCTATGGATTGAATCATTTCCCCCCAAAATCCCTATGTTGAAGTCCTAAGCCTCAGGACCTGAGAGTGGGATTGTATTTGGAGATAAAGCCTTTTAAGAGGTAAATAGATTAAAATGGGGCCATTAGGGTAGCCCTCGTCCAATGTGACCTGTGTGCTTGTGAGGAGATTCGGACACTGAGGGACGCGGAGGGAAGACCATAGGAGGACACAGGGACAAGACGGCCATCTGCAAGCCAAGGAGAGAGGCCTTAGAAGAAACCTGTCCTGCCAGCCGCCGCCATCGTGCTCTCAGGTGTCCAGCCTCTAGAATTGTGAGAAAATTAGTTCCCGTTGTTTAGTCTGCCTGGTCTGGGGTATTTGTCGTGCAGCGAGAGCCAACTCCCACAGTGTCAGACACTGGCGTAGAGACTGTGGGGGTCGGGTCACATTTACTCTCCTGGAGCTGCTGTTCCCTTGAGGGAGAATTGAGTCCAAAGCAAGGAAGCCAGAGAAGCTGACTTCTCTGACACAGGAGCTGAGACCAGAGAAATGAGAATGAGCCAGGCATGGGGGAGCCAGGAGACAAATATTCCAGGAGGACAGACTTGCAGTGGCAAAGGCATTGGGGCTGCAGGACCATGGGCAAGGTCCGGGAATGGTCCCAGGACCATGGGCAAGGAACAGGAAGGAAGCAGAGAAGCCCGAGCAGATGAGCAGGGGCACGAGGAACCAGGGGAAGCTCACCGAGGCTGCAAGGCCAGACTCTATAGAGCTCGTGAGCCAGACTCTACAGAGCTCGTGAGCCAGCCTGCAGAGCACAACCTTCCTTCTGAGGCCAGCGAGCAGTAACTGAACCGCTGGAAGCAGGGCAGCAGTACGACCTGGTCTACACATTTAGAAGATCACCTTGGCTGCCATGGGGACAGCAGGTGAGAGGTTTATGTAGCAGTTGGGCGGGCGTGATGGTGGCAGAAGAACTGGAGAAGAGTAGAAGGATGTGGATATTTTGGGGGTCTACCCCACATTGACAGGCACTGATCAGTGGAACTTGGAGGGTATGGGAAAGAGTAGAATCAATGACAGCTCTCAGGATTTTGGCAGATGAGTCCATCGCAGTGGCATTTATCTAACTGAGGAACCTGGGAGAAGTTCTGTATGATACATGTTAAGCATAGAAGTGATTTTGCCAGTGGGACCAGAGTATGTGAAGACAGCGAACAAGTCTTCTCTCTGAGTACCTCTGGGTACTCAGACCAGGTGTTAGATCCACCCAACTCCATCTAGCTTAACACAAAATATATTGGCTAAAGTAACCAGGAAGCTCAGGGGTAGGTATGTGCTTCAAGCATGGCTGGATCCAGTTTGAATTTCTCTCCCTCTTTCTCTCTCTCCTCTGAGGTGCTTTCTTCTGGGTTTATTTATCCTCAGGCAGGCACATACCATATATTTCCTCCCCCCCGCCACACACAAAGTGAGGGGCAGTGCTGGTCCCAGGAATGACTCTTATTCACTTGGCTTGGGTCACATGAACAACCCCAAGTGACTCACTGAATCGATGTGCCCTTGGGCTGGAGGGAACACTCACGGGCTGAGTTGGGATACATGTCTGAGGGAAAGGAGGTAAAATTATCTTCTCCACCTAAAACCATCTGGACTGCAGGTGAGAAAGAGATGGTCCCCCCCCAAAGCAAGGGATCCTGAGCTGATGAAAACAAGAGCAGGTGACCATGACCACGTTCCACCATGCCCTGGGTAAAGATGGACTTTATTTTGTTTCAGCCCAGAGATCCCACCTGTTTCTAAGCTTTAGCTGAGGCTCACCTGCTTCTCACACTGACCAGTTTCCCCAGGGGATGTCTCCTTATGTAGTTCTTGAAGGTCAATTTTATTTCCTTTATTCCTGTTTTTTCTAGAAGGAGGCCTCAGGGAACTGGGGTATATGTAAATGAAGAATCTGGCTCAGTGCAAGGCACACGGTAGGCCCTCCATAGATGGCAGTAATTACTATAGTCATTTATTGGCCAAGTGTCTACTGACGTCCTGTCACATGCAAGACATGCCCAGGGAACTTGGGATTTGTATGCTCACCTCGAGACTCAACTAGGGGTCCAGGGGTTGAGTCTGAGGCCTGTTTGGAAAGTCATGGCTCACACCTGCACAGGGTTCTTCCTAAGAGAACTTAGGATCCTCCTGAGAGAACAAACACTGGAGGAGGAGGGGCAGACAACGAGAGCCTGACCAGCATCAAAACTCCAGTATTCCAAGCAGAGGTTGTTTGCTTCTGTGCCCCACCAGGGGCTGATGCCTGAAAACTCCAGAGAGAGGGGAGGGAAAAGAGCTGCCAGACTGAGATCCCTGGAGGGCTGTGGGACAGACCCGCTCTCAGCCAGGCCCTTCTGGAACACACAGCATGGGGTGGGGGTGGGCGTACATCGTGCCTCTCAGTCCAGCCACAGCCCCGGGAATGGCAGTGGTTCCAGCTGAAAACACAAGCATTAAGTCACTTTGCTGAAAATCAATTCTCTGAAAGCTAATTCACTAAGAGCCAATTTACCGAAAGACCAAGTCACTGAATTCCTGAATTTTTATGAAGTGTTCTTTTCTCTCTTGCTCCTGCCGCTGCCCTGGCCTCTACTAATATGTGAATGGTACTGGCGGCAGGGTTGGGCAGAGACACTGTTCTTTGACAGGGACCACCACGATCTCTATTTTTGTGGACTTCTGTGCTGACTCTGCTCCTGAATCTGGCCAGTGCCTGCCTCTTGCCCTGCCCTTCTTCTACCATTTTGACTTAAATGGGTGCATTTTCCCTTAAAAGCAATTTAATATCCTCTGTAGTTTTATAGACAACGTGTCTCGCCATGCTACATCAGTTAAGATTGCTATGACTGCAAGCTACAGAAAACTGAACAGGTCCCATGTAGCAGGAAGTCTGATGGGGAGCAGGGTGGCACTAAGCCTTCTTGATGCATTTTCATAGCATTGACCTTGGCTCAGTCCTCATGTGAAGAAATGGCTGCTGTACCTCCAAGTATCACATTTACATTCCAAGAAGGAACCAAGAGACGGGATAAAGGGAAAAAAAGCTGTGCCACACATGCCAGTCAAGAGACCGCTTAATGTCTGTCATTGGCCAACATTTGTCACATGGCCACCCCCTAGTCTCTGCCTACTTATCCGTTCCTGCCCCTGTAGCTGGAGGTGAAATGATGGTGGGCGAACCGTCCTAGGTCTGATTGAAGGTTTTGCTTAAGACGTTCTGGAGCCAAGTGAGGGAATAAGACTTTTTAGGAGGTCGTGGTCCTATAGATTACATTGGATCAAGAGACTCAGTGTTGGAGTCTCATGGGGTAAATACTATGACTGTAATCCCCTTTCTATCCATCAGTTGATAGGACCTGAGGAAATTCAGCATGCAGGGATAAAAATGGCATGGTGACAAGGACATATTGATTATAGAGCCAGAGAATATGCTTTTGGGTCATGGGAGAGCTAAGGACAAAGTACATTGGGGCTTGGCAGAAAGAAAGGACCCCCCCACCCCCCGCCATCATGGGAAGGAGCTGAGCGTCATATAACTCTTGATGGTTTTTTGTTTTGTTTTGTTTTTGTTTTTTGGAAATAGAGTTGACATGCAACTTCTATTAGCTTCATGTGTACAACATAGTGATCTAACACTTCTATATATGACTCAGTGTTTACCACACTGAGTATAGTTACTATCTGTTGCCATACAATATTATTACAATATTATTAACTATACTCTCTATGCTGTACTTTTCACTTCTCTGACTTAATTATTTTCTAACTGAAAATGTATACCTCTTAATCTGCTTCAGCTATTTCACAACCATGGGGATGGACCTAGAGGGTATTATGCTAAGTGAAATGAGTTCAGACAAATACCATATAATCTCACATATATGTGGAATCTGAAAAACAAAACAGAAGAGAAAAGAACAAAGACAGAAGCAGCCTCAGAAATACAGAGAACAACTTGGCGGTGGCAGGAGAGGAGGGGTGGAGGGGATGAGGGTCATGTACTCCTAAGGCTTACTTTTAAAACTGACATCAGTGCATTGAACATTGGCATCTCTGCAAATTTACTTCTACTTCGTGGCCCCCAGCACTGCCTGTATGTGCGTGGATACTGACTGATCCAGCCAAGCTTCCTGAATACCAGAGGAAGAAAAGAGCTCCTGGGTGTCTCCTAAGAGCCCTGGGGGGACTCTTAGGAATCATAATAGTTCTGGTGAAGGAGCTCAGGAAAGCCATAGAAATGATTCTCCACAATCTGAAGCTTGTTGTTTTATTGAAAATCAGTTGGCTTACAGTTAGCAAGCAGCTTCCTTAAGTCATCATAAACATCCCAAAGACCAGTGCAGGCAGAAAAATTGGATAATTCCCTAAGGAGAAAATAGCCTATAATGTAACAGCTACTGTGTTGGGAACAGGAAGAGAAGATGGTTTTAAAGCCAAAGAGAACTGCTTGGTAATTACCTATGACATCCCAATTTCTGATCTGTGAAATGGGAATAATCATACCTGTCAGTAGAAAGCATTACTATTACTCACCAATATCTGGTTCTACTTTACTTCTGAGCACACAGGGAATTGTAGTTCTCTGCTCTCTTGAAGTTGGGTTTGTTCATGTGGCTTGTTTTTGCCAGTGAGCCATGAATGCAAGTATCCTGTGCTATTTCCAAGTGGAAAAAGCATTTACTAGTCAGTGTTGGAGTCTCATTACTCTATTTTTCCCTAATCCAGAAACTGTGGAATTAATGTTGATATAGAAGGTCCATATGGAATCCTGGGCCAGCATGTAGAGAGTTGCTCAGACCCAAAGTCATGTCTGCGAGGGAGAGAAACTATTCAGATAAAACTCTGAGATTTTGGGGGGCGTGTGTTACTATAATATATTCTAGCCTATGCTGACTGTAGACTCTTCTTGGAGTCATCACAGGGACTCAAGAAGATTATGAAAATATCTAGCTCACTGGCTATAATAAGAGCCATGACTAGGGATGGTATGTATGAATGAAGCATGGGAAAATATCCACCAGGAAGCTTTCAACACACGGTGCTGGGGAAACTGGAAATCCACACACAAAAGAACGATGCTGGTTCCTTAATTAACACTATATACAAAAACTAACTCCACATGTACCAGAGCCCTACATAAAAGAACTGCAACTATAAAACTGCTAAAAGAAAATGCAGAGGAAAAGCTTCAGGACACTGGATACGATTGTGATTTCTTGGATATGACACCAAAGCTGTAGGCCACAAAAGAAAAACAGGGCAAGTTGGGGGGGGGCACCTGGGTGGCAAGTTGGAGGGGCATCTGCCTTTGGTTCGGGTCAATGATGACAAGGTCCTGGGATTGAGCCCTGTCTCAGTTTCCTTCCTAAGTGGGGAGTCTGCTTCTCCCTCTCTCCCTGCTCCTGCTCTTTTTCTCAAATAAATATATAAAACCTTTTTAAAATATTAAGACAAGTTGGATTCCATCAAAGTGTTAAAAACAAAGGACACCATCAACAGAGTGAAAAGGTAAGCTGCAGAATGAGAGAAAATATTTGCCAATCGTGTATCTGATGAAGGTTTAGTACCTAGAATGTATACAGAACTTCTAAAACCCAACAACAACAAAAAACAAATAACCCAGCTTAAAAACGAGCATAGGACATGAGCAGATGTTTCTCCAAAGAAGATACACAAATGATCAATAAGCATGAGAAAGTGAAGCCAGTGAAGCCTGAGGGACCCCAGCTTAGAAAGGCTCTGTCTGTGCTGTTTCTCAGCTAGTCCCCGCTTACTCACATCCTATATTTTACATTGGAGTAAAAACCAAAGGAGCTATGTTCCCACTCCAAGGGGGAGGCAAGAGGGTTAATCATTCTCTTTCTCTTAGTCCCCCAGACACCTGATCACATCTACAAAGAGCCGGATCCCAAACCTGTTCCAGGTCATCAGTTTCAAACAAACCTTGGCCAACATTGGCATCAACACCCCCTACTTCAGTGATTTCTAAAAATCACACCTTTTACTCACTTGTCCCTTGCCTTTGATTGGACCTTATCCTGGATTCCTGAAGGAACACATTCCCTGATCCCTTTCCAATATATACCCCTAACCCCAAGTGATGACAAGACTCATTCTCCTTTCCTTTCCGAGTCTCCCAGACATCCTTCTGTCTACCTTCTGTACTTTATGCTACTCAATAAACTCTACTTTCACTTTCTTTGGCTTGTGTTTGATTTCTGTCCCGTGTGAAGCCCAGGACCCTCTCTCTGGGTCCCCAAATCTGGGTCCTCGGACCTGGCCTGCATGCATCAGCAAGACACTCAACATCACTAATCATTGAGGAAATGCAAATCCAAACCATGAGATATCACTTCACACCCACTAGGATGGCTATTATGAAGGAAAAAACCCACCAAAGTAACAAGTACGCTGAGGATATGGAGATTGCAGAGCCTTTGTGCACAGCTGGTGGGAACAAAAAATGGTTGCATCGTCATGGAAAACAGTACGGTAATTCCTCAAAAAATTAACCATAGCATTACTGTATGATCCAGCACTTCTGCTACTGGGTCTATCCCCGCCCCCTCCCAGAACTGGAAGTAGGGTCTCAAAGAGGTCTCAAAGGGATATTTGTACACTCACTTACAGCAGCAATTACAGTAGCTCAAAGGTGAAAGCAATCTGGGAGTCCATGAATGAATAAACAAAAGGTGGTGCACACATACGGCGGACTAGGATTCAGTCTTACAGAGGAAGGAAACCCTGACACAAACCCCAACACCGATGAACCTTGGTAGACATTGTACTAAGTGAAAGAAGCCAGCCACAAGAGGCAAACGCGGTCTGATTTCAGCCACATGCGGTGTTTAGAGTCATCAGACTCATAGAGACAGAAAGCAGAACTGTGGCTACCCGTGGCTGGGGAGGGGGCATGGGAAGCCGTCGGGAATGGGGCAGAGTTTTAGTTTTGCAAGATGAAAAATGTCCTGAAGATAGAGGACGCTGATGTTTGTAGAACAATGTGGACACACTTACTGACATACAACTGTACACTTAGCAAGGGTTAAACAGCAAATTTTATGTTATGTACATTTTGGTAAAATAAAAAATAATTTTTTTTTTAAAGTGAGATTTAACAGAAGTACAGGAAGGAGAAGAGAATACTTTCACTTGGGGATTCTAACTGCTTGGTTTGGTGCTCAAATGCAGCGGTGCCTCAAGGCATGAAATTCTCCCTCAGTTTCAGCTCCAACTTGAAGAAGGATAATATGTCTTTTCAAAGGGACTAGTGATGCCTGGCCCTTCACCGCCAGAGGTGAAGAAATTCAGATAAAGTACTGGAATAAACTGTGGCCAGTTTTGTAAGGTCCAGAAGAGCATCTCTGTATCAGTTAGGATTTGGTTCAGCTGCATATAGCAATGAAAACAACACATAGCACTTCCAAATAACTGTGGCTTTGGAAAGATAGAGGTTTGTTTTGCTTTCATGTGGAAAAGTCTGGAGATAGTCTCTGTAGGACTGGTTTGGTGACTCTACTATTAGGGATTTGTGCCGCTTTTATCTTTCTGCCCTACTACTTATGGCAGCTTCCATAGTCAAGGTTGCCTCAAGACCCAAGGTAACTGATGGAGCCCCAGCCATCACATCCACAGTTCAGGAGTGATGAAGGAGTAAGAAAAGGTGCAAAAGCTCTGGTCTGTCAGCTGTGTCAACTGCCTTTAGTAAGATTTCCTATAAACCCTACCCACTGAGCCCTGCCCACACAGCCGCGGCTATCCCCAAGAACAAGAAACGGACAGATGTGATGCTTGAGCTCAGCACACGGCTGCTCTCATACAGCTGGCCTTCTGTTACTAAGAAAAAAGGAGGAAATGGATATTTGGTATACAGCTAGCAGTTTCTACCCTGCCTGTTTCTTCACATCCTTAACTTCCAAATTTAAGATCTATGCCTGACTTAGAGAGAGCTCAGTTAAATGCATTGTTTTCTCCACTGGACGTGTGGGGATTCCCACCACAAGATAGGTCAAGATAAGGGGAGCCTGGGTGGCTCAGCGGGTTGGGCCTCTGCCTTCAGCTCAGGTCATGATCTCAGAGTCCTGGGATCCAGCCCCACATCGGGCTGTCTGCTCGGTGGGGAACGTGCTTCCCCCGCTCTCTCTGCCTGCCTCTCTGCCTGCTTGTGATCTCTCTCTCTGTCAAATACATGAATAAAATCTTAAAAAAAAAAAGAAAAGAAAATGTGATATATTTATTTTAAAAAAAAGAAGTGGCAAGATAAGAAAACATCAAAAAGATCTGGGGTAGCTTGAACGAGAGCTGCCTTTACGTTCTCTTACCATCATCAAACGCAGTGCTTCAAGTAAACAGAAGAAGAAACTCCAACCTGCATCCATGATGTTGTGTAAATATTTGGGGGGTTGTGGTTGAACCCCTGGGGCATGGATGAACCCTAAAAAAATCATCGAGGGGGGCAGGCTCACCCACCTTAAGTCAATCATTAGGCAGCCCCTCTAGGAGAACTTAGAGCAGAAGGGGCAGGAGGGAGAGCGAAGGGCTTGGAGTTAAGATGTGCTACAAAGGAGCTCAGTCATCTTAGAAGCCCCTAGAGCTGTTTTCTGGTCTCCACAATGGGATCTTTGGGAGATCGAGGGAGGAAGTAGATGTATTACTTTGTAATCTATAATAGCACTCAGCGAACATGAGTGGTTTGTTACTCAGATAGTAAGTGACCATTCATTTGGATACCATGATATGGAAGACAATACTGGACACTTAGAAAATGTTCCTCTCCCTCCATCCACAGTAGAGAGCCATCAGCCATCAACCCCCCATGCCCACACTCCCACAACCCTACAAGATGGACATCATCTTCATCTTATACATCAGAGAGATTCAGAGTTGTTGAGTAACTCGGCCAAGGTCACACAGCTACTGTCTGTGCCCTCGCTTTGTGCCACTATCTCAGCCTCCAAAGCCCATTTTCTTTCTCCTGCTAAGAGTAAGAGAAAAACAGAGTGCTCTTTTCTCAAATGGCCCTTTCTAATTGAGGGAGAGCAGAGACATGTGTTATGTCTTGATTAGGAGGAGCTAGTGCTGCCTTAAAGGAAAGCTGAATTTCAGTGGCTGGTCTGGAAACTCCTGGGGACAGAGGTACGCCTTATCCACTGTGCTTGAGAGGATTTTAATGAGTCGGGGAAGGAAGGATGGAGCACGGTCCTTCCTTTCTCCTGAGACACTTGTTACTTGAGGGGGCTGAACAACAAATGAGAACATCTTGTTCCAGAGAGAAAAGTGTTTGTGGAACCTCCTTCTTTCATGCACAGTAATGACCATGGCTTTCAGAGCTCTGCCGAATGGGCTTCCAAACTGGGCTGGATCACAGTGCCTGTGTGATACTCATGCGGCCGGCAAAATAAGGCCTCCGGTGCCCAAAACAAAGTTCACGTCCTCATCCCCAGGACCTGTGACTATGTCACTTTACAAGGTGAAAGGGTCTGTGCGGATGTGGTTAAGGATCTCGAGATAGGGAGATTTTCCTGGATTATCTGGGTGAGTCCAGTGTAATCTCATGCATCCTTAAAAGCAAGAACTTGTCCAGTTATAGTCAGAGGGGGGCGTGACTATGGAAGAAAGGCTCAGAGAGAGGGAACTTTGCTGCTTTCAAGGTGGAGGGAGGAGCCACGAGCCAAGAGATGCAGGCAGCCTCTAGAAGCTGGAGGAGGCAAGGAGACAGATGCTCCCCTAGAGCCTCCAGGAGGGAAGCCAGCCAGTATTACTGGCTGAAAAGTGTCTTAGTCCATGTGCCAGAACATTTCTACAGCGCAAGTCTGATCCTCCTCCCTCGCTTATCATATCCAATTAGACTCCGCATCCTGCTGAAAAGATGCTTGTGCCACTGGCTGCCAGTCTTTGGGAATCGGCTTCATGCCAGGCACGCGCGAAACATTTTACATACTTTTCCTGCAATCTTCACAGTTCTTGTCGAATAGTAGTAATTCCTTTGTATCAGGTGAGAAGCTTGGAACTCAGAGGTAAAGCCAATTGCCCAGATAGGAGATGTGGGACATACACACAAGGGAATATTACTCAGCCATCAGAAAGGATGAATACCCACCCTTTATATCCACTTGGATGGGACTGAAGGGGACTATGTTAATGAAGTAAGCCAAGGAGAGAAAGACAATTGTCATTTGGTTTCACTCATATGTGGAACATAAGTAATAGCACAAAGGACAATAGGGAAAGGGAGAGAAATCCAAAGGGGGAGAAATCAGAGAGAGAGGTGAACCAGGAGAGACTATGGACCCTGAGAAATAATCTGGGGTTGCAGAGGGGAGGAGGGAGGGGAGAGGGGTAACAGCATCATGGGTATTGAGAAGGGCACGTGCTATCATGAGCACTGGGGGCTATACTTAACTAGTAAATCACTGAACACTACATCAAAAACTAATTATGCACTATACAGTGGCTAACTGAACATAATTTAAAAAAAAATGAAATGGTGTGGCTAGGATTTGGACTACCCTGTCCTTACTCGCAGGTGCCTGGGCAAGGGGGGAGGCAACCTCACCAACATACTGGAATGGGCTCTTCCTCTCCAGCCCCACGGCCTTGGCTCTGGCGCAGGTTCTTATCTCCCTCCAGGGTGTTTGGCGACTGCTTCCTAAGACAATCCACCGCCCCTGGATCTCATCAATCCATCACGCGTTATAGACAGAATAACTTCTCTAATACACAGACCTGTTCTTTCCCATTCTCTGCTCAAACCCTCCCAGGGGACCCCATTTTGTGCTGCATAAAGTTCAACTTCTTAGCATGGCATTCAAACCCCTCACAATCTGGCTCGGAGGTCAATCCATCTCTTCAAGTTCTCTACAGAACAGAAGCACCAACAGGTTAATTTTGTGCCAGAATATGCTGTGGACTTCTCATCACCATATCTACCAATGCCATCATATGACAAACAAGGAAAATAAAGATCAGAGATGGAAAGTTATCTGCCTTAGGTCACATAACTTGTATGAAGCAGAGTAAATACTAGACTCCAAATTCCCCGGTAGACCACCCTGGAACTTTAAAGAGAAAATCTCTGATCTCTCTACTTCCTTTATCTGCCTTCATTACTGTGTGAAAACAACCATCCTGTCTTGTGGGGAAGGCTACAGTACTTCCAAGCTGCTCTCCCCATGGAATAGAAATCTAATCATGCCTCTCCACTGCTTAAAAATCCTTTGCCATCCATTACTTCTAAAACAAAGACCCAAACTCTAAAGGATGTGACCCTTACATGACTTTCCAGCTCCACCTCAGCACCTTCTGTCTCTCACTATAATACTGACACTCTTTCAGACTCCTTCATGTGCCTCACTCCCTGCGCCCTCAGGGCCTTTGCACACACTATCTTCTCTGTATAGAATGCTCTACTTCTTCTCTGTCTTATTCTCCTTCTCCCTCCATCCATTCCTTCCCCAGGAGGTCCTCCTCCTGACTGCCACATGAGTGGGGACCTTCCATGAGATGCTCTTTCCATTCTCAATACTTTGCGTCTGTTCAGTCCCTCAGTCAGTAGCTATCCCCATGTGTCATTATTTCATCACTGTCCTCTCTCCACCAAAATCTATGCTTCACTAGAGCAGGGACTTACGTTATAGGGTTGTGTGCTTTTGTGTATCTAATGTTGATCACAGCACCAGGAACGAGGATGGAGCTCAATAATTATCTTTTAAATGAATAAATACCAACTAGCGCCAGCTGTGAAGTCAGTAATGTAATTTCCACTTAATGTGTTTTAAGGGAAAGAGCAAGGAAGGTACCAAATGTCTCAACTACTGGAAACACAGAACTGGATAGCCTCCTGTGGGTTGTTTGGTGGTGGTATTGCTGGTACTGATTTTGTTTTGCTTAGTTTAGAGGAAAGAATTCAAATATTGTGAATAAATAAATAAATAAACAAAACTGCTGTGAAACAGATTTAAGCTGAAAGAAAAACTCTAATGTGTCAAATGAATAAATTTAGTCATTTTTAAGACCACAAATTAGTAGGGACTAATTTATGTAGGGACTTATGGTAACTTGTTGGGAAATGGGTGTTTTTGCTTTTTAATTTCTAAAATTTTTTAAAATGTCATATCTTTAGGGCCAGGGCTGCAAAATTAGACCTAGAACATTATTTTATTTATTTTTTTACATGCAGGACAGGCCATAAGTGATAACTTATGTATAGAACAGCAGACATAGCTAATTCCAAAATTATCCTAGCTTGCCACTTCTTCTCACACATTTCTTATGATGCCATCTGATCTGAAAGTGTTTCAAATACTTCTGTTAAAGGCTTTTCAGCATTTGAACATCTTTTGGCCTCATAGCCAACTTGATGAATTCTATTCAACTTTGAAAGATTTTCAATTTTTAGCTTTTTTTTTTTTGGTGAATTTGAATAATGTGCATTATTTCATCAAAAGTTAACATCATTTTACTGTTCAAAATCTAGCAGAAAGTGTAATACCTTAATTCTAACCTAAAGTAGTGGCATTCTTTTCCTTCTGAATGACATCACTGATGTATGTTGTCCTTTCTCTTAAAACTCATCCATGAAACACATCCCTTGCTCAGAGCTTTTCTTGGATGCCCCATAATTTGAAGATAAAACCAGACCTTGAGGTGCTACCAGAATGTAATACCCATGGAGAAGGAGCCAGGTTTGTCTTTTCTCAGCTGCATCCCCCCCACCCAGCACACAAGAGACACTCAGTAAATATTTTTAAATGAACACATTTAAATCTATATTTATTCATTGAATTTTTACTTTAAAAATAATATATATTTATTTTAGAAGTTCTAAAATAAACATATTTGTTTTAGAAGTTTTAGGGAAAATAGAAAAACAAGAAGAAAAAAAAAGATACTGTTACGTAAAGATAATCACTATTCACAATTTAGCCTATTCCCCTAGGCTTTATCTATGCGTGTATACGTGTTTTCTTTTTATATCATGCTGTACATACAGTTTTCTAACTTATATGCTTTTTTTTTTTAACTTACAATGCACTCAGTGTATGCATTTTATTCCATCGAGTATTTTTGACTCCACCACTCCCGGCGGCTATGTTATTCTACAGCAAGAATAAGTACAGTTTATGTAATGAATACCACCAGGAAACCTTGCCAATGCCATAAATGTTCTATTTTCAACACTTCAGGAAAATAGGGCATTATAGTTACTAGGCAGTGAGCACCTAGGAACTCAATGAACGATACTAAGTCCAAGATCACACAGCACATGCTTTAATCTTATTTCGATCAACCAGGAACATTCTAGAATGACTTTCCATGTAGAAGTAAATATCCTTCATTTTAGAAGAATTATATATGTGGAAAATGATCTATAGAAAAAAGTAGCCCAGGTGCTTCTGGTGTTGAGAGGGGAGCCCCAATCCAGCATCCTCAATACTATCAAATGGCCTCTCATGCTTGAAAGAAGGAAGATAGGGTTGCTCTATTTATTTGTGTATGAGGCCAAGCACTTCAATTCCTTTGCTTCCTTATTTTAACTCAGAACACCAGCTGCTCACTTCTACTCTCTGCTTTAGATGGGGTGGCAGATCTAGACAGTGTAGAAAAATCAAAGATTTTCTTTCAAAAGAAACTTGACCCTAGCTGGCAAGTACATAGGATATTTTTTCTGGGACTGTTTTAGAAATTGATGTGTGCTTGCGAGTCATGATAGTACTTATTACATATGGTGGTAAGACTAAGTGCTGAATAGTGCCAAGGATGGTCATTCACAGCATGGTGTATGGAAACACCATATTTGTTGGGGCTTATATATCTGGCCAAAGAGAATTCCTACTGGTATCATAGAGATAACCCCCCTACATGCATACACAAAATAATATTTCATATTTATAAAATTCCCACTTGGAAATTGCCATAGAGTGAAAATCCAAGTGGATTTCTCCAGAACTCATTTCTACCATTGAATGTATTCTATTTAAGTGTTGAATTCTATGGAAAACCAGCAACATCTCAACTCTAGATAGGAATTTCAACAACAAAGTATTTTAGGTGATAAAAAGCCTTCTTTCCAAGCCAGTTTCAGAGCCTGAGTAAGTGAATGTGTTCTATAAACTGTAAGGATTAAACAAGGTTAAGATATATGGGACAGGTTGAATGTCTAGTAATTTGCTAAAAATGCTTTCAGTTTGTTTGCTGTAAAAATTTTATTTAAAAGAAAGTGCTTCCAATAAGTCTCAGACCCAGAATAAGACCTCTCAGAATAAAACCAATTACATAAAGAAAACATTTGCCTAAGTCAATTTGAGGTCACTATTGATTACTCTGAGGCAAAGGAGTCATCATTTCATGCCATTCTTGGGCAAAAACATGGCTTCAGGCTTGTGAATTTGGAAGGTCGTGGCCAGGGTTGGAGCAGGTAGGGGAGGTTCCTTTCCCATTTCTTCCAAAAAGAGCTGATCTGTCTTTAGATAGAAAGAGTGGTTCTTGGACCCTTTGAGTTCATCCTCCTAGCACCCAGCTCAGTGCCTGCACAGAGCACATGCTCTTACATATTAGATATGAGGAAGAAGAGAGGATTAGTGGAATGAGAGGTGGCTAATCCTCCATGATTCTCTAGGGGCCCCCGACGATCTTATTGCTGATGGCTCCAGGCAAGGTGTAGATGAAGAGGACCAGGAAGATGATGAGGATGATCAGAATGAAACCGATGATAATGTACTTTTTGTAGTTCTTCCAGATGAGGTGGTACAAGCACTTGAAGGGGCTCACAAACCAGGAGAAGGAGGTATCTGGGCGGCTGCGAGGGAAGCAAGAGAAAAATCAGGAGAGGGCCATGATTCCAACACATGGGATTCTCCAAACCTCAGAAAGTATTTCTGACTCCCACTTTCTAGAGGTCCATAAGCAGATGCCTGGGAATGGGAGAAGCTCATGTTGCCTTGAAGCAGGAGTGATCCAACATTTTGGGTGATGATTCCTGCATCATTTTAAAGCTTGGTCTGGAGGAGGTCTGACAGTCCTCCATCCATCCAACCCTGATCAGCTCAGCCCCCACCTCTTCCAAGAGGCCCTCCTTGACCACCTTGGTCCACAAAGATCCCCCTCCTTCCAAATTCCTATCTCATCTATCACTTGACTTTAGCTCTTTTTGGAACTAACCTACTGGTCTTCTATACTCTGTTAACTATTTTATGAGTCTGTGTTCTCATAACTGGAAGCTCTTAGAATAGAACTTATGTCTTAGATTTCTTTGGTGTTCTTCAAAGTATTTTTTTTAAGTAAGTACACATTGTAGGGACTCAACAAATATTTATGAATTAATGAGTAAGTAAGTATCCATTATGTTTCTAACATTGTGATAGATGAAAAGTAATTACAGAGAAGGAACCACTCATCTTGAGACACAAGGGATTTCAGGAAGGATAGGATAAATACAATTTGAAAGATTAATTTGTATACATATTCCATAACCAGATATATTTACTTTTTAATTGATATGTAACCATGGATTAAATTCATTAGGGTAACCCTTCTAGTAATTCTACTTCTGGGAATTTATTTTATTTTATTATTCTTTTTAAAAGATTTTATTTATTTATTTGAGAGAGAGAAAAGACAGAGTAAGAGAGAGCATGAGAGACGACAGGGTCAGAGGGAGAAGCAGACTCCCTCCCTGTTCAGCAGGGACCCTGATGCAGGACTCAATCCTGGGACTCAGGGATCATGACCTGAGCCGAAGGCATTTGCTTAACCAACTGAGCCACCCAGGCACCCTGGGAATTTATTCTAAAGTAATAATTTATAGGGGCACCTGGGTGGCTCAGTTGGTTGGGCAGCTACCTTCAGCTCAGGTCATGATCCTGGGGTCCTGGGACTGAGCTACAGGTCGGTCTCCCTGCTCAGCAGGGGAGTCTGCTTCTCCTTCTCCCTCTGACCTCTTCCCCACTTGTTCTTTCTCTCTCTCTCACTCACTCTCTCTCTTTCAAAGAAATAAACAAAATCTTAAAAAAAATAAAGTAATAACTTATAAAAGGGAAATATTTTCATCACACTACAATGATGGAAAAAGGTAGAAGTAAATTAAATATCCAATTATGGGGTGATGATCAAGTCAATTGTGGGCACCAAGTCTATGGAATTTTCCACAGGCATTAAAAAATCCTAATTCTGACCACTATGGCAACAAAGCAAAACTCTGCAGCACAGGATAAATGAAACATTAAGAAAATTGTGAATGCTTGATCCAACAACAAGTAGAAAAAAATTCATGTAGAATTCATATTCACATAAGAAGACTAGAAAAAATATATGAAATTATTCTAGAAATGCTCATAAAGCAGTATTACAGAAAAGGACCCTCTCCATTTTCCAAACAGTCTATATTGTTTTTAGAATATTTCTCAATTATAGCAACAAAAAGCTACCTGGATTGGCGGTACCTATTGGCTGCCTCCTTGTGGCTCAGTCCTCCTAGAGGGGCCCTCTAGAGAAATGCCCTGTCCCTTGCTTTCGGGACTACAAAGGGCCTTTCCTATGCTCTAATCCCCAACCCCACTCACTTGGGCTTGGCCAGGGGCTCTGGCTCCTTCCGGGCTTTTCCGACAGGATTTTTCTCCGCTTCCTCTGCTGTCACTAAGTGGAACTCGGCTTCAACCTTGCCCTGCACAAAGACAAAAGTTTCAGTTTCTAGTCACAAAGACCTCCTGGGAGCAATGGCAACCTTCTAGCAGTGTCCAGTGTGGGAAAACGCCAGGAAGTATTTTGACTATCCTGCTGCTTTGTTTTGAGAAAAATTGTTACCTTTTCCATTCTGGGAGAAACCATTTTTATGATGAACAGTAAAAGCTCTGAAACGATGTTGCTGTTGAGTTCTGTGAAAGGAGAGGTCCCACCTGTACACACAGACACACATATCCTTGGTTGCCTGGGCTCTTTCACTTGTAAAGGTTCAGTTGACAACTGATTACAGAAACTCAATAGCAATTAGAAAGGGATCAAATTACCTGAGTGGAAGAGCCTTTTCTAATTTGACAATCTTTCTTCTCTGCCAATGATTCTCCAGAGGCAATTGGTGGGTTGGGGCCCTACATTTGCCCAACGGCTTTTCTGTTACCCTTCATTGTTTCTATTGTCTGCACACATTGTTTCAGAATTACTCTTCTCTACTTGAATTTCCTCTTTCCTTCTCCTTCGAAAAGAAGCAGCCCCTTTGGTTTGAAAATTGTGTCTAGTGCTTCTTCAGAATGCGCCATGCATTGTTAGCACTGACGTAAGTCTTGGGTCATCAAAGCGTGAGACAAGACAGCTGCAAAAGGTAAGGGTCACTCTTTCTTGTTTGTTCAGTCGTTCACTACTTTTAGGGACCCTCTGTATGCCAGGTACTGTTCTAGACACTGGGGACTTACTGATTAAGAAAAATAGGATCCTTGATTTCTTGGAACTCCAGTTCTTGGTGAAGACCCTCTCTCTTTGGTTTTGTGGATTGAGAGTCAAGGTAATAGGAAGGACACGGAACAGTGGGGGGACTAAAGCATCATGGAAATATTTTAGATCCATGATTGTCATTTTGGAATTACATGTGGATGGGGCATAACCTTATTTTCTGTCTCAGTAAAAAGATTACAGTTTCTGATGAACCAATGGGCCTGTGTTAACTTACCAGTTCACCCCCCACCCCCACCAAGAGCCAGGACTGCTTAGCAGCCAGGATGGTTGCTGGCAACCATGAAAATGTAATCATGGGAGAAATTAGAGAAGAGTAGTGTATCTAGGGTGGGGTTGAATTGGAGAAGAGAGGCAGTGGCATGGTTGTCTGAATTAGTAAAGAAATGCAGTGCGCATATTGCAAATGAAGTCATGAGTTCAAATCTAGGAGGCCTCGTTCATTCTTTAGGCTACAACCCTGGCCCAACTCAGAACACATTACATGTCCAATGATGCAGAATGTTCCTTAAAAACACAGATATATATGGTCTGTCATTCCTATTGACAAATTTTGGCCTTATAGATAATGGCTTGCATATACAGGTATTTGGGGGAACATCTGAAAACCAGGAAAGAAGGAATACAAAGCTTCTGTCCAGTCTAATCACTCCACTCCACTCCACCTCTATCAACAGTGGAGTCATAGTACTACTACTGTATCTGTAGCTGTGATTATTTATTGAATGCCACTTTGCCTATATTCCTTCAATTTATCTATCAATAAATCACAGCAACAAGCAAAGTAGGTCTTCTTTTTACTGATGGAAAAATGAAAGAGTGGAGGTCAAATAACTTTCCCAAGGTCACACAGGCAATAAGCCAACCAACTGGAAAGTGAACTGAGGTCCATATGATGCCAAAACTCAAGCTCTTTCCATGATAGGGGGCTGCCTCCCAACTTATTCATGCATTTGCTAGATAGTTGGACTAGAAGATTTGTGAGAACCTTCCTAATCCTAACATGAGATGATTGGTTTACTCTCATCATAATTATCACTTGAAGGCGTTTGTCTTCTTGTGCCTCAGATTCCATTCCTGTCAAATGGCCAGATTTGCTTTAGGGAAACTTCTGGCTCTACTTCTAGGTTTCATGAAAGACAGGAGACCCTGCAAAGCTTGAGGGGTAGAAGAAACCCAAGAGGCCAGCCTACCACTCATGGCAGAGGGCTTTGCAATATGCAAAAATTCCCAGAGGTCTTCCAGAGGTGACTTAAGTGCTACAGTGTATTTATCTGCTAGAAGCCTCATCCAAATCATCTGCATTTGAAAGAGAGTCAGCTTAAGAGCTGATAACTAGTTCCTAACTAGTTGCTAACTAACCAGTTGCTGGGCTCCAGGATGTTTGGAAGAGAGGACAAAAATCAACAGTGGATAAGTTAGGACCAGGGCAAGAGGATCACAGTTGGCTCTTTGTTTTTCACTGCTTGGTAATGAGCTCAGTCACAGGGCTGTAGAATTTGCAAGGTGCTCCACACATACATCATTCCATGTAAACCTTCTGACAACAGGTAAAGTAGACATCCTTACTCCCATCTTATAGCTGAGGAAACTAAGGCTTGATGATGTCTGATAACTTGCTTTACAAAACCAGGTTTTGTGCTGAGATACTATGACACCAAACCCCATCCCCTGTTATTCACTGTGCCCAAGAGGCCCTTCTTTATGGAAGAAAAGAAGCAAACTATATATTTAACAGCAAGGAAATGTGCCTATTTTGAAATGTTCAAGAGAAGCTTCATAATCCTTGCCATGGCCATGGCATTATATGTTTTTCGCTTCCATCTAATGGATGACCTTGGGTAGTTTAAGGATTAGGATCACATAGCATAGCATGGTGTAAGAGTTGAGTGAATGAGATTTGGTGCAGACAGATCTGCATTTGAAACTGGACTCTACCACTTACTAGCTGCGTGGCTTTGGGTGAGCTACCTGCTTCAGTCTTGCTGTCCTGGAGAGGTTAATAGCATGTACCCCACAGATTTGTTTTGACAGATATTTGAAATAACATATATACAGTGCTCAACCTAGCACCTGGTAAATAGCAAACTCTTAAGAGATTATAGTTGCTACCTTCAACACTATTTCATGGATGGAAACACATAATTTTATAGGAAGCATCTGCCCAAATAGAAAACACCCAAAGAAGACCCATATTCCCACAGGGGGGAAAAATGCAAAGAAAAGGGAAGCAGAGCATATGAAATCAATTCTGTTCTAGGCATAGAAGTCATGGGTTATTACCATGAAGGGTCTTGCCCCCACTTCACTGTCCTGCTTAAGTGCTTACAGAGTCTTTTTCTGATATCACACAGGCCCCAGGAGGAAAGTGTTTACTGACATATTCTGATAAATGCCACTCCTCATTCTGTATCTCTCCACACAGAGGGTTCCCAGTTTCATTTTAATTATCGATACTTAACCAAGCACCAAGTAGAGGTCTTAAGCTAATAATATCCTCCAAATACAATTTTAGATCAAAGCTAGGAAAAAGAAATGGACAACTTGAGAGACCATTAACCTAATGACATCTATGGATGGAAAAAAATGACCAGGAAAGGTCCGGAAAAGACTGGATTTCTTGCACTGAGTGTGTTATTTATGGGCTTTGAACTTCACTGAGCCCAGAGAGTGGATGCCTTGGGGAGGGGTGCAGGTCCTTTAGGTCAGATATGCCTTCTTCAGTGATAATTGTTGCTTATTAAAACAACTCTCAGTGGTATGAGATAAGGCATTCTCATACATTAATGTTGTGGATGTGGCAGGCAAAGTCTTTTAGGAAGAGCGACACACACATGTATACATACATGTATATACACACATATATGCATGGATACATATAATGCCCATGTATGTATGTGTATTACATTATATGGTCATACTCTCAACAAATGGAAATAAGTTATAGTCACTGCCTCCTCAAAAAAAAAAAGACAGGAAAAATGTTTAATTCTATCAATTCCCACTTTGTGGGAAATGGCATACCAGACTTAGACAGGCAGATAAATTAAGGAAATAATTCAAAACTCAGAAAAAGCATAATATGCAAAGCACAGTCATTATTCTGTCGGCTCTTCAAATTGTCCTATTTGTCACAATGATATGTCCCAGGCTCATCTTGTGTCCTTGACCTGGAATCAGCCAAATACGCCTGCCTGGTTCTTTCAGTAGAGATCGGTATTTAGAAACCAGGATCCAGATGCTTCTTGCTACTTAGTGATTTTACTTCTAGGTCCTTTCAGTGAAGAGAGCTAGAAAAAATATTTTTAAGTCCATAAGTCCATAGTGATACTGGGGAAAATGCAAGACAAAAAAAAAAAAATCCCATTTACCACCCCTGGAGATACCTCTTGTACCAATTCTTGATTCTACAGTGTGGGAATTGATAGAATTAAACATTTTTCCTTTTTTTTTTTTTTTCAGGAGGCAGTGACTATAATTTATTTCCATTTGTTGAGAGAAAGCTCTTCCTAACAGCTGAGTTCTTACTAATAAATGAAAAAATAATGATAGAATTAGATACACAGATAGATGATAGGGATATATAGATAGGTGGGTAGGTGAATAGATAGCTAGGTAATGGAAAGATAGGTGGATAGAGATGGATGGATGGAAGGAAAGAAGGAATGGGTAAAGAAGGAAGAAAGGATTAGAAAAATCATTTTGCAACACCAGTGAAATACTTAATTATAATCACATTAGGTGGAAGGTGGTGGCAGGGCAGGGATTTCCCACAGTGCCAAAGTGTTACCCACTGGTTCCTTGCTAATTGTAAAGAGGAAAATGTACTTTTACAATGAAAAGCTCTCATGGTCACCAGCATGATCACATGAGTAAACATAGCACATCACCACTAGTGGGGCCATCTGAGGCCATGTGCCTCCTGGCATAATCAGTGGGAAAAAAACAGTATCAGGTCTTAAGTATTCTTACCAAAAACGTTTAACCTGATCCTGATAATGCTCTTACACCTAAATTTCTTCTAGTTCACAAGAAATACAGGGTCTAGAGAGTAAGATAAGCTATGTCATGAGAAAACAACCGGACAAGTGAGGCCAGTTTCATCAAATAGGTATTGTCATGGGGCAAGAAATGATGGAGGACCATTCTAAAACAAATGAACCAAAAAGACAAAATAACCAAAAAGCAACACATGAACTATGACTAAATCTTGTTTTGAAAAAAGAAACAGCTGGAAAATACATCTTGAGAGTAATAGGGTATCCTTCTTGTAGATGGAGAAATGAATATGGTGTGGATATCAGACTGGGTGATCATAATTAACTTCTTATATGTGATGGTGGCATTATGGTTATGTACAAAAATGTTCATATTCTTAGGAGAGGCACGCTGAAGTATTCAGGAATGGTTAAAAAGAAAACCACAGGCCCCTGATGGAGTTACTTAGGTTAAGGCCCCATGTCAACAATCCAAGACTTAAAAACTACCCTAAATGCAATCTCCTTCCTACCCACCCCTCCACCCCCGCCCCAGGAATTTCACCTTTGGTCCGCCAATATGTAATTTCAACCTAGATATTTACTGATAGACACCCTTTCATTCCTGTAAGGAGGGCACCTTGCCCAAATAATGCATTTCTTGCTAATAAATTCCTTTATGCCCTCTCTTTGCTTTTTAAAAACCTTCCTTTTGTTTAACTTGGGGGAGTTCCCCTTTACTTGGTAGATGGGATACTGCCCTATTCACAAATTATTTAATAAAGCCAATTAGATCTTCAAATTTACTCGTTTTTGGGGGGGGGGTTAGTTTTTGTTTTTGTTTTGTTTTGTTTTGTTTTTTAAACAAGGAATAGTATTGGAATGTCTACAGATTACTCTTAAATGGTTCAGCCGATAAGTATGTGTGTGGGGTTGGGGGCAGCGAGAGACTATGTACTCACATATACAGACAAAATCAGTGCAGCAAAATAGTAACAGGTATTGAATCTAGGTGGTGGATAAATGGTTGATCATTGTCCTATGCTTTCAACTTTTCCACACTTTAATGTTTTAAAATGAATAAATATTGAGGAAATAACACAAACATTAAACGGCTGTTTCTATTTTGAGACTACTAAGAGTTGATACAACATTGATACCATAACTAGGGGAGTGCTCATTAGAACACCAAACCAAACATAAAAGGCCCTATTTTTAATATAGAATGATCCCTACTATGTAAAATCAAACAAAATCTACCTAAATTGGGCACAAACCAAACATTAACAAAAGCTTTCTTTGGGTGGTGTGCATGTGGGTGATTTCTCTTTCCTTTTACACTCTTGTGTCTTTTAATTTCCTATAAATGTGTATTACTTAATTATAATCACATTAGGTGGAAGGTGGTGGCAGGGCAGGGATTTCCTCTGTCTTAAAATAACCTTTACATGAAAATACGTACCCACTTGCTCCTAGAGAATCTGAGTTTGTCACATACTATTTAGATGATGTGTGTATGTCTACCACCTCCTCAGTTAAGCTGTGAACTTCTGGATGCCAGGAATTTGCCTCTTGCATTGTTGAACATTTACCGCCTAATGTATGAGTGTGTACCCACAGTAGCTGCTGACGAGGGTTTTTCACACGAAACCAGAAGCACAGAAACCTCCCCTTTAATTTTAGTTGTTGATGTTCTTGCGATTTAGGTGGGCTATTTAACTGTCAATTGATGGGATTCGCCTGTACAAGAAACTTCTTGATCTTCATCTTCTGAGCAGTGATTTCTTTAAAGGCTGCTTTTAGTAAGATAACATGTATGACATGCATAGTGCAATATATCTCATATAGGACCTACCTGTCCAATATACATTTCTTTTGTCCCAAGGGTACCTGTTATTTGCAAATCCTACCTGGAGCTGTTTTTCACTGACTATGAGCACAGCCACATTCCGTTGTGGGAGCTCTGTGTTCCCGAAGTCTAAATTGCACTGCCTGCGTGTACAGAGAAGTAGCTTTAAAAATAAGCCTGGGCATGTGGCAGTGGCCGTAAGCAAATCCCTACTGGCCAGCTGGTGCCTGGAACAGGACTGTGACCTCCTGAGTGCTGGCTTCAGGAGGGGGGCAGTGGGAAGCTTAGAAACAGAAGGTGTCTGTACTGGAAAGGCACCTTGGGGGCACCCAGTCCAACCCACTTTTTTTTACAGACGTGGAAACTGAGACTTGGAGATGGCATGACCTCAGAAGGTGGCAGACTGAGGTTTTCCGTGACACCTCTTGACCCCCAGCTCATCCAGCTTGCTGCCACCCTGGGAGAAGGCTACCCACTGGCTTCCTCTGTATGGGTATGCGTTCCTTTGAGGGAAAAGAGAGGCAGCTGGGTTATACCCCTGCTGCTGCAGGCCAAACCAGCAGTTGGGGGGCTGCCGGGTGGGTAGGGACAAAGTCAATTCTCACTTTCCCTTAAGGATGTGTAAGGACAAAACCAAATTAAAAACAGAGAGCTTAACATTTCCTGTGGAAAATATAGGAAGAGATTTCCCTTTCCTTTTTCTAAGAGCTGTCACTTTAGAAAATGTAATTGGAAGACCTTTGGGTGCTCTTTGAAGTGCATATAAATTCTTTTGAATAGAAGATACACCCTTTGTCTTTAATACCCAGAACCCACCTTTCCCAAAGACCCTGGAGCCATCTCTTTGCAATGTACACATCCAGGGAGAGAGCACCCGTCCCTCCCAGTTTCCGGGGGTACCTGGTTCCAAGTTGCCTATTTGAGGAGGATGCCCTAATTTTTGTGCCCACCCCCCGTATTCTCCCTTAGCCAGTCACATAGGATGCCCCCCTTCTAGTTATTTTGCCTCCCAACAACCTTGAATCAGAACAAACCTGGTATCTTCCTTTTTTTTTTTCATTATAAAGCTTCCCCACTCTCCTGCCTTTGTTTTGTGTGTGTTTGTGTGTGTGTGTTTTAATTTCTTTTCAGTGTTCCAGAATTCATTGTTTAAGCACCACACCCAGTGCTCCATGCAATACGGCCCTCCTTAATACCCACCACCAGGCTCACCCAACCTCCCACCCTCCTCCCCTCCAAAACCCTCAGTTTGTTTCTCAGAGCCCACAGTCTCTCATGGTTCCTCTACCCCTCCAGTTTCCCCCTGCCTTTCAATCTCTACCAAACCAGAAAGATGGTGGCTGACTCTCTTGTCACAGCCAACTCTGAGTAAACAGCCTGTTTACTACAGTCTTCTGTTCTTTCCATGGTTCTAAATACTTCATGTATATTAACTCATTTATTTGCTAAAACCCCATGGGTTTTATATATATATCTGTGTGTGTGTGTGTGTGTGTGTGTGTGTGTGTGTGTGTGTATAATCAATCCCCATTTTATAGATAATGAAAGTTGAGGCATAGAGAGATTAAGTAGCTTGCCTCAAGTCACACAATTAGTCAGGAGAGGACAGGATTCAAACCCAACCTGTCTGCTTCTACATTCTTTGGTCTTAATCACTACATAATACTTACTGCAGTCTAGGAAAACATACTGTCTCAGCCTAAACACCCTTCCTCCCTTCTCCACATGTCCCCAAACAACCTGTCTGGATCCTCAGAACCTCCCACCATTAAAATCTACTTGTCTTCTCTCTTATTTCTTTGGGACATTGTTCTCTAGTTTTTACTGTGACACTTAGTCTTATAAAGAAATTTGTGCTGATGTGTTTGTTCTCAAAGACTATTTGTTGAACACTTCCTACATGTTCAGTACACTGAACAAAAAGGGAAGGAAATCATATAATCTCTTTGATGGTAGCATCAATGTCTTATTTGTTGACTTGTTCAATATCAATGTACTGGGCACATACTCTGTGTGAGACACCACGTGAGACACCTCAAACTCCAAAAATGAACAAAAAAGAGACCCACTCTCTGGACTCAGGCCTCTCACAGCAGAAGAACCATGAACCATGAATACAGACAATTACAAATCAGTGTCACAAGAGGGATGGAAGCATGAAGGCAAGCAAGCCCATCCCAGCTAGGACATCAGGGAGGCTTCCCAGAGGAGGTGACTGCCGAAAAGAGTCTCAAAAGACTTAAGGAGGAGATTTCCCAGAGAAGAAGGGAATCAAGGCATTCCAGGCAGAAATACCAGTCCCTGGAAAAGCATGGGTATGGGAGGGAGCAGGGAGTGGCTGGGGAAGAGAGTAGCTGAGGAAAGCTGGTATGGTTTGGGAGGAAGAGGGAAAGATGGAATTGTGAAGGCTTTCAGCATCTGCACATGTCTCTGCTAACTTATTCCCCACTTGCTCCACAGTACATACTAGTCTACATCTGTTGTCACCATTCCAAAAGTGCTTTTTAAATATTGAGATATAATTCCCATACTGTAAAGTTCATCCTTTGAAAGTGCACAATGAATAGATTTTAGTATATTCACAAAGTTGTACAGTCACCAGCACTAATTCCAGAACATTTATCACTCTAAAAAGAAATCCTGTACTGGTTCTTAGTCACTCCCCATTTCCCTTCCCTCTAGCCCTGGCAACCACCAATTTAAATTCTATGGAGTTGCCTATTCTGGACGTTTCCTATCAATGTGGTCTTTTGTGACCGGCTTCTTTCTTTCTTTTTAAAGATTTTATTTATTTGTTTGTCAGAGAGAGAGAGAGAGAAAGCACAAGCAGGGGGAGAGCAGCAGGCAGAGAGAGAAGCAGGCTCTCTGCTGAGCAAGGAGCCTGATGTGGGACTCCATCCTAGGACCGTGAGATCATGACCTGAGCTGAAGGCAGATGCTTAACCGTCTGAGCCACCCAGGTGTCCCATGACTGGCTTCTTTCACTTAAATATTTTCAAGGTCCATCCACGTTGGAGCCTGTATCAACATTTTATTCCTTTTTATGGACAAATTATATCCCCCATTGTATGGATATAACATATTTTTTTTTATTCCTTCATTAGTTGATGGACATGCAGATGTTTCCACTTCTGGGCTCTTATGAACAGTGCTGCTATGAGCCTTTACAACACTACTTTTCAAAAGGTCATTGGTGATCTCCATGTTGCTAAATCCAATGGACACTTCTCTGCTTCTTATATGACCACTCAGGGGCATCTGACACAGTGACCCAACTGTCCTTCTCAAAAGAGAGTCTTCTCTGGGTTTATGTTTCAGGCACATTTTTATCATTTTCTTCCTATAGGTCTGCCTAGTTCTTCTCTTTCTCCCATGTGACTCTCTCCTACTCATTGTCCACCTAAGCGACAAGGGTTTGTGTTTCCTGTGTGAGTCAGATACCCTCACCTCCATGTGGGAGATCATTCATGGCTCCCCATTGCTCTGAGGATAAAATCCCAACTCTTCAACATGTGTGTGTCTGTCTTTGATGTTGGACTGTAAAGAAGCTCCATGCTGGCAGAGACCTATGACTGTTACTACTCATATTTTATTCCCAGGACCTATCATTTAATAGATGCTCAATAAAAAATGTTGCAAGAAATGAAGAAAGAAATAAGTGACAGAAAATAAAGACTCAACTAGGATCGAATGAAGTAACAGAAGTCTGAACATATTTTGCAAACTCTAAAGGGCTATAAACCTGCAATAAATTATGACAACGGCCATTATGTAATCATGCATACATCATTACTGTTGTTGATTTTATAGAAACCGGAATTATATCAAAAGACATGAATTTGGATTTTGGGATTTGGCAGTCCCTGTGTCCTAACCTCATGCTGTGCTCTGGCAACTCTGACCAGCGGGCAGTCAGCCTTCCACACAGGGATACTTCATGCCTCCATGTTGTGCTCCTCATGGTTCCTCTACTCAAGGTAGATATGCACCCTCTTCTTCTTCTAGAAAATGCCTTTTCATCAGCTTTTGTTCTTGAAAAACTGAGGTTTTGTTCTCCTTGACTCCTCAACATCCTCAGAGAGAATTACGTCCTTCCCTCCTCTCATTTCTTTACCTGTGTCTCTTATACATTGACTACTGCCTGCAGAACTGGGTTGTAGACACATCTGTCCCCATCGGACTCTGAGCTGGTTGAGGGTAGAGAACAGGCGGACTTCATTGGTGAATTTACCCATTCATCAATCAGTTCACTGACTCAGCATCAGTTATGGGCTAAGCCCGTGAGGACTGCAGCCTCATTCTCTTGACCCAACCTCATGCACCAGAGATTCAACTGAGAATGGTGGGAAGAGAAAATCTTCCAGAAAATATAATAAAACTAGATGCCATGGAGTCAGGCCAGTCAGGTGCAAAGAGAATCCTTGCCTTACACACACTGGGCCTCTACAACAGCAAGAGAGAACCAGGTGTGACCAGACTATTCCAACCCAGGTGTGCTTTTGCCACTGGGCACAGGAGCAGAGGGCAGAACATGTTCTCCACCAAGGGGAGGAGGCAGCATGGAAAGGAGTCACCAATGCACTCCCGTTTCCCAGCCTTGCCCATCACGTGAGTTATCTGCCGTCCCTCATGGAGGGACACTAAGAAGCCTGCAGAACTTCCTTCCCACTATTTGTGAAAAGCATGTGCCACATAGTATTGACCAGGCTGGCAATTCAGGGAAAGGGTGAAATGGCTCTCCCTGCTGCCACCCTCTCAAGGAAGTTTTAAAAGTCTGGATCCCTTTTAAAATTGAGTCCTGCATTTGAGGGTGAAGGGATGAGGTTGTTCCATTAAAATTGTACATTTGTCAAGACTTAATGCATAATTTCAAGAAATATTGAAAAAAAAATAATGCCCGGGGCATAAATTCAAGCTAAGAGGTTAGAAAACCACCCTGATATAGCTATTAAATCAAGTATGCTGAAATAAAGAAGCTTAATGCATTTATAAAATTGTGAAAATTCTTGCCTCTCAGCAGAACCTTTGCCCTAAAGCTCTCTGTGTCACTTCAAGGCCCTTGACGTTTACAAAGTGACTCATTTAAAGAGCATGATGGCCCCTGTCTGCCCCCCAACCCTGTATTTTACAGCTGCCACTTACTGTGAGCTCCGTGCTTTTAGCAAAAGGCCACCAGCCCCGCACACGCTTTTGCTGGAATATGGAGATCTTGCTGTCCTCGCTCGCATTTTCAAACTTGGTGAGATCGCAGGCCTTGGCCGACTTGGCTGCTCGGGGGAAACTATTGAGGTTCATTTCCAGGGAGCCTGTGAAGAGATACCTTTGATAATCATGGAAGGGCTTTAGTATCCATCACCACCAATCATTCACCCACCCACCCATTCATTCATTCACTCACTCACTCACTCGTCATTCAGCCAGCACCACCCTGCATCACTAGCATGTACTAGGTTTGCGGGATACAAGTATTACCGAGACATGTTTGGTGCCCTCGAGGCACCCAGTGTAGCAGCAGGTAGAAGACAGGGCAGAGCTGCAATGTAGAACTTCAGGTGTTGTCACTGCTGGATATCTTGCCTATTCCCTGAGTGTGTGGAGATTATGTCCCTGTCCTCTGAGCTTTCCTCTGCCTCAGCATGAATCCACCGAAGAGAACCTCCTCCCCCAACTCACCTCCCTCTGAGTCCACTCAGCTCCCCCCAGTGGAGGACTAAGTCTTACTGTCTTTGTAGCTACTGTCCAAGACCTTAGTGGGCTCTCAAGAAAGTATTTTCCATGAGTGAATATTATGGGAAATAAGATAATATTATGAGAGTATTTTATTTCTCTCTCTTCAATAACCTTTCCCTATTACAGATTATTTGTTCATTGAAAGCACTTAGAGCATGTACATAAACCAGAAATTAATAGAAAAATCTTCCATAATTCCATCCCCCAAAAGGTGATCATTGCTCTACACATTCGTTCTCATCCTATGTCAGTCCTTTTTCTTTGCCTGCCTCTGACTATCCCTGTCTCCGAGTCCATATGAACATGGTTTTGCACGTTTTTTCCTACATTCTTTTTTTCACTTAATACATCCTGTACAACTCTTCAACTCATTAAATATTCAAATATTTTAATGGCTGCTGGACTATCACTTACTGAGTGCTTACTATGGTTTTAAATTTTATTTTAAAATTACTAAATTAAATTGTATTTTATATTAAATTATATTAATTTTACATTAAATTATATTAATTATAATAATTTTTAAAATTACATTAGATTTGAAGCCATGCTTCAACTTTAGAGCTCCAAATGCTCTCTGAGGTATGTAATATTACTATCCCCATTTTATAACTGAAGGAAACTGAGGTACAGAGGGGACTAGTAACTAGCTCAAAATTTAACATCTTCTTAGTGGTAGAGCAAAGATGAATTTAAGTCTGTTTGAAAACGTATCTTCTACCATTAAGATGCGCCATAACTTACTCAGCCAAACCCCTATGAATGGCTATTTGGAGTGTTTCTAATTTTTTGCTATCATAAATAGCACTGAAATTATTATCCTTGTAGCTATATCAAGCCAAGCTCTCCAAAAACTGGGACAAAACCCTTAACATTAACGTGAACTTTACAAAGCCACTGGCTTACCCAGAAAGTCATCTGAGGACAGCCTTTCAAAATCCCAAACCTGGAGCACCAACACTACTGGTGTCTTACACTCCATCTTCTCTAAGGAAAAGATGTTCTCCCTCTTGGTAATGACCATTTGCTTCTCAGCTGGGAGATACTGAAATGGAAACAGGAAGCGCCAGTTGAAGTTCCCCTCGCCAGTCAGGGAGTTGTAATGCACATCGGTCTCCTGCTTGTCATCCTCCAGACCCTTTAGCCACCTGAATAAAGATAGAAAAAGAATTACATACTTGAGTCCCTGAGTACATTTTCCAGGCATCATTCTAATCGAGAGTGATTTAACTAGTTTCAGTGTAGTCACGGAAAATAGTTTTTAAATTATGATAGTTAGATTCAGATAGAAGTTTCCACTGAATCTGAAAGAGAAAAATAGGAATCAAAGGGTCTGAAAGAGAAGCAAGATAGAGACATCATTCTAAGCCAGGTTCAGGAGATGTCTTCAGCTATACTGGCGAGACCCTGAAGCCCCATGCAATAAAGAGGGAAGACTTGAAAAATGTGAAGGGAAAGTATAATTGGAGTTTCCTCTCCCCCTGAGGCCTCCTGTGAGGGTCCCACCTCTGCACTCACTACCCTGGTGGGCCTCTACAGTTGTTCTGGTTTAGACTCATGGTATCAGGCCTGTGATTGGCTCCCTCCTCACTGGTTCTGGGCCTCAAAAACCCAGCAGGCCTGCATCAACATGGCATGGAGGGTAGAAGCCTTCTGCACCCACCTGTATTCTAATCCTGGCTCTGCCACTACTAACTGGAAAGCCCTGGATAAGTTGTCCAACCCCCCTGTGCCTCAGTTTCATCTGCAAAATGGAAGCAATGACAGTACTTTGTTCATAGTTCAAAATGTGGTTGCTCTGAAGAATTGTAGAGGTAATAGCTGGAAGGTGCTTTGTGTACTTCAAGTTATACACAATGTTATTTCCTCTTTTCTGGTCTTCCTCTTGCATCCCCAGTATAGAGTAAGCTACCGTTAATACACTTTTCCCTAATAGCTTGTCCCTGGTGAATTATTGAGAAAATAGGTGCTTTTAATTCAAACTAATTGATAATTCCAAACCACTTGCTTTTTGAAAGCAGACATCCTGTCCCCACAGGTCAGAGAAGGATCAAGACCTCCCTTGTCCCAGAGGAGTGGTACCACTTAGAGTATGGATACAATTATTTAGGTAAAAATGGTGCTCACTCAGCCAATATATATGAGGTATCTGTTATGAGACAAGGAATGAGCTAGTTGCTAGAGGAGTAATGGGAACACACAGAGGTGGTCCTTGCCTTCATAGAGCTATAGCTACAGAGGGAAGGGGATGGAGAAATTGGGGGAGAAGAGGTAGAGGTCAGCAGCAAGAGATGTACAAGGGCCTGTAGTGTGATGGCACATTCTAATGTGGGAAGGAAGTTCAGCATGACTAGAGAGCACAAAGCAAGGAAGATTGAGATGGGCCTGGAGAGATAGGAGGGGCTAGTCAGATAGGACATTTTAGGACATATTAGGGATCTGGATCTTCAGCCAAAGAAAATAGGATGTCACTAAAAGGTTTAAAGTATAGGGCTGATTTGATCAGATTGTGTTTTGAAAAGATAACCCATGTTTCAACATAGAGAACAAGTTACAGGAGGCAAGAGTGAGTATAGACAGAGCAATCCAAATGGCACCTCAGTGGCCTCAGCAAGAAATGATGGAGGGGAAGACTATGGCAGTGGTGTGTAAAGATGGAAATGGACAGTGCTGATGGCTATTTGGGAAGCCAAATGGATAGGATTCAATGGCAAGCTAGAAATAGAGCTAATGAAGAAGAGGCTCCCCTGTTTGGGGAAGGCAAAGATATACCAAAAGGAGGCTGAGATGAGTTCGCTCCTTCTGAGATGGGTTTTATCCAAGGGGTCATGTTTGAATAAGTTTTGCTTCTGATTCTCTACCACCTCATCTGCCTCCATGACTAGGGGCTCAAAGGGCGGCATTTGTGATGAAAGAGAGAGAGAGAGAGAGAATACGTCATTTCCCGAGTCCTAGGTTGGCATCTTTCCTATCAGTAGAACTAGCAAAGAGTAAGGTGTAGCTTTGAGCTTCTCTCTTAGTCTTACAACCTTCCTAACACTGAATCTCTCATCAGTTGCATTACACCTCTCTACTTGCTTCAGGTGTAAAGGTATTTTGAATGCCACTCAAAAAGCTTAGGTACCAACATTTAATGGAAAGAGATGTTGATATAATAAAATTTTCTCACAAAAATATTTTCATAAGATAATAATCCTAGCAAAATAACCAAATAATATTTGAAAAGAAAGTGACCTTATCTACCAAGGTGAGTAAGATGGGCTCCCTCTGTAGGAGGTGGGTGGAGTGCCTTCCATGAGGCTAACTTCAATTAGGAGTTAAAGAGAGGAGGAGGGGAAGAAGAGGGGGCATGGAGTTTGTTGATGATCTTACCCTTTAACATAAATATCACTTGATTTTTGTCCTGTGAAGATATTCTCATCCTCTAAAATGACATCTTCAGTGTTCCAGATAGTCACTCTCAATTCATACCTGGGATGAAGGAAGGCAGCATTAGGCTGAAGACCTTGAAAGCGGAGTTAGCTGGTGTGTATGGCATTCTGATACTGCTGTGAGTCAGTAGGCTTCCTCAACTTTACCAAATTCAAAAATATCAACACTTAAGTTCTTGGTTCCATCAAAACCAAGTGTCCTGTTGGAATCACCAAAGACATGAAGTTCTCTGAGCAGAAATTGGTTCCATTAGCTGACATTTTTCACGTTGTTGCAGAATGCTGAAGCGCAGTGGCCCCTACATAAAACAGGGGCCAGCATTTTCAACCATCACCACTGTTACAATTACTACCACTCATCCCTGTGGTAAATGGCCAGATGGGAAGTGAGAGATGATTATCAGATGTCAACTGATTCATGTAATTGACGCTACAATGCAACAATTATTGTAATTGATTAACTGTCAAGATCTTTTAGTTGGCTACCGTAGTCATAGGCTACCTTAGGCTGCAGCTGACTTACCCTTTTGGCTGCCTTGGTGATATGTCAACAGGAGGTCCAGGTGGAGGCATGTCTTTGGGAAACATGTCCACCCACATCTGCAGGCGGCCCTGGTTAAGAAAAGAAGATCTCCTTTAACTTTGGTGGGGTATCACATGGGCAACTGATCATTCATGGTTTTAACAGATCCTTTTACTAGAAATGGATATTAGCTATATATCACATCATATCTTATCATATGGATGTTATTCATATTATACATGCTTAGGATATTGGTTGACAAAGTCAGAACTTGCGTTTTTATTAAGAATTAGTCAGGACATATGTTAAGAGCAGGTGAAAGGCAAGCAAACCCTGACTGAGCACCTACTATGTGGTAGACACAATGTGATGCACTTGAAAAAACATTATGTCAATTCTCCCAATATCCCCAATGGGTGGATGTTATTATTCCTACTACAGATGAGAAAACATCTTGCCCATGCTTATACAGACAATATGTAGCAGAGTCTGGATTCAACCCTTGTCTGCTGACTCTGCATTTTCTATAAATCCCTAAGGATTAAAAAAATAATATTATCTGTCAGAAGTATCATGCTTCATTGTTTTTAATGCACTTTAATATCATTATCTCGGTAACTGCTTAGCCCAGCTATATTTCTGTGGTACACATCAAAAGAAACGGAGGCTTAGAGCAGCCAAAGAAATGATATGAGTCTTATGGCTAATTAATGGCAGAATAAGGCCTCCCATTCATTGCTTTGGATTCCATACATGAGAATTTAACCTGCTGCAAGGGATCCAAGTGCCCATGTGGGGAGAAGGCCCAGTGGATTCAATGCTCAGCTCTGTTGTGTTCATTCTAAGTACTCCATCAGCTCAGACAAGAAGGTAAGTGATCAACAAAGCCTGTGATGGGCAGGGGAGATTTTATATGAAGGAAGTGGGGTTCCCCACCAGAGCAAAGAGGATCTGTAGGATTTGGGGGAGGGGGAGGCTTTGGCTAGAAAATAAAAGGGCTTTCACAGGGAAGGGACAATTTAATCAAAAAGTATATCATTTGGGAAGAGAAGAACCAATTAGTGGAGGATTGCAATCCTAGAGTCTCTAAAGAGATATTAACATTCACTTGTAACCAAAAAGCCACATGGTAAAATGAAGGATACCAATAACCAAAAGGTTTTAAACATTTGGTATTGAAATTCAGGAACCAGTCATAAGCTTCTACATCTGATAAAAGCTATCCTTTCAAGGCACTCTCCCACACCTGCTATCACTACTTTTATACCCCAACACCGCTGAGATAGCAGTGTGGGTATTCCTGGCCCATTGGAGTCAAGCTCATGTGTTTTGCCCAGATGACACCTTGAGTGAGTCCAGGGCTAGGACAGGACTAAAACTCAAACTCCCGGGTGAAATCCCATTCTACTACTAACAGCTGAGTAACTTTGAGCAAGTTACTTAAACTCTCTGAACCTCAATTTCTTCATCTTAAAAACAAGGATCATAATAAGTACACCATGAGGCTATGTTAGGGAGTAACAGGTGACCACACATCTCTATTTGTGTAGGAAAACCCTGGTGGTGCCCCTTGTACCATCCTAAATATTAATAGCAGTGCCTCTTATTCTCGAAATGGCCATCATTTGGATAAACAAATCTACGATCATCCTAACTAGATAATTTACATAAAGGGCTTAGTATTTAAGTACATATTAATTTATGTACATATAATTAATAAGTACATATCAAGAAGGCTCTTAATAAAGTTGATCTTCTCTTCACTTCTAACTCATAACCCGGATCTCTGGTTATTTTTTCCACACAGCTTCCTCTAGTCAGTCCTTCAAAATAAGTCACCATTACTGCTTCCCTGGGAAAACTAATGGACTGGGAAAATGAGTTTCTCTGGGAAAATTAATGGGGTTACTGATAGATTTTGGACAATGTCTTGGGCATGTCAGATGGATTTTGAAGTTTCTCAAATAACAGCATTCTTTCAAAAGAGTGTGATAACTTAGGGCGCCTGGGTGGCTCAGTCAGTTAAGCATCTGCCTTCAGCTCAGGTCATGATCCCAGGGTCCTGGGATGGAGCCCCACACTGGGCTCCTTACTCTGCAGAGAGCCTGCTTCTCCCTCTCCCTCAGCTACTCCCCCTGCTTGTGCTTTCTCTCTCTGTCAAAAAATAAATAAAATCTTTAAAAAAGAGGAGTGTGATAACTCAAATCCATTAAAAGGCAAAAAGCACTAAATTCAACTCTGTTTTGAGGGTAGAATTTCTCAACCCCAACATTGTTGATATTTGGAGCTGACTAATTCTGTTGTGGGAGGCTGGCTACACAGTGTGGGCTGTTTGGTTGCATCTCTGACCACTTTCCGCTAGATGCCAGCAGCATCCCCACACACTTAAGACAACCAAAAATATGTCCAGGCATTGCTAAAGTCTGGGACAGGGAGGCAAAACTGTCCCTGGTTGAGATCAATTACCCTAAGGCACACAAGAGTGACTTTTAGAGATAAAGTCCTATTCCTTGAGGATGAAAACTCCTATTGGGTCCAGAACAGTCTCAACCACTACCTGCTCCATTCCTGGCTTATTCCTGTGGTACAGTGGCCGAGTTTCTATGTGCTCAGGAACCAGGTTACACCCAACCTCTGGTATATTCCCCCACGAGTGTAAAACCCTGAGGGCCAGGTGCTCATAAGACTCCACCATCTCATCTGCAAGGAAGAAAGAAAAATAAAGACATTCATCAGCTATAGGTTCCCCTAATGGAACAGTGATGGGCTGTCAGGTGCACTTTTAAACACTCCCTTAAGGTTAAATTTAAATGCACTGAGGCACAGGGAGAGAGCAAAACTGCAAAAGAGAAAAAGGACAGGAAGAGAGTAAAAAGAGGTGGGGGTGGAGTTGGGGGATGGGAAAGAGACAGGAGGTTTAGAGAACAGGAAGTGAGATAGGTTGACAAGATGACCAGAGAGCAGTCAAGGTCTCAGAATCTAGGGCTCCATTTGCCCCTTGAATCAGATTCCTCTAGAGCCTGTGAATAGCAAGTGTGCTTTGAGGTACTGGAAAAGGTATTTATTTCTTAGAGATATAAGACTGTTTGCGAATGCCGTAGTGTGACAGGGCCTACTGGATCTGGATTGTCCCAAACAAGGCAGCGAAATCTGCACAGTATATGTTCAAGGAGGTTTTATCTTTCCTTATTGTTGTTCCTTCCCACCAACACACTTGCTCATAGGTTCTCAGATCTGCCATCTTACCAAAGAAGGCCATACATAATAAAAACCACTGGTAGAAAAAGTGCTTATAAACATAACACAAAAATTGTTGGAAAATATCAAATCTTTTTGATAAAGTTTAGAATGGCCAAATTTGACATAGGGATGTTGAGTTTAGTTTTAACACCCCCCTCACCCCACACAATCTCCCAATAACAATAATAACAATCAGTAAAAGTTGATGGGGATGAACACACAATCAGTGAACTAAATCTTCTGTATTGCATGGACCACTGGGTGTTGTACATAAACAATGAATCTTGGAACACTGCATCAAAAACGAATGATGTATTTTATGGTGACTAACATAACACAATAAAAATTAATTAATTAATTAATACTTTAAAAACCTAAAAAAAATAAAAGTAAATCTTCCATTATAAAGTTTAATCAGTTCTTGACTGATGGAAATGAACCTAATTTCAGATTCTTGGTGGCCAAAAAAGAAAAAAAAAAAACGGTTTCATCATAAAATGTAGAGTATTGACAAAGGAATTAAGTTGGCCTAATAGAGTATATTGTGAAAAATACTTTGTTCAAGAGAAATTCATTAATACACAATTTGAATACTAATTACTCAGCGTGCAAAAAACCTTCGAGAGGTTCTTGGGGTCAAAATAACAAGGTGGAAAGAAATTTTGGTTTCGAAGTGGTGGGATCAACATAACAGTGTGAAAACATCCAGTGATATGTCCTTAACTGGGGGGTTTGTACTGGAACCTATGAACCTATATTTTGCACATGTGTACCCCTACGCCTACTGATTTCCATCAAGTGGATGAGAGTGGCATTGCAAGAATTATTCTGTATCGTGAAAGTAAAGTAAAGGTGGCTTTTTTCTCATCCTCGATTTATGAAAGCCCCTCTGGGATCTTGTTGATATGTCCCACAAGGCTTATACGGAAAATCTGCTTCTTGGTGCTAAAATAAGAATTATTGGTATCACATCTATGGGGGATAATATGGGCTGTGTCTAATGATTTATTTTATATCATATTCATTTTAAGTTTACTGCCTATGTTGCAACACAACAATCCTATTTCTGTGATATACACTACAGAAATATCAGAAATGTGCAAATATATGTATAAGGGAGTTCACCATATCATAGTGTCACTACAAAAAACCATGAACACAATGTACATAAGTGACATGGCCATAAAAAGGAGTATTATCAATGACAGTCTCAAAGAACAAAGAAAATCATCATAATCTTTTGGAAATAGAAAAAGCAGGATACAAAACTGTATATGGCACACTTCCAATTATGTCTCTCTCTCTCACACACACACACACACACACACACACACACAGTATGGAGATATACTAGCAAGCAGCATGCTTTTCTCTGAATTTAGGGATTCTGAGTGATTTTCATTATCGTCCTTTCTTGTCCAAATTTTCTACCAGGGGCATGATTACTGTACAATAGTTGGCCACTCTCCCCCGCCACAAATACCACCAGAAGCATGCTTTTCAAAACGAGAGTAACGTCAGCAGGATGTGTTATGGGAGTTACCAGTGTCCTCCTCCGTAAAGACTGTTTTTCCAGAAAAGACCTGACTTCCTATCTGTATTTTCCCAGGATGAAAGTAGGGTCCATCCAGCTTGTTGTCTTTGCAGAGCTTTGTGAGGATTTCAGTGGGTTTGGATGTGTCTCTCCAGGCGTTGTATCCTTCTCTGAAAAGAGAGGGAAGGATGGGTAGGATGAGGCCTGCCTTCCCCTGGGAGGACACACTTAAAAGTAGCTATTAAAAGGACCACCTAAGTATGATCAGTGGTTTCCTTCAGATTTCTTGCCATTCTATGCACTTGGGGCTAATGTTTTTTTTCTTTTGTTTTCTCTCTTTTCTGGTTAATACCTCTGCATCTGCATGCCTGAATGAAAGGCAAGACTTCTGAGTAGCATGACAGAAAAATGCTTTGCTGATAGTTGTTCTGTGTGTGTGTGTCTTTTTTTTTAAGATTTTATTTATTTGTCAGAGAGAGAGAGGGAGAGAGAGCAAGCAAAGGCAGACAGAGGCAGAGGGAGAAGCAGGCTCCCCGCCGAGCAAGAAGCCCAATGTGGGACTCGATCCCAGCACGCTGGGATCATGACCTGAGCCGAAGTCAGCTGCTTAACCAACTGAGCCACCCAGGCGTCCCGTGTGTGTGTGTTTTAAAGAAATGTACCTTAAAACAAAAATTGAAATGACACCCACATAACATAAAATGAACCAATTCAGTGGCATATAGTACATTCATAATGTTGTAAAAGCACTACATCTACCTAATTCCAAAAATTGTTCATCACCCCGAAAGAAAACCCTGGACCCATTAAGTGGTTGCTCCTTATTCCTCGCACCGCCCCCCCTCAGCCTTTGGCAGTCAACCATCTGCTTTCTGTTGGTCTGGATTTCTTTGCATGCAGTTCCTCTTTAATTTCATTCTGTCCCTTGCAAAAGAGCCATCTGACTGTTATTTCTAAGAAGAAAGCCTAGATCAGGCTTTCAGTTACTCTGCTTCTTTCCTCCCCTCTCCTCCCCCACCAAAATCATATTGGAGACTCATGTCACAGGTGGAGAGTCTAGATGTGCTGTTTCTCTAATCAGTGATTTTCCTAGTGGTTCATTTCTAAATCTTTCCAACCCCTTCTTCCCTTAAACTCTAGCTGTTTGGTTAAAAAATATTAAGTTACAATGAAATGCTCCCCATGAGCCATGACCAAGACAAGCTTGGATTTCTCTGCTCACTGGGACACAGGATTCACAGAATTTAATTTATTTAAGTACTTAAATAAATCAAAACATAACTATAAAGCAGTGTTCAATGTTCCTACCTTGTGCCAGAGACATGAGGACCCTGAAATTTCATCCGAGCCATGCCCAGAGCCACACATACACAGGCTTCCCCATAAACAGGTGCTTTGGTTTTCATTTTGGTTTTGTTTGCTTGTTTGTTTGCTCTCATCTATTTTAAAAAATTTACTGAACAAAGTTTACAACTCCCTTGACTAAACTGTTCTGCTCCCTGCCAGTTCCACTGTCAGAAATTCTTCTAGGGGCCCCTGGATGGCTCAGTGGGTAAAGCCTCTGCCTTTGGCTCAGGTCATGGTCTCAGAGTCCTGGAATTAAGCCCCATATTGGGCTGTCTGCTCAGCAGAGAGCCTGCTTCCCTCTCTCTCTCTGCCTGCCTCTCTGCCTACTTGTGATCTCTCTCTCTCTGTGTTAAATAAATAAATAAAATCTTAAAGAAAGAAAGAAAGAAAGAAAGAAAGAAAGAAAGAAAGAAGAAAGGAAGGAAGGAAGGAAGGAAGGAAGGAAGGAAGGAAGAAATTCTCCTGAACAGAAGAGGCACCATCTTTGCCCGTGACTTCCTCTCCTGACTTCAGAGTGAGAACAACTCATCATTCGCTGAATGGCACTTTCTCTGTTACTTAGGAATGTAAACACCTAAGGGGGCTTATACATTCACATGAGTCCCCAAAACCAAACTGGATTTCTAGGCTACCAAAATAATGCTTTCAAAAAATACTTAAAGACACTACAGAATGCTTAAGATACAGGGATAGTTGCAAGAAGCAACTTACAAAAATGACATGGGTAGTGTGAGCCAACTTCAAGGGAAAACAGCATAGAAAAAAAAATCCAAAGGAAATAATTAAGAATTTTTTATGTAAGTTATGTCTGGGTGGAATAATTTGAGCATAATTTTGTACTTCCTGTATTTCCTCAATTTTCTGCAATGAATATATATTATTTTATATTCAAGAAAAGCATTTCTAAAATTATACCATGGAAATCTAATGAATTTTTTTTTCCTGGCTGAAATTCTTAAGATTTTTATTTTTTTCTTAAGCTACCAGATAAAATACACTTTAAAAAAAATAAAGCTAGTAGTCTATATTTTAAAATGAAGCAGAGGGGTGCCTGGGTAGCTCAGTCGGTTAAGCCACTGCCTTTGACTCAGGTCATGATCTCGGGTCCTGGAATTGAGCCCCGCATGAGGCTTCCTGCTCAGTGAGGAGTCTGCTTCTCCCTCTCTCCTCTCCCTGATCATGTGTGTGCTCTCTCTCAACTACATAAATAAAATCTTTCAAAAAAATTTTTGATGAAGCAGGATTCAAAATCATTGTAAAAAGTGAGAGCTGGTCCATTTCTTCCTGTTTGTAAGATGAGGATAACACCTCAATGGGTTTTGAGAGGACTGAATGAAGTACAGTATTCAGTATATCATAAGTACACGTGAGTGTTCATTATACTTCACTGGGATATTGGCATTTGTATACTAGTAATCATTCTTCTTCTAATACCACTCTTCACCAGGAAATTCCGCCCACCCAGCCTACCCCTTTAAGTGAATGCGTAAGAGCTCTTGACTCTTGGCAAACCTGACCTGGGTTCTAAATCAGTGCCTCCCCAGCCCCAACCACCCTGCAGGGAATAGCCCTGCTGACCTGGAAAGTCTGTGAGACATTCAAGCAGAGTCTGGGCTGGCCCGGCAGTGCTCCCCTGTCCCAGGAAGTACTTACATCTCGTACTGGCTCTGCAAGCCACAGATGGCTCGGTGTCTGCTGTAGAAACGGTTCTCCAGGTCAATCCTGGTCTCCCCAATGAGGTCATCTGTCCCGATCAGGTCATGGTCGTAGATCAGGATGGAGAGCAGGGAGTCCTTTGGGAATGTGGCCTGGATCTCAAATGACCTGTGGTCCAAGTAGAGGCATTAGGAATCTACAACATCTGGCTACATGGGGAACATCTCCCCAGCCTGCTTCTAGCTAGCCTGTAGTTCATAGGAACTCACTAAACATTCAGCAACACAGTGAATACTTAGTAGATATTTATTTGGTTTAATGTTTCATTGAGACTCTATTTCCAATTCTGCTGTCAATTTCCAGTAGCCAATAATCCCCTCTTCTGTGGACCACGTCCCATAGTCTTCATCTAGGGTGACAGCAAGGTGGGTATGAACAACCTGGGGGTTTGGTCTCCAGCAGAACTGATTTCCAATTTTGGATTTGAATCTGCACCTTCCCGGGTATAAAACTTTGGGAAAGTTATTTCATCCCGCTCAGCCTCCTTATGTGTAAATGGGGATCAATATGTCTTCTTTATAATATAGCATGATCGTTAAGTGTGAGATCACTTATACAAAGTGCACATCTAGCTTGCAAGTATTCAACTGGTGCCCAATAAATTACCATTCCCTTTCCCCTCCCTTGTTGCTTCATGGGGGGATGTCAGCTGAGTTTGTTTTAAATGGAAAGCCTTTTGAAGACAGAAAATCCCGAAAACAGAATTGCAGGACTGCAATGCCATCTCTACAAAATTCTGAGCTCCTTGACCACGAGACCTGCCTCCTTCATCTCTGCATTGCTGGAGCCCTGGCTTCCCCTGCACAGAGTAAGCAATGAATGTCTCCCTGAACTGGAAAGGATCTCAGGAATCACCATATCCAACCCTTTGATTTTGTAGTAGGGAAACTGAAATCCAGAGAGCAGAAGTGACTTGTCCTGGACCATAAATCAGGCCGAACTAGGGTAAGTACCAGGTCCCTGACCCTGCTAGTTCTGAGCTCTTTCCATGATACCACATCAGGGCAAGGTGTTGAAAGGAAAAGCAGTGCTGTGGGATTTCCTGGCACAAGGTATTATCTGTGCTGCTGAGCATTACAGAAGACAGTTAAGGAGGGCACTTGTACCGCTGAGCACTGGGTGCTGTATGTAAGGGAGGAATCACTGAATTCTACACCTGCAACTAATATTGTACTGTATGTTAACTTGCTGGAATGTAAATAAAATAATAATAATAATAACAACAACAACCAAGTAGGAGAAAAAAAAAAGAAGTAAATTCTGAGTGAATTTAGGGAAATGTCTTCTTGAAAAGAAAATAAAAAGTACACCAGTGTTCTCCAGCTCTTCGCGACTCTAGCTGCCCTGGGACAGGTGTGGTGGGCCGGCCTGTGAGCAAGGGACTGTGAAGAGGTGGGGAGAAAGGGAGAATGGAAGGCCCATGATTTCCCTCCATGTCCTCAGGCCTGCCTGGGCTGCTACCCTTGTGGTCAGACCCACTTAGCCCCGGCTCTCACTCTCCGGTGGCAGAGACTACAATTCCAGCACAGCCCCCCGGCCAAGGAAGCTTCCCGGAGAGAAAGAAGCAGAGACACCCCAGCTCCATGGACTGTAACTGACTGAGGCAGCTCTACCAGGCCAGAGATACGGCTGTGCCTCCATCAGGAGGCAGAGCATTGCCCGGGGTACCCAGATGTAAATTCCAGATGGTGCTTGGTACTCTGGAGGTCTCTCACAAGGAATCCTCCAGCCACTGTCTCTGAGCCATCAGAGCCATCACATGGCTGCTGCCACCCAGGAAGGACTTGTTATGTGCTTAACCACCCTGGCAACGGTGACAGAAGACCCAGTTGCTTTCATCCATCTTCCCAAGCAGGGTGTTCATAGATTAAGCTCTCCTGAATTTTCCCTGGAGCTGTCATTAAAGAACTACCAGAAACAGGTCACCATGGCTGGACTTCCTGTCCATCTACTCCTTCATTCACTCTCCAATTGTCAAGCATCTATCTGCTCTGTGCCAGGCCCTGTTCTGGGGATGCAGCGTTGGATGGACTAGACCAAGTCCCGGCTCAAAGGGAGCTTACCTTCTCGTGGGGAGCTGAGACATAGCCAACAAACACAGACATGTACCACGTTATGTCAGAAGCTCTGAAGGAAAGGAAAGCAGGCCAAGTGCCAGACGTCGGGGGATGGAGCCTGTGACATCCTCATACTGTGAGTTCGCAAATAGGGATTCCCCAGACCCCAGGTCAGGGATAGAAGCCCTCTACTTTTCTGGAACGTGCAGGATTGAGCCAGCAAATTCTGTCCCCGAGTAACCATTAAAAACACATCGAAGAAAGCATCTGCACATGGCGGGCTTCTGGTAGAGCCTCTGCAATGCCAGGGGCTGGCGGGAATATTCCATCATCCCCTTCTTCTGTTTACCATAGCCACAAACAGCATAATAAAGCCAGTCTAACTGACGGCGCTGTGCTGGGAGTACCTAACGAAAAAAAGACTACAAAGCACTTGGCAAAATGAAGTGCTGGTTACAAAAATAGCAAGTAATAATAAAAGTCATCTCTGGATCAGAGAAGCAAGGGCAGGCCTCCCCGGCACCGTTGTTTTAATCCTTCTCATTAATTGGAACAGGCAAGATCATTTATGGCCTCATTTCCTCTGGAGCAATAAAGTGTTAAGAGGTTCATTCTGGTCAAATGTCAGAGGGTCCACAGTGATCACAAAAGTGTAAATGAATTTAAATGAGGCTAATGGAGAGTTGCTCTCACTCTCCTTGCTACTCCAGAAAAAAAGAAGTAGAGTTAGGATGGAGCCATTGCTAAAATGATTATCACAGGAGAGACAGAGGAAGCAAATGTGTTCTGAGCGTCAACACATGCTCATGTAGATGATGTGCTATGTGCTGTATATTTAATCTTTTAGAGACCACTGAGAAACAAGTGTCATGATTGTTTGGTAGGAAAACAGGCATCAGAGAGGTTAACCTACCTGCATAAAGTTACACAGTTTATATGTGACAGAATGTTACCCATGTTTACCTGACTCCAAAGTTAACAGCAGTTAGGTACACAGACCCAAGCAAGGATATTAAATGTGTGCCACACACTGTTAGAAGACAAATGAGGCTCCATCCGCATCATTGCAAATGGCAAGAATTCGCTCATTTTGATGGCTGACACTCCATTGTATGTATAGACCACACCTTCTTATCCATCTGTCTGTCGATGGACGATCGGGTTGATTCCATAGTTTGGTTATTGTAAATAATGCTGCTATAAGCAAAGGGAGCATGTATCCCTTTGAATTAGTGTTTTTGTATTTTGGGGGGCAAATACGCAGCAGTGTGATTACTGATTGTAAGGTAACTTTTTTTTTTTTAATTTATTTTCAGCATAACAGTATTCATTGTTTTTGCACCACACCCAGTGTTCCATGCAATCCGTGCCCTCTCTAATACCCACCACCTGGTTCCCCCAGCCTCCACCCCCCCGCCCCTTCATTGTGATGAGCACCGGGTGACGTATGGACTTGATGAATCACTATATTGCGCGCCTGAAACTAGTATCACTGTTAATTGTACTGGGATTAAAGTAAAAAACTTAATAAACAAAAAATGCCACACACACACACACAAAAAGACAAATGAGGGCAGTAGGATTGCTGTGAACTGGAGAACATCTCATGCACCCAAACATGCACAAATGCAATGTGTGTTGAAACACTTTGCAGGAAAACAACATGAGCAGAGGCTGTAATTCAGTCTGTTTCTTTCAGGGGTCACCTGCAACATAATCTGATGGAAAAATCCCTTTGAGAGGAGACAAAAGACCAAAGGTATGCCCCCTTCTCCCCCACTCATGAGCTGTGTGAGCTTGAGTAAGTTTCTAAACCTCTCTGGGCTGCCCATAGCTTGTTTATAAAAGGAAACTTCTCCGTCCAAAGGCAGGAGGCTGAATCTGATGACCATTCAGGTGCCTCTTAAATTTAAGATCTAAGAAAACCATTCTTGGAAAACTATAGGCATGAAAATCACCAGGTACCACCACCTTCCTGAAGAGACCGAGGAAAGAATTTAGTGCTTCTCCATGAAGGTTAGGTTGACTGGCTATTACCACAGGCAGAGGTCAGCTCTCCACTTCCTGCCACATTCACTCAGACACACACGCATACGCACCAGCCCCCCACAGAAACACAGCAGGAGCAAACACACACAGGACAGCACGTCAGGACCCAGAAGGCCACTGACCTTCCAAATACTGGGTTCAGTTGTTTGGGGATGTATTTGTCCCGGTCTTTGATTTCCGTTTGTCCAAGCCTGACCACAATGTAGGGGTCCGCTTTGCCATCTGGATCAGTGGGGCTGAGATTAAACGCCTGGAGAGAAAGAAAATCCTTTTGGTCCAGTGGTTCCCAGCATGGGCTGCACACTCAGATCACCTGGGATTTTAAAAAATATGGATGCCCGAGTTCCATCCCCAGATTTTAATTTAATTGGCCCTGAGCTTTGGGACTTTCAGCAGCTCCCTAGATGATTCCAGTGTGCAGCCAAGGTTAAGAACCACTGCTTTAGCCCCTCATTTTGCTGCTGAAAGAAATGTTATCAGCTTTGCTCAAGTTGTACTTTCTCTGGAGTCATCTCCCCAGCGGAAAACAGCGCTAGGCACAGAGTAATGAGCACCATGCTGGACACGAGCCAGAAGGCATGACTGAGTTCTAGTCCTATGTCTTGTATGATCTTGGGCAGGCCATGTCTCCTCTCTGAGATAGATCTGTAAAATCATGGGGAGGGGACCCTGAAGGCCCATCCCATAACTGATGGGCTCGGAATCCATGACTCCATCAGGCCCACATTTAGCACAGGCTAGCTGAGTGGTGGTCTGTTTCTCAGAGTGAGGTCTGCTTCCAGACAAGCTGGGCCTTAACCTGTCGCAAGGAAACATGTTCTAAGTGAAGGCCTAGGTAGGAGGCTGGTGAGGAATCGTAAGACAGAGAAACTCTGCAGAAATGACAGCTGAGTGAGGAATGATCCCATTTTTAGGACTCCATCCTACGGATGGACTACATAAGCACACAAAGCTGTGTTTTCAAGGATGCTCATGAGAGCATTGTTTACTAGTCACATTTGTAAATGACCCGTATGTCAATTACTTAGGGAGGAACTCAACCCAAAATACCCCTTCCCCATTTGTTCTCATCACATCACCCAATTTTATGTGCTCCTCTGCTTATTTCTGTCCTTTCTTAATCTCCACATCCCCCTCAGCTAGTGTGCGATCTCCCTCAGAGCAAGGATGACATTTGTCTTATTTACTACATTATCTCTAGGACCTAGAGCAGGGTCTTAATATTTGCTGATCAAATGAATAAACAGGTACTACATTAATTCAAGGAAACACTAGGTGTCTACTACAAAGAAAAGGAATACCCAGTGATTCCTTGAATTAATGTAGTACCCATCTGGAAAATGACCAAGTTATACTAACTAAGAGAAAAACAGATCAATATGTAATGCATGAAGCAAAAGTCTGTTAAGTAAGTACTTACCTGTGGTTGTAAACAAGTATAAAGATAGTTGACTCTTGAAAATGTGAGTTTGAACTGTGCAGGCCCACCTACATGGGGGTGTTTTTCAATAAATACAATACAGCATTGTAATGTACTTTCTCTTATGATTTTCTTAATATTTTCTGGTCTCTAGGTTACTTTACTGTAAAAGTACAGTGTATAATACATAGAATACAAAAAACAAGTGTTAATCAACCAACAATGTTATCAGTAAGGCTTCAAGTCAACAGTGGGTTTATTAGTAGTTAAGTTTGGAGGGAGTGTCAAAAGTTATATGTGGATTTTCATCTGAAAGCGGGGTCGGTGCCCTCACCCCCAGATTGTTCAATGGTCAACTATAGATATGGAGGTATTTACATATTCATAAGAAAAGTAAGTTATTTCTGGGGATAGAATTGCAGAGGTAGGGAGAGTTGATCTCTTTCTTGGAACAACTTTTAAGTATTAGTATTTTTTTACATTTTTGGATGTTTTATTAAATTAAAACTTTAAAAAATTTTTTTATTTATTTATTTGACACAGAGAGAGAGTGCACAAGCAGGGGGAACAGCAGGCTGAAGGAAAGGGGGAAGCAGACTCCCTGCTTAGCTGGGAGCCTGTCTCAGGACTCCATCCCACAATCCCAGGATCGTGACCCAAGCCGAAGGCAGATTCTTAACCAACTGAGCCCCCCAAGTACCTCTAAAAGATTTTTAAGTTAACTTATTAGTATTAAAGAATAATTCATCTTTGGTTTATGCATCATTTATGTTTCTAAAAAAGGATATAGGTAATTAGAACAAGGAACTTAGTTTAAAATAAGACTACAACAATCAAATAGGATTATGAAAATCAACTCCAAGGGCAGGATATGAACAAATACATGAACTATAAAGGTTCAGCAGAGATTTGCTTTGAATGAAAATCAGATGTGGCCCCAGGCTTCCAGGCAATCAGGCCAAAAATTTCACCATTCAAGTAGAGTACTGTCAACAAAGAAATAGACTCTTAACTACAGAGAACAAACAGATGATCCCCAGAGAGGAGGTGCGTAGGGGGGTGGGGAAATAGGTAATGGGGATTAAGGAGTGCACCTGTCATGCTGAGCGCCCCAGTGATGTGTGGAAGTGTTGAATCCCTATGTTGTACACCTGAAGCAATATTACCCTATATGGTCACCAACTGGAATGTAAATAAAAACTTAAAAAATGAAAAAAAAAACTGTATTGTGGAGCATAACAAATAGCATAGAGGACATGGGGAGTTAGGAGAAGGCAGTTGGGGGAAATTGGAAGGGGAGGTGAACAATGAGAGACTATGGACTCTGAAAAACAATCTGAAGGGTTTGAAGAGGTGGGGGGTGGGTGGTTGGGGGAACCAGGTGGTGGGTATTAGAGAGGGCACGAGCTGCATGGAGCACTGGGTGTGGTACAAAAACAATGAATACTGTTATGCTGAAAATAAATTAAAAAAATGATTAAAAAAACTGTAGTGCTCTCATTATCAGAAAATAGGAAACCTAGAGCAGAAATGATATTTTTCTTGGAAATACATTTGATTTGAAATTTCTGGCTGCGACACTGCAGAGGCAGAGCCATGGGAGAGGACTTCCTAATGATAGCTGCCCTGCTCGGCCCTGGTTCTGCTCTCTTGCCTGTGAGCTTTCTGCTCCAGGCCTGTTTGGTGTCCAGCTATCAGGCAACCACAGAGCGAATGAAGCTGTCCAGAGCTGTCTTATATGCCTGCAAAGTATTTTCCCTAAGTGAAAAGCCAGCAAATGTGCATGTTACCAACCAAATTTCCTACCCCCTGTTATGGACTGCAGTGCGTGTCCGCAACATTCTGTGTCCAAGCCCTAACCCTTCATGTGTCTGTCTTTGGAGAGAGGGTCTTTAGCAAGGTAATTAAGGTTAAATGAGGTCATAAGGGTGGTGCCCTAATCCAAAAGGACAGGTGGCCTTATAAGAAGAGGAAGAGATATTAGGTCTCCTCTCCCTGTCTTTCTCTCTTTCTCATTCTCCTGCTCCTTTACTCACTCTTGTTATATGTGTGTTGTGTCTGTGCGTGTGTGTCTGTGCACGTGTGCATGTGCCTATATGCTCACAGAGGTAGGGCCATATGACGACACAGTAGGAAGGTGGCCACTGACAAGCCACGAACAGAGACCTTACCAGAAACCAACTCTGCTGGCAACTTGATCACGGACTTCCAGTCTCCAGAACAGTGAGACATAAATGTCTGTCATTTACCTCACCCAGTCTGTGGTACTTCCTTCGGGCAGGCTGAGCAGATTAAGACAATCCCCAGGGTAAACAAGGGTGGCTTACCGCAACAATGTACACCCTGATCAGGACTTTGACGGGGTGGTTGGGTGGAACCCCTTGCTGGATTCTCAGCTGCCCACTGTCCTCAATGCTGGAATCTGTGGGGCTCTTGTAGATGCAGAAGGAGCCCTGGAATGGCAAAGCTTGACCCAGTGAAACAAGATGGTCATATGCCCCACCAAAAGCCCTAAAAGGCAGAGTGCGGGGGAAATGAGCAGAGCCTGGGACCCAGTAGGACCTGGGCTGGTGCCACCCTTGTGTCTGGGTGTCCTCAGGCAGTTTACATAACCTGCTTGCATCTGAGTTTCTTCACAGTATGTCACTGAATCGGTGTTGGTACAGTAACAGCCTCCTCACAGGGCTCTTAGGTGATGAATGTGGATAGGAGCATCTGATGGGATATTGAGGACCTTTAATACACGGGGAGCTTAGCTGGTGCTTTCCCCCATGATGTCCTTCAAACCTTACAGCAGTATTCCTATTTTCAGATGCTGCCAGGGAGTGTCACAGAGTCAAGTCCAAAATCATGATGCTAGTTAGTATTACAATATCAGAGAGGGGCCAACTGCAATCCCTGTGCTATTTCCAACACACTGCCCTGCACCAAATGACCCAGTGCACAGCAGCTCAGAGTAAGTGACAACCACTGCTTGGTGATGCTGACACCAAGAGTCTGCCAGTATGAATGGTGTTGTTTGATTCGTGTAATCAACCAGTTGGTAGGTCTGCATAGATCATCTATTTGGTAGGTCAGAGGTACGAAAGCAAAATAAAATTCAGTGATCCTGTTAGATAACAGCTCTGTCTCCTTATATCCCATCAGACTGAGTTCCAACTCACTTCACTGACCACAAGCCAAATATCTCAAAAGACGAGGGAAGACCTTGTGGGGTTCAAGAGAGGCTCTTGCATAGAGACTAAGGAATTTTCTTACACACAACCCACACCACAATCTCACTAACAGAACTGAGTCATATTGAGCATTTACAGATAGGAGAACCAAATAAAAGGGTTAGCTGTGGAACTTGCCTTAAACTTCCCTATGACGCGGTCCCCATCGAGGCCATGGCCATCCTCTGTAGACTTGCCTCTGAGGAGCTCAAAGGTTTTCACCCAGTCTTCAAAATTGTTGAATTCACTTTCAAGATCACCATCATATATCTTTAGGGAGAAGGGAGAAGAGAATGCTCAGAGGAAGGAAGGCCCAGGATTGATTTAATGAGAAATGCCAAGAGTCTCCCAAACCAGCCTTGATATGCACCCCCTGGAAAAATCTATGAGGACACTGTTCACTTATTTTTGGCAAAATAAGGCATATGATTGACTCAGCATTCTTAGAACTAAGTACCACTCTGAAATTCATAACATCTTTTGCATAAACTTTGAAGTTCCAAAAAGTATAGCTAAACCAAAATTTAAACTAAATTAAACTAAACTAAAATATTTTGAGGACATTAAAATCAATAAATGTCCACTAAGCATCTCATGCTTAACACATATGAAATGATGGAATATTTGTTTTTATTATCATGCATATAGACATGAATTTTCCACATACGAAGTTATAGATGTGTGTACTTTAGAAATGCAAAATTGAATTGAGTTTTATGTTTGGTAATATAATTAAATCACTTATGCAAATTTCCTATCAAAATTACTTATCTAAATTTCTTATATGTAATTTTCATATTCCCAATTTTCATATCCATAAATATGCCTCTAGCTAATAGCCTCTAACTAATGTGAAGATGGGTCTGATGGAGCTGACTTTAGTGACAGTTAGAACTTCTGCTATTTGGGGACATCTGGGTGGCTCAGTTAGTTAACCAGCCAACTCTTGATTTTGGCTCAGGTCATGATCTCAGGGTCCTGGGATGGAGCCCCACTTTGGGCTCCATGGTCAGTAGGGAGTCTTCTTGGGGATTCCCTATCCTTCTGCCCCTCCCCCCATTCATGCGCTTCTCATTCTCTCTCTCAAATAAATAAATAAATCTTTAAAAAAAGACCTCCTGCTATTTTGATAATATTTTGAGAATGATGATGTTAAGCTCTGAGAGGTGAGCCAGGGGGAACTCATCCACTGCAAATTACCTTGCTGGATCCAGGCTGACCGATGCAAGTTATGCCCTTTCTTAATATGAGGACATAGACAATAGTAAAGTAGCAAGCTCCATTTTCTTGGCTTGCATGCTTGTTAAGGTTCATTTCTCCGCATCAACGATTATAATGAAGACAAACTAAGTTAGTTCAGACAAAGGCATTACTAGGATTGACTGAAGCACAAACAGAACCTGCTTACGTAGCTTCCCACCCCATCTGTGGCCAACATGGCAGTGTCCACATACCTGCAAGGTAGCCAGGTTGGGGATTTCGTCTTCTTTGGATTTCTTCTTGAGCATCTTGTCCTTCTTCTTTGGCCCATCTATATTTACCACCACCTCATCTGGTTTCACTTCTGTGGATATTTAGTGGAAATTGTTAGACTTTCCAGTGATGTTGAGATGAGAAGAAACAAAGTCAAGCTCCCTCTTTCCCTTTGTTCCTGCATGTGTCAGGACTTTCGTTTTCAAAAAGAAATAGTAACATGCTACTTGATGGGAGGAGATGCTACTCATGGAGCAATGAAGTAACAACAGATACCCAGGGCCAGACATTGTGCTGACCCATCCTGGTGTAGGTAAGAATTCATTAAACTAGACACAGAGATGCAAAGAAGGAAGGAAGTTGCCCATTCATCCAACTGGCTAAGAACAGGCCCAAGATGGACAGACTCCAAAACTTGGAGTTACATTTCCTCTCAGATCTGCTTAGGAACTTGAGATTCATCTAGTTCAGCAACCTGAGGCTCAGCTATGTTAAGGGTCTTGCACCAAGTCACAAATGTTATTAGAGAGATTACTCGGGAATTTTCCAGGAGCTGTCTCTAGGAAAACACTGTCTGAGACAGACCTTGGGCTCTGCTCTTTTCCAGCACATAAACTTGAACTAGCTAATCAACCTCTTTATACCTCTGTTTCATGATCTGCAAAGTGAAGATACTGTTGCTAATGTCATGAGGCTAGTCTTGGGATTAAATTTGCCAATAAGGAGGGGTCTGAGGAACTGAGTGAGCCTAGTTCTGGTTCTCCTACTTCTTTTGGTATCACCTGAGACAGCACCCACCACTTGCTGTCACTGTTGATTTTAGGTGAAAACCTACAGTTGGCCTGAATCCAGTTTGTGGTCATTTCAAATCCCTGGCCTCTTTCATTTGAACTTCTGCCAAGCCAGATCTACCTGATCCTCATAAACCGAGTTAGGAACCTAAAATCCAGGTCACCTCTATTAAATTTCACCGTGCTGGATCTGGCCCATCATGCCAGCTTTCTCCTGCTTTTGTTCTGCTCTTTCTACACCAAGACAGGAGCCAGAGTTCCAGCACTAACTGGGTTCAGAAGACCTGAGGTCTGGTCCCAGTCCAGCTCAAATCAGCTACATGACCTTTTTAGAGTGTTGTCATGTTTGTGAACTTGTTCCTCATGTGGGAAATGAGGGAGTGGAACACTAGTACACCTCCTACTGCTTCCTTTTAGTATTTTCTTGCCCCATTCTTAAATAACTTACCTGCATTGCCTCTTTTCTCCTTGGGACTGCTCTCCTTTTCCTTTGAGAAAAGAAGGAAATAAGATTATTGACCCTACCATGCCTCATTTATGAGTCCTGACAGTCAACAGTTCCAATTCCATCATCTCAGCCTTCTGCCTTCTAGGAGATGTCATTTTAAAAGACATGCAAACTGTGTCCAAGAAGCCTCCAAGCAAAGCCTCACTGATAGACCAGGGACCCGCCTGTAGCAAGATACCTTGCTATAGAATAGGCGTCCCAAGAAAAGTACCAGCAAGCAGCAGATTTCCCTGCCCTCCATGCACAACCCCCTCTCAGCCACTACCTCTCTTCCCTACTTTTCCATCTCCCTAGAACTTCACCCAATCAGCACCATGAGTTCTATCTGCTGGAACTCTGGATCATTGCACCCTGGATTGTTGGGTCTTTGGGTTGATACTAAGGTCTGGGGAGGTTAAGTAGAGCAAGGGAAAAGGACTGAGCCCTCACTGGGAGTGGTAATGTCTGCTTTAGGAGGGAGTTTAGAGGCAGAGACTGCCATTTGGTTTGTTTATGTAATTATAATACCAATATTCATGGGTAGTCCTAGGTGAAGAAACTGTGGTCTTAACAAATGAAAGAATCAGAAAAGTTTCTATGCAATTAAGTGTGATACCACATGACTAATTTTCCTTTCCTTGTTTATTCAAGGATGAGAAATTTTACCAAATTCAGTCACTAAGATTTTACCTGAATTTCTTCACCACTTTCCAGTGGTTCTCCAGTTTTGTAACTCAATCCCTTTCTTGCTCTGTGTGCATGAGGCTCTGCTCTGGCAACCTGTTCATTATTTCCATTTGCAAAGGCCAACTCCTCTGCCTTCCCATATGAACTGCTGGAGACCTGGGGCCTTTGATCTGGATATCTCCAGGTGCACTTGAAGCCCCCATTGCTACACCCATCTATCCAGAGACCCCCTTTCTCATGGTTGGACCTTTCAGAGACTGACAGAGGCCAGATCTCTAGATGCCACATTGGACCGAACATCCTTCCAGCATTTATAACAGAGTCTGTGTCCTAGGGTCCTCTCCAGCTAGAGGATGAGGATTTTTCAATTCTGGAAACTTCCAGGCTTTGAATCTTTCTGCAGTTAACAGAACCCCATCTGAGTAGGGCCTAACTATAGTAGAACCTAAAAGGGGATAATATGGGATTGCAGGGGTGGGGGACAGTGTTGTGGAGGCTGCTGTGTTTTCTCATCCAATCCCTGGACTGTCACAGCCAGGAGACACTCTACCTTCTGTGCTTTCTTCATGGAGGCATAATATTTGGACCACCAGTCAATGACGTTTTCAGCAGATTCATCCGCTATGGTCCTCTTTCTCCTTTTGGTCGACCTTCGAGTAGGTTTCCTGGCATCCTGGCAAGGGATGAAGGATGGATTATCATGGAGGCCTCAGGGATCTGTCTGCCGGTGACTGGGTGATCTCCGGAGAAGGGAGCACCCAGGTCACTTTGGAAGCAGATGAGGGTGTGAGCAGCTTTTGAAGCTGCAGCTCTCTATACCACTTCCATAAACAACACTTTAGCCATCAACCCATCCATTTGCTCATTTATTCAGCAAACATTTACTATTATATAAACACACGGATGTGAGGTGTTGTGCCTGACACTGGGGGTGTAAGGGGAATGAGAATCAATCCCCATGCTGGGGAAGTTTCATTCAGTAGAGGAGACAGGCGGGAGGCATGATACAGTGTGCTATGGCAGAAAAGGCATTAGTTGACAAGCAATTAATATAAATTTTGTGATTCTCATTTTCCTCCACCAGGGACAATCCTATCTGGCTATGTTACTGTTGTGAGGATTAAGTGATGTAATGTAGATAATTTCTTTTTAGCATTATTTCTGATCTGAATGGGTGCAAGTCAATGACACCAACAACATAAACAGGAGAGGGAGGGATTGGAGAGGCTGTGATACATGAACAGCAGAGAGGAGGCATTTGGGGAGATGACAGTGGTCCCATGACAGACTCATCATGTACTCATCATCTGTGTGCTCTCAGACAACTCTGGAGTAGCTATAACATTCCAGGTGCTCAGTCAAGAGCAAGGGCTACAGAGATCTGTAAAAAATCATCTGTGACCTGGTGGGGCCCACAACTTTATGGTGGCAACCACACTGAAGCTAGGAATTCTAACAGGAAGTGGCAGGTGCATGGCTGGTGGGATGCAGAGAAGTCCTTGAGGGGCCATAGAGGGTCATACTAATCATAGATAAGATAAGAACAGCTTACAAATATCCACTAATCTGCCTTAATCTGTGTTTTATTTCAGCCTTCACCATGTTCTGGGCAGGCAGTCCCTCAAGACTTTTTAAAAACTGACCTCTTCTTTATCAGTTGATACACCAGGATTTTGCACTGAAATTTAGGACTTAGAAAGATTCATCACATTCATGCTTTATGGTTCTTTGTGTACTTGTCCATCTTGCCTTCCAGAATCTCAGCTAAAGATAAGAAGTCCCATTTCTCTTTAGACGCCAGAGAATATGTCTCTCTCATTTTTTTTTTGTCTTATTTGTCCTCATACAAAATAGGTTCTAAATATTTGTGGAACAGGTCTAGATAAAGAAACAGTTGTCTTTCCAAGCTAATGAATTGCAAAGTGTTTCTGTTCAATTGAATATGGCTGTCATAGTTGGCTAGCACTTGAATTTCATATATGTTGGTTTATCTGATTCTATAGCGATGTTGTGAAGTGGGTATCAGTATATTCATTCTATAGATGAGGAAACGGATGCTCAGAAATGAGAAGTTGCTTGGTCACAGTCACAGAGCTGGTAGGTGGGAGGATTAATATCTAGAGCCTCCAGTGCAAAGCTTTGTAGATATGAAGAGGGGTTACATTCTGACCTTAGCTTTACCATCTTTGGGTGGCTCCTGGGCTACAGGTTTGGCTTCAGACTCAAGCACAGGAGATGAGTCAGGGATATCAACTACGCTGCTTAGTTGAGTCTGGGAAGAGTCAGTTACCACTGTGGGAGGTGGCTCAACATCCACATAGATGTGATCTGTTGGTGGTTCCTGGGAGGAGCCAAGGGATCCAGAGGGCTCGGTGGCTATTGGCAAATCTGAAAGAGTTGAAATTGGAAGTACATCAGGTTGGGAAACTGCGCTGCAAAACAGGGTGGTCACTTCAGAGACCCAGTACCGGGAATCAGACAGATCTGGATTCAGATACGGCAAGTTCTTAATATCTCCAACAAAATGATGGTGAAAAAACCCCATCTCACTAAGGGATAAGTGAGAGCATGATGTAAGCCTTCTAGCGCATAATCAGGAATCAATAAAAGCTTGTACTTATTATTGATTCTTCAGAGCCATTTTAAATTACTGTGGTCATAAGGAAAATGCGTATCAAGGTTTAGGGCACAGGTCCTCTCTGTGGATTATCTTTTCCCAGTCCCAGTTAACTCAGGGAAACGTCAGAGGCTCCTGAGGTCTCTGAGCTCCCAGCTGCAGGCTAGACTCTGGACACGTGACCTCATGTGCTCTTTGGGGAGCAGGGGTAGGTTCCTGGACTTTGTGAAATTTCTAACTGGATTTTTGATCCAGTGGAAAGGTAAAATCACTGTCCCTTCTTGCCGAGAGTCCTCTCCTCTCTATTTTGTGCTGCAGAATCCAGCCCTTAGAAACATCTCTCAGCTGGGAGACCCCATGGGGTTTTCTGTCTCAAGTTGCTGACTTTTCAACAGCAAAGTTAACTCCATAAACACTTAATAGGCATCTACTCTGTGCTGGGCACAGAGATGGAGAGATCAGCAGGTCAGAATAGAAAGCTCAGAAACAGACTAGAGCTGTATGGCTACTTGATTTATGAAAAAGCTGGCAGCATAAAACAATGGGGGATAATAAACTCTTTGGGGGAGAAATGATTCATTCTATGGAAAAAAATGTAGCCTTATCCCTATCTTAAACCATCTACAAACACAGATGACCGTAGATCTAAATGTGAAAGTTAAAAACATAACACTAATAGAACAAAATGTGAAACAACATTTTTTGTGACGAAGAATTGAGAAACAGTTTTCTAACAAAACTCTGAAAGAACAAACCATAAAGTCTGAAATTCAGATTGATATGATTACATTAAAATTAAGAATTTCTCTTCAAAAATGGGGATCACAGGCAGGTTAGCAGTTATCAGACTAGGAGAAGATATAATCTATAGGAGATAGACATCTAGAATATACAAAAAAAGAAAATTTAAAAAAACACACATAGAACTTGAGCAAGGGATGTGAGTAGGCAAATCACAGAAGGGAAATCAAGGTGGCATAAGTATATGAAGAGATGTGTAAATTCAGTAGTCATCAGAGACAACCAAGCCAAAATAAAAATGAGATACTACTTTATATACGGAAAAGTGGCAAAAACCAAACCAAAACAAAAACTCAGAAAGTTGGGTAATAGTAGGAGGTATTGAGGAAAAAGAAAATGGTACTCCACATACAGTTAATGGTAGGAATGTAAACTGGTGTAGACTGGGGTAGACTGGGGTAAACCAGTGCAGCTCTCTAGAGCGCCCTCTGGTAGTACTCTGCGGAATTACATGTGCGTGTTCTCTGGGAGCCAGTAATCTCACTCCTGGGTGTATATTACAAAGAAAATCCCATGCAGAATCCTCCCTTGGGCAGCGCTCACAAGGATATTCATAACAGCATCATTTGTGGAAGTGGGGAGGACAGCCTAGGAATACAGTATGAGGAGAAAGGAAAAGCCAAGTGGGGCAGATCTAAAGTTGGTGTTGACAAGCTAACGTGCACACAGCAATTTGGATAGATCTTGAGCGTAACTTTGAGCACAAGAGTAGGAAACCAAATGAAGATTACAGCATCATATATATGTCATTTAAACGGATTGAATTTTACAAAGAGGGGCAGTGTGGGGCCTGCAGTGGGTAAGGGGTAGGAGTAGGGACGGGGAGTAAGGTACAGGAGGGCAGTGGGTATGAGACAGAAGCCTTGACCAGACCAGAGATGAGTACACGGCATGAACAGAGAAGTGCAGTTAACTCCACTCTGCTCCTGAGATCCAAAAGGGTACAAATCGAAGTAACATCAAGCAAAGAAAAACATCAGGAAGTGGAGGCGGAAGGAAGCTGGAGTCAGATTCATGGAAGCCTTCTTAGAGGAGCTGACCCTAATGTCAGTCTTAGAGTCAGAATCCAGCAGCTAAGGAAGCTGAAGGGATTACAGGAGAAATTCTTCAGGAAAATCCACTTGACCATGGGGCACCCTCTTCCTCTGGGGTCCCCTAGCAGGCCCTGCAGGCACGACAGCTTTGTAGTCTGAAGCTCCAGAATCTAGAAGGGGCTTCCTACCCTGCTTGACTTGGGTTCCAACCACCTGGCGGGTGAGGACCAGGGGCTCCTTGGATTTGCACAAAAACTGCTTCAAGCAGTTGATGGTGTAGGTGCCCACCAGGGTGCTCCTCCCGAAAGCTCGCCAGTCCACCACACAGATGCTCAGGGGCGGGTGCAGAAGCTCATTCTCAGGCAGCTCCTGGGAAGAGAGGCCAGGGTGAAAAGGGAGCGCTGCCTGGGCTGAACCCAGCTGCTGGTACCCTGCTGACCTCTTTAGGGACAGGAGCAAAGCAAGCCAGGCACCCATCCTCCCTCTGTCCCTGCCTTGTCATTCTGTCCCTCCAGGTCACCCCTGCAGCTGGCCAGAAGTCTGGGGCATTGCCTTCCAAGCCAGGGAATAATTAGCTATAATATGAGGCATGACACTAATATATCATCCCACGTGTAAATTGCAAAAATCACAGACTCCCTATTCAACCAGACACTGATCCAAGTCCGAGACAGAAAACAGATGAAAGTGGATACATTAAAAATGAGCTGAGGGTAAGGGGCCAGTACCCTCCCTCTCATGTCTCCCAGTGGCCCCAGAGACTCAACAATGCCCAGTGTAACAGGTTTGCAAACACCGTACACATTCTTTAATTCCACTTTCTGCTAATTTAGGAGATGTAGCCATTGGATCTGACAGCGTTGCATAAAGCAAACTTTCTTTATGCAGTTAGTTCCACATCAGAACACAAAAATGTGTGTTGAAATATTGAAATAAACAGAAGCTCAGGTGTCAAAAAAAATCACTTTAGAAACATAAGGTTGCATGTAAGCCACTGACATGCTACATATAAATAATTTTTTAAAAAATCTAATCACTAAAGTAAGTTTCATTTTAGGTCAGTGGTTCACAAACTTTAGCATGCATCAGAATCACCTAGAGGTCTTGTTAAGCCAGAGGGGTCTGGGCCCCAACACCCAGCAGTTTCTGATTTGGCAGAACTGGGACAGAGCCTGAGAATCTGCATTCCTAACAAGTTCCCAGAGGAAACTAATGCTGATGAATTGGGGGCCACACTTTGGGAACCTTTGTCCACTTGCTTTGATTTACAGAACCTTTAAAAACAAGACAACCCAACAGCAATAACAAAACTCTATTTTATCCCATTCTGAAATTCTCACTTTTCACCCAATTACACTGTTCTTTGTTGTAGATAGGGGACACCCAAAACTCAAAAGCATCTCCCCAAGCCAAGTGAATGAGGGAGGGCATCTCAGCTGTGGAAATGAAGGGGATGACCGGACAAGAGAAGCAGAGTCTGTACCACTTCAAAAGCATCTGCCTGGACACTGAAGTTTGGGTTGTTCTTGTAGCTCTGGATCACACAGGACTTGACTCCCCGTCCTCCACACTCGATGAGGACCTGAGGGCGATCCACGGAGAGTAGCTGCACCTTCTTCATTTCTCGAACTCCCCAGAAGAGGACCTGATGAAAGGACCAGCAGAGCGCGATCACTCAGAGACCCAGGGAGGAGCAGACATGCGGGCCCTGGTGTGGGTGTGGCGAGTCAAAGGTACTGCCAGGGAGCTAAAGAATGTTCTTCTGGGATGGGACCATGCAGCTTCCTGAGGGCCCCATCCTATCAGCTCTGCCTCAGTTCCACCTTGCAATCCCCTCAGACAATGCAGGCAGGTGTGGCAGTGCACCACTGCCCTTAGCCCCAAAGAATAACTCAGTCCTCGCCTGCGCCATACCTCCACTCGGTATTTACTCAGCACTGGCCGAATGTTGGCAGGAACTGGGTAGATCTGGGCGACATCTGGTGGGTCAATGGGAGGGAGACCTTGCAGCCCAGATGAAGGGACCTAACAAATAGAACAAGGGCTTGTTAGAAGGTAGGGGAGAGACAAGAAAGACCAGTGCGGCCAAGCAACCACCTCATCCATAGGACATTCACTTAACAGAACTAATGTTTCCAGCTTAAATTATAGCTAAGACAGTGCATTTTACCACACTTAATGATTTATTCATTGACAAATATTGATTTACTGATACCTTCGCAAGGGTAACCAACACTTAGTGAGCACTTACAATGGGCCACAAAGTTAATAGCTTAATAAGCTTTCAGTAAGCTCACAATACAGAGGGGAGAAGAAAAGACAAGTGGATCCTCACAAGCTGAGGACTTGTGAGGTCCCCACACTGGAATGACAGCAGAGGCATGGAGAAGGGCTCTGATCTGGTTCTGAGCTCTGAGGCTTAGCTACACCCCCATTACTCACTACAACAAAAGAGATTTGTATTTATTTTTTTTAAGATTTTTTTACAATTTATTTGAAACGGAGAAAACATGAGTAGGATGGGGGGGTAGGAGCTGAGGGCGATGGATAAGCAGATTCCATGCTGAGCACAGAGTCCAATGCAGGGCTCGATCACAGGACCCTGGGATCATGACCTGAACTGAAGACAGACGCTTAACCGACTGAGCCACCCAGGTGCCCCAAAAGATTTGTGTTTATTCAAATAGAGATTACATTTTCATTAGTGAAACAGAAATGAAGTCTTTTGAAGACAGACCTCCAGGATGAAAAGGTATCATTTCCTGTGCATTTGAAGATACAGAAACAGCAGGAGGATAATTCCTGTGCCTCACTGAAATCTCATACAAAGGGCTTGGCAAGTCTACGAAGGCCATCCCACACTGCCTTCAAGGCCTGGCTCACTGTGTACATCTTCCAAAAAGCTGTCCCTGATTTGACCCCAATCACTGTGGTGGTTCTCCTACACTTTGGTCCCTGGAATGTAGTGTGTCCTCTGTTGGAAGCTTGATGCAGAAATTAGGGGTCTGAGCCCAGAAACCAGGCCCCAATGTTTGACTCTGTATGAGTCCCTTCCCCACTTTGGGCCCCAAATATTGGGCCAGATGACCTCTCAAGCCCCTTGAGAGCCAGATGCACTAGGGACGTCTGTCTGACTTAACCAAGAGGAAGCTCTGTTTACTTCATTCATTCTCTAAGCCCTCAAGCAGTGTTCCAGTCCAGTAGATTCTTTATAAATGTTTATTGGCTGACTGACACATTAGCTCCATATGCTCAAAAAAAGCTTAATTGCTCCTCAAAACAGGCAAAGCACAAACATATCACCATTTCATCTTCACAGACATCTTCTAGCAGGCAATGGCAGATGCAGTTAAGCTAATTACAGAAAAGCTCAGACAAAGAAGACAGCAGATGCTTTGGACACCAAAGATCCTGGAGACAATGAAACTGCAGAACCAGATCAGATAAAGGCTCTGGAAGCCAAGAGGACACACGCTCAGTACTGCCCTGCCTGAGCAATTCAGTCTGCCAAACCTCGCCTCTCTGAGGAAGCTAACTGCTCCTCTAGCTCTGGAGGGAAATCCACAAAACAGCTGTGGTCATGGCATAGGTTGGTGCCCTTGGCTGGACTTTTATAAAAGTACCACATATTTCTTCATTCTGGGGCCGCTAGGAAATGTCCTGAAGAAACTTTGTCCCATGGTGCCTGACAGATGCCACTGAACTCAACTCAGACCCTAAAGGGCTCTGTGTCATGGTGGAGGCTGAATGATTTCTCCCAGCCAAGAGTAGACATTTGCATAGGGAAATGGGTCAGCTGCTGGCTTACAGATATGACTGGTGTGTAGTTACTTGGCACACGGACCAGAAGAAGATTAAGAACAGTTACAAAGGCAGGAGGGTAAGCATCGAGGTGGGTCAAATAGGTTGGTCCAAAAGCCAATTGCTCTAAAATCCCAGTGGAGACAATACATCAGGACCTCAAAGGAGGTCCAGATGCAGGGCCAGGATGAGGACCTAGGGAGCAAAATTTAGAGAGGTGCCACTCTCAGGGTCATGCATGACTCTACTCCCACGCCTGCTCATCTGAAAAGTCACTAATGCTCAGAAGTCTTTTGCATCCTCTGTGTCCCTCAGCACATCACTTACATTTGTGTTACCCCTCTTCTTTGGTGCCATGGGTAGCACAACCCAGGGCTCCACTGCTTGCTAGTTGAAAATTTGAAAATTTGCTCAGTGTCTCTGAGTCTCAGTTCTGTCATTTGTAAAGTGAAGATCAAGATATCTAATTCATAGGCTGCTGTGAAGAATGGCCGAGACAGCATGCAAGGCACCTGGCACACTTTCCAGCACATGTAAGTTCCCTAGAAGTAAGTGTCTACTGGAGGCAGAAAGGTAGAAACTCCACTTCATGCCATCTTGGATTCAGGTGAGCTAGGATTGCTAGTGCCCCAAACTACCTCAGAAGCAAATTTAAATCCTCTCACAAGGAAAACATTACCACCCTACATTCAGATTTTGTCTACATATTTTTGTGAATGAGCGAGACATGTTTGAAAATACTGTATTGAGAGTCTACTATGTGTGTCTATTATTGTTGGCTTCCATGTGTGACATGGAGATGAATCTCACACCCCACTTCCAATCCATCAGCCAATCCTGTGGACTCTACCAGAATCCTTTTCCTTGGCTACACTCTTGATCCAAGTTCCAGTTCTCCAATCTGGATTACCCGAAAAGCCTCCCAGTTGACTTCCTTTTATCCCCCTTGTTTCCCCCCCTGGGCCCCTTTAGTGTATACTCAATCTATCATCCATGATTTTCAACATAAATCAGACATTAGGCTCAAAATCTTCTCTTGGCTTCTCATCTTTTATAGAATAAAAGCCAAATTCCTTACAGTGCCCCACATGATCTTTTCCCTCTGATTCAATCTACACTATGCTCTAAACACACTTGTGTCTTTGCTGGTCCTTGAACATGCCAGGCATACCTAGGCTTCAGGGCCTGGAATTTGCTGCTCCTGCTGCATCAAAAGCTCTGTGCTCAGATACCAGCATGGTCAACTCGCTTCTTCCCTTCAGGTCTTGACTTCAATACCACTTTCTCAGTGAGGCCTCCCTCAAATGTTGACCTGCCCCCTCCCCCAACACACACATGTCCACTCCACATCTCACAGGGCATTACCTTTTCTTCTTAGGGTGTATCACACCACTGTTACATTATAATTTACATAGTAGACTCTATGATCTTCTCCTCATTAGAATATAAGTTTCAGGAGGGTAGGGAGTTTTGCCTGTTTTATTTACTGATGAATTCTTTTTATTTTTTAAAAAATATATATTTTTTTATTTGAGAGAGAGAGCATGAGTGGGTGGGAAGGGTAGAAGGAGAAGCAGGTTTCCCACTGAGTAGGGAGCCCACCTTGGGACTTGATCCCAGGACTCCAGGATTGTGAACAAGCCGGAGGCAGATGCTTAACTGATTGAGCCACCCAGGCACCCCTCATTGATGAATTCTTAAGAATATGCCTCACACATAGTGTACACTCAATAATATTTGTTTGACTGCATGAATGAATGAGTGAAATAGTCCTGCCTTCAAAAAACTGCCTTCAAAAATCTTCCCTGCTGCCATATTTCTCTTCAGGATCCTTGCATTGGCCTCTTTCCTGGTCTTCTAGCTTCTTACCCTTTTCTTGTTCATGTCATCCCTCCACATTCCTTCCAGAAGATAAGCCAGCCCACTCCACTCTCTTCCTCTTCTTACCCTGCTTCTTACCTCCAGAACCATTTCTCTGCACCAGTACTAGGCAGAGAGAGGGCCCGCTGGCTTGGGTAGGAAAGGGAAGAAGAGACAATGCATTCTGTCTGGACACAGAAGAGAGGAGTTACTAAATCCTTCTGAGACAGAGAAGCATTTCGGTAATGGAGGTGGAGAGGCTAAAGCAAATCAGACACAGATGAAAACTGAGAGCAGCTGGTGACAAATGAAGGCATTTTCCAGGTCTTGTCTTCTCAGCACGTACAAGATCCACATACTAAGATTGTCACGCTGATGATCAAATTACTTTTTGAACAAGCAATCAAATGAGAAGTCCTAATGAAACCCTAATGAATTCTATCTCCTGGGCTGCTCACCTCTGACAATTAACGCTGCTGTCAGGAAGATCTCTGGGTACCCTAAGCAGTGAGGGAGGGAAAGGGGGAGGGGGGGATACTCAGCATGGAGGGTGGGGGGAGGGGGTGCTCTCAGCAGTGGAGGGAGGAGGTCAGGGGAGACCCTCAGTGTAGAAGGAAAGAGGGAGAGAGAGGAGGGGGGCCCCTCAGTATAAAGGGAGTGGGGTGGGGTACTCTCAGCTTGAAGGGAGGAAGAGGGACCCTTAGGTTGAAGGGAGGGGAGGGGTACCCTCAGCAGTGGATTGGGGGTGAGGGGGCACCTCAGCGTGGAGGGAGAGAAGACGATGGAATCCAGAGAGCCATCCATTAGGAAGCCTGTAGGCACCAGTCACCCAGCCCCTCACTGAGAGACTAGGGGACTCAGGCTCAGAGGGGGGCAGGCAGCTTCCCGTGGCTAAAGAGCAGCTGATTGAATCCCAGTCAGTCAGCCCTGAGCCCCAGCTTCCTGACGCGTGAAACGGGAGCCTTGCCCTAGACGTAGTTTTCCCAACCAGCCGCTCTTCTACTACATTGATCGTCTGTACTATTACCCAGAGAACATTTTCATTAGGTATCATTTTTTTTTTAAAAAGGGAACTTTATGTTGCCAAGTAAAGAAGGACCACTTGCCAGAAATGAAAAGCAACTTTAGAAAGAAGACCACTGAAAAGCAAATTGGATTATGGAAGGTGAAGCATTTCTTAAGCTTTCTTTGCACTCTCTTTGGACTGGTGTTCCAAGAAGCACACTTTGGGAAATGTTCCTATTGGCGATATTGATCTTCTTTAAAGGCACTCTCAGATTCCCTGCCCCATTACACTTTCCAGCCTCTCAGCCATCAGGGGAATCAGTCAGTATAGCTGGATTCTGGGCCCTGGCCTGCCGTGTTAAGCAAGTCATTACTACTCTGTTACCCGTTGGACCAGACATTTTGCTTTAATACTCTGTGGTATAGTGCCACTGCTAATAAAATAGGTAGTATTTGTTGACTGTCTATTCCATGGCAGGCACTTTCGGTAGACTGATCTCATCCCTGTTTTGCAGGTGAAACAGAGATTAGGTCGCTCATGCAAGGTCACACACTGGAAGTGGTGGAAATGAGATCCACACCCATGAGTTCTGACTCTGTCGCCTTCCTCTCCCTCCTTTCTATGTGTCAGGAGTGCTTGCCTTCTAGTTTCTCTACTGAGTGAATTTTTTTAAATGGGATATCTGAGAAACAGGCTTACCTGGAGAGATGAATTGATTGATACCCAAACGTATTGGACCCAAACATAAAGTGCCTCCTGCCTCAGTGAAGGCAGTGGTCTCTGATGCAGGCCCTACCTTGGTCACTTCTTTTCCAGATCTTCTCCATGTCCCATTTGGTTTTCCACTGGACAGTCAGACCCGAGAGTCTCAGCTTCCCTCCCCAGTATCCTATCTTTGCTTTCTAGAAAAGTCTTCTGAGGCACACGTTCAGAAATTTCCCTGTGTCTTAATGGGACTGATTAAGAGCTCCCCATCTTCAGGAGACTGCGTGATGCAGTGTAAGAAGCAAACGGCTTTAAAGGTCTCAGTTCAGCTCTTAGCTGCAGAGTGAGGTAGGTCAGTCAAGTGCACCAAACCTTGGTTTACAATCAGGAAAATGGGAATCATAATACCTCAGCAGGGTTGAGGGAGGTCGTGTGAGGAAAGTTATGTGAGCCAGCAAGCGTCATGCGTGGCATATGCCCACAAGTTTGCTCCCTTCTTTCCCCCATAGCCTCTCATGGACTGTGTGAGCTCCAGGACATGCACACAGGGCTGCTCAGGCACTGCTGACCAAACCCACAAGATCTTTCATCCTGGGGCTCTGACCTACAGCTCAGGGGCTCTAGAAATAGCCTGTGTCACCTGAACTCTGAAGTGGCAGTTCCCAGATCCCAAGAAGGAGACATCTCCAGATCCAGGGCAGCAGGGAGCGACCGCGTACAGCTCATAGAGTGTACTTCCAGTGAGGCCGCGTCTCTGGCCAGGAAGACGAGGTGGATTTTAGTGCAGATGACACTTCCGGTCTGCTTACCTGCAGCAGTTCAAACACAGCAAGGAGGTCCCCTCCAGAGAGGCTCCCACAAAAGATGGGGTGATAGGACAGCCTGGGTGGCTCATAGTCCTGGTCAGCCAGATGTACAACAGGAGCAACCACGGTGGCACCCAAATATTCTGGCTTCCCCTAGGGCAGAGAAGAAAGGAATTTGTCCCTGATGGTTACCTACCTTATACTGACCTGTGTCAGTGCACTTTTAAAAGTAATCGCGACAAAACTGTCAGCCTCAGTGTCTCCCTCTTGTTGCTAACTCCCTCTCTTCTGCCAAGCACCTTTATCCCTGACCAAGGCGGGGGGTGGAGGGGGCGTGCAGAGGAATGCATGTGGGCTCCCAGGGAAAACTTCCAGGTCCAAGGCTTTTAGGGGTTATCTCTTTTCTCAACATACAGAGCTCAATGGAATTAAGTTAAAATAATCATCTAGGGTACACTTGAAGGGAAAAAGGAAAAAAAAAAAAACGAAGAAAAAACGTGGCACTAAACATTCCAAAAGCTCTCCGGGGTAGGAGACCATTGGATCAGGGAACGCAAAAACCTTGGAGTCCAGGCAAACCGGTGTCCATGCTCCCCCATCTGCTACCTTCTAGCTCTATGGCCTTGGGCCATTGACTCAACTTTTTTGAGCCTCATGTCTTAAAAGGGATTCAAAATAATGCCTGTTACTGGGGCCATGGGGATTGACTTAATGATGTATGTGCTTTTGCACAGCGACTGGTATACAGTGAGCGCTCAATACATGGTAATATGATGATGATGGTGATGATGAAGGTCAGTATAGTCAAGTGATAGAGCAGTTCTGCCCCATTTTTCTTGGTAATAAAAGAGGCCATTAAAATATTTTTGTATGTACATATGCATATGGGTCTCAAATTTCCTTAAGAACTATGGGAGAACACCTTCTCCTGCCTCTCCCCACACCTGCCCCACGGAGCATGGAGCTGTCTTCCTCCAGGAGCAGCATGGGGCTGGAGCATGGGGCAGCCTCCCCCTTTATCTTGGGAATGGCAGCATTGCCTGTTTTACTCACTGCTATGTCCCCCAGCCTAGGGCAGGTACTCATTACATTTTATGGAGTGAAAGCTGTTGGATTAATGACTTCCAAAGTACAAGGACAGTGCCCGCAGTCAGCGGCTGGCAGGTTTTTGCAGCTGCCTTGCTTCATTGCCTTGGGACTCAAACCAGCACTCGCGTTCCTGGCTGTAGACAGAAACTTGGTTGAGGTGGAATGGGGTTTCGTTTCAAAGAATGATTATTTGGTGATTTTATTATTGTTTTAGATGATTAGTTTGACTTTAAAACAAAGCCTGCTTGCTGGTATCCGCTGGTGGGGTCAGAACTATCCCTCCCAGGATAGACATGATGTTAGACGTGGTGCAAGTGGTCTGCTGTCTAACTATTTCGTCCATGATCCTAGTCAGGAATAATTAAGTAAAATTGCCCTGGGCACATAGGAGTATAAACTTAAACCCGAGCTAATTTTCCAAATATAAACTCATTGCTTAGAGAGGCAGCAGGCCCTAACAAGGGTTACAAGCCACTGGATAATGAGAGAAAGTTCTAGACCAGAGCTATATTCCGGCACAGTCAGAGTGTAATCGTCTGATTACCACCCCAGGGCTGTGGGCCTGTCCTAGCTGCAGCCCTCAAGGGTAAACAGAACCTTCAGCATGTCTACATGTATCTCTCCAGGAAGAAAATACAAAGCTTCCATGTATTTTTTTCTCTCCGACATTTCCTTTTGGTTTTGACGTGAGAATGTAGGCTTGTTTTCCTGGGAAGGGTCTAGCTCGGGTGGGGCCCCGGAGGGCAGTCAGTAGAATGGGGATCTGGAGGAGGTCTGAAAACAAAGGGGAACCCATGTAGTACAGCAGGTGGTTTAGGAGTTCGCTAAGATGCGTGATTATTGTTACTGGTTTTCAAATACAAAAATACTTAGAATGGGAATCGTGTTGTTAGCAACACAATTTAAAGTTATTTATTTTATGGCTGTCTCTACAGAAAATCTATATGTACAACCGTAGAACTCATAATTATGTACAATTTATAGCTCTGATTTATAGCTGGAGGAACAGGGTACAGAGAGTGTGACATGGAAAAGCAGAATGAGTATGTCTAAATGGATATAGCCACACCAGCTACTCCCCCGTGTACAAGAAAGGAGGGACACAGGAGGCGAGGTTCAAGTTCTGGCTCTGCCTACAGCTACCTATGACCTCAAACAAGGCATTTGACTTTCCTGGGTCTCTGGTTCCTTCTCCAGGAAACAAGAGGGCATGTTCTCCAAGATCCCTGCTCCTCTTCTACAATTCTCCCATCCTAATTTCCTTCTGACCTTGAATTAAGGTCAGAGCTGCCAGCATGCTTGAGGAGATGAGGAGAATTTAGGAAGCCTTCTTGGAACAACTATTGTGCTTAATATATTTGTGCTTCTGCAACCTCCCATGGGGGGCACACATCAAAAAAATTAAATAAGGCTTTGCCTTTTTATCTTAGACTTATTTAATGTAAAACAGAAGGAAAAAAGTAAAATCCAAAAGAAGAAGAAGGAGGTTTATCTTAGTAATTAAACAATAAAAAAAATCCTCCCATAAGATTTTGAATGTACGTAGTATGGAATACAGACATCTTGGAGAGGAAAAGTTTTGGTTAACATCATAACAGAAATGGGCTTGGCAGCAAAACTGAGAGAAAACAAGACCCAGCTACAAGGGCTGAATTGGTGATGATACCCACCCAATTCCCTCCAGGCAAGGGAGGCCTGGACTTCTTTTTTTTAAAGATTTTATTTATTTATTTGAGAGAGAGAGAGAGAGAGAGAGAGAGAGAACGTGTATGAGCGGAGGGAGCAGTAGAGGGAGAAGCAGACTTCAAACTGAGCAGGGAGCTTGGACACGAGAGGTTGGATCCCAACACCTTCGGATCATGACCTGAACCAAAGGCAGACGCTCAACCTACAGAGCCACCCAGGTCCCTGAGGCCTGGACACTCTTAGTGAGCATTTTTACTGTGCGGCAATAGGCCAGGGCTGGAGGATGGGCACAACCGCAGGGGACGTCACACCAGTATGCTGTTCCCGAAGAAGCGTGTGCGGACTGAAGTTCTGGGACCCAGATCCTATTCTAATCACAATCTCTTGACAAGTAGAAGTGAAAACCCCCTTAGTAAAGCAAATGACCACCACTCATGTTCCCATTTCAAATCGTTGTTTTCCGAGGTCAGAACGGCATCTGGGCACCGGTCAGGTCCTGAACAGTCCCAGGCTGGTTAGACAAAGTACGTCAGTGGACTGCGGCCCAGTGGGCACCGCCTGCGACACTCACCACTGCGTCGCTGTCGTAGAGCTCCACCACCACCGAAGGCGGGGACTCCGCCAGTTCTTTCTGGTCTCCGTGCAGCACCAGGTTGTTGAACAGCAGCATCTGGTTCCAGGTGGGCGACAGGGTCTGGGAAATGACCTAGAAGGTGGGGCCGAAAGAAAAGCAAAAGATCATTAAATAGGGCTGGAGGCGGGCGGGTGGGGGGCTGCGTTCATGCCACAGTTCCTGGTGGAGGGCAAAGAGACGCCTCCTCGTTCAGCTCCTTAACATCCAGGCCACAACACAGACCGATGTACTGCCACTGTGTGCTAGATGCGAGGGGGTGCAGAATCCTTGTCCCGTAGCGCTTCGAGCTCATGAGTAGAGCCCTTGCAATGATTGACACTTTATGTCCATAATTTCAACTCAAGCCTCCCGGGAGTGCAGTGCTGGTAACTCACGCTACCCTCCATTGAGCATTACGTGCTAGCTGTTGCCCCAGGATGCACCGTCTCATCCAGACTTCACCGCCACTCTGGGAGGTAGACGGTTATCTGCTCACATCTTACAGATCAGGAAACCAGGGCTCACTTTGTTCGGAGACAGCAAGTGGCAGAACTGGGATTCGACCTGCATCCTCTGGCACCAAAGCCCAGGCTGCTAACCTTATACAACCTCACCACATGGATGCGAGTACTCTCTCCATTTTATGGAAACGCACATCGGGGGTGAGGAAGATCTAATGATTATTCACTTACGAACAAGTAAAATTTTGTCATTAAATACTCAAAAGTGGGGTTTAACTCTACTATTCTTTCTCTGGCATTCCACTGGTCTGTACATATTTATTTGACTGTGTTGAACTAACAAGAGTCTTCAAAATAACCTTCACCATTTTGCATGACATCTTTTTTCTGAGAGAGCAAACTGGCATTGATAATTGGCTGTGTCCATCCTACAGATGGAGAAACCAAAGAACAGAGGACAACAGTCTGCATTATTGGTTAAGAACCTGGATGGTCAAAATTAACAGGATGGGAAACAAGTGTTGGAAAGGATGTGGAGAAAGGAGAACCCTCTTACACTGTTGGTGGGAATGCAAGTTGGTACAGCCACTTTGGAAAACAGTGTGGGGATTCCTTAAGAAATTAAAAATAGAGCTTCCCTATGACCCTGCAGTTGCACTACTGGGTATTTACCCCAAAGATACAGATTTGGTGAAAAGACAGGCCGTATGTACCCCAATGTTCATAGCAGCAATGGCCAGTCGCCAAACTGTGGAAAGAGCCAAGATGTACTTCAACAGACAAATGGATAAAGAAGTTATAGTCCATATATACTATCAGAAAGGATGAATACCCACTTTTGTATCAACATGGATGGGACTGGAAGAGATTATGCTGAGTGAAATAAGTCAAGCAGAGAGAGTCAGTTATCTTATGGTTTCACTTACTTGTGGAGCATAAGGAATAACATGGAGGATATCAGGAGAAGGAAAGATAAAGTGAATTGGGGGAAATCGGAGGGAGAGACAAAGCATGAGAAACTGTGGACTCTGAGAAACAAATTGAGGGTTTTGGAGGGGAGGGGGTTGGGGGGATGGGTGAGCCTGGTGGTGGGTATCAAGGAGGGCACATATTGCATGGAGCACTGGGAGTGGTGCATAAACAATGAGTCTTGGAACACTGGAAAAAAAAAAAAAAGAACCTGAAAGTGGCTCACAGTTCCTCTGCCAAGCCATTCCCCTGCTACCCTCAGAAGGGGGTGTGTCATTGGTCTTTGCCTCCTCTTCTCAAGTTAATTGGATGTTTAGACACCTGCTAGTTTCACAGAGCTGAAGACTGGGGTTGTCTGCAGGAAGGGTAGACTTTGTCCCTGGGCAGAAACTGGCCTGTTAATGTGTGGGGCTAGTCCTGGGATGAGGTCAGAGTCACATTTCCCTCTCTCCCAGGCTATACAGACAAATGGGTGATGTCACAGGTGAACACAGCACCGAAGCTGCTGGGTCCTGGGGAATTTCCACACTCCCTCTGAACTACACCCTTACCTCTCACTGTGCATGCCAGAGAGGTCCCAGATGCGTCCCAGAGGGATCCAGCCTGGATTAACTTCCAGCCTCCAAAGAACAAATCAAACTGGCATCTCAGAGTTCTGCATCAGGAGGCATCTTTAGTCAGGACTTTAAACCATTGGCATTGTGGCCAGGAGAGAATTTTTCATTGTTCTTTATGTGAGTCATAAAAACACTATGCATTCCACCATTTCCTTCCTTTCTCACCTTTGCTTTTAGAGTATTATATGCTTCAGACACAGTGATGTTTTTGGCATAAATCTCAGAAAGGAGTCCTAACTTTTTGGACAAAGAAAGGATGGCTTCAACCAACCTACAAACAGGAGTTACGTAGTTGCAATGAAAAGTGTGGGTATCTGTCATCATAAAGAAACATGGGTTTTTACGTTGCTCTTTTAAAAATAGAAATGTGAACTCTGCAGCAGGTTGCGTGCAAAAATGTGATACCAAAGCGATTTATGATCCTCACATCTTTCCTATAGAAATATTTTGATGGTTTTCTTGGCACTATAAATACCAATTGATAAGATTCCAGAGGCCGGCATTCATTCATTCAACGTATATTTCTTAGCACACTCAACAAACAATGTGCCAGGCTCAGTATTAGGCACCAACAGGGCATCCTGTGCATAGCAGGTGCTCAATCATGATTTGCATGAATAAATGAATCAATAGTTACCTGTCCTCAGAGTTGTCCCCGTCGGGCCATGTCTAAAAGCTCACCCAAGCAAAAACACATTCTCCCACTTCTCTGCCAAGGTGCCCATAACCAGCTTCTCTCCTTCAGGGCTTCCTTATGGAGTTATGCACTGTGATTGTGCTTGAGGTGATCTGGGAGATTTTGGTAGCATTTAGCTGACACTTTGAAGAAGGAGTGAGATACTATGGGTGGAGCATAGCTTTCAAATCAGATATCCTTGGAATAGAACCCTAGTGCTATCCCCTGCCCCAGCTTGAGTAGGTGATTTAACCCCTGTGAAGCATCCTTCCCCTCATGTAAATGGGGTCGGTGCCAACTTTGTAGAGTTGGAATGACCGTTGTCTGAGATAAAGCATGTTAAGTGCCTGGAACAAAGTAGGTGCTCAGTAAGTGTTTGTTGCCCACCTGACTCCACCCTGCCACACTGTTTGTGAATGAGTAAGCGGTTACTGAATACCTACCACATGCCAGTCTTGGTGCACTAGGTACTCGTGTCTAACAAGGGACGATCTGAGTTCTCAGTACTCTGATTTCTTGAAATATCAGGTTCCACCTTGCCCTCCTCCAGGATGTCCTCTCCTCCAAAGCTCCTCTCCACCACTTAGTCCCTCTCCCCTCTGTCTCCAAAGCCCTTCTCTTTGGGGAACTCTCTCCCTTTTCCTTTAACCTTTGGCCACCATAAGAATTCTAAGTCCCACATCATCAGTGACCTCTGGAATAACGGAGTTCCCCTTCTGACATCTTTCTGATCATGCTGTCACTTTAGAGAGGACTGGCTGCAAGACCAGCCCTGCTCAGACTGCTCCCTCTGAACACCAGGGGGTCAGTTCAGGCAGGTGCTACCAGGTGAATGGTGGAGCTCAGATAGGACTGCAGGGGCTCCGGGCTCAGTTTCCCCATCAAGAAGAGTGTAAGAATGGGACATGTCATACACACGCTCTGAGGCAGCATAAGACTGAAGCAGCAGAGGGAAACCAGAACCATTGCTTACTAAAATGGAAACAGAGTGGTTAAGCAAAGTGGGTTCAGAACTGCACCAATGTGGGTTTCCATCTTGGCTCTACTACCTTCTACCTATCCGGTCCCTAAGCCTTACCTTCTCATCCGCAGAATGGGGACACTAATAACATCCACCTTTAGACTGCAGTGAGATGTAGTAAACAATGCATAGAAAATGCTTAGCAGGATGCCTGATGCGTAAGGAGCTTTAATAACTGGCAGCTATTAACAAAAATTAGGTACTTGGCTCAAAAGTATGGTGGCAAAGCTCAGGGCTCAACTGGAGCTGTTTTCCCTTTCAAGTGATTTTTTGATAAATGCCATTTGTTCCTTTGAGATAGGAGTCCAAGTCAAGTGAAGGTACTGGATAGAGATGCAAAATAGGAAGATGATCCCAGCCCAGTGAGATCACTCAAACCCCTTCCCCATTCAGGGCCCTGAGATCACCAGGGCCTGGAACCCTATGGTTTTGCAGCTGGTGGAGGAAGGATCCAGGGGTTCACCCCTTGAGAATCCTCCTTGCATCTGCTGGGATGCCTCAATGACAAGAATAACAAGGAGCCCCATAGAAGTTGTTACAAGCAAGGCACTGTCTTGGGTGGTTTACCCTCTAGAAAGCATACACAAAGTCATCATCATGAGGGCTTTGCTTCAAGAGCTTGGATCCGAACCCAAACAATGTGGTTCCAGAGTCCATGCTCTTAATCACTGAGCTATCACCACCTCTCAAAACACAGAGAAGATCAACTAGTCTTGAGTCTTTATGCTTCAGGGGTTTTCATGCTCCTTCACTAAGCGAGGATGCAGACAGCTTCCTTCTGAGATCTCTCTCACCTCCCCGCCTCAGACCGAAATAACCTCTCTCCACACGGCTCTTGGAAGACTTTGTCTAGCCTCGCAGTATGGGGTTTTCCATGGTGCAGCCCCCAAGCCCAGCACGGAGCTGTCACGGAGCAAGTATTCTGCAGGGGGCTGGTTGGAGAAATGCATGAGATGATGATTCACTATGAGCTAGGTCTACATGTCACAAATCACTCGATCTCCCAGGTCACGGGTCTCACTTTGGAGAGACATGTCCGCCCATGTACCATCAGCCAATGTAATGGCCACCATTCATCCATCACTTTATACACTTAACTTTGTGCTTCTTCACAGAGCCCTGTTTTTAGATGACAGATGGGGGCCTGGTGAGTAAATGCGGTCAGAGAGTAGATGAACTACTTAGCTCTCTTTGGGTCCTTGGTGTTTGTCTTAACACTTGGAGATGGACGAATTCCTTGTGACCTCTCCTCAGAGCACTGAAGCCTCAGAGAATGGAGTCCTTGGATATTATGATCTAATGGGAAAAGTGTCCTACTGGATGCCCGCAAATTAGAGACGCCTCCACTTTCCAGCACTCAGTGTATAGGAAAGCAGGAGAGCCCAGAGGAAACCAATGTAGACCCACCTGGTTTAATCCTCACAACACCCATTAGGAATTAGTGTTTTCCAGAGAGAGACACTGCATTGCACAGTTGAAAGCATGCAGAGTCCCCCAGCTGGTAAGTAGAAAGCAATGATGCAAATTCTAGGGCTCCCTGACCACAAAGCTGGAAAACGTTCCTCTGCACTGAGACCCTCACAAAGGTTGGATCATAAGCCTCCCGCGGCCATGTCTGTGTGCAGTTTTCTCATGTATTTGTTTCCCTCTGAACTTGGCCTTGTGCCCAGCACTTCAGCAGGCACTCACGTATGCCAGCATTCACTTCTCCTCTTCATCCTTCTTTCCTCACACCCTTCCTTCACCGTGGGGACTTCCTTTCTTGGCTACAAGATCTTGGATCACATTGGAACAAGAGACCTGCCCCGTGTCAGTCCTTCCTTGCACATGCGCTTTGGAGGCTGAAAACCTGCATCCCCAGAGACAACAAGCCCCTGCTTTTCCCTTTACTGGGCTCTGCTGCGCCTCAGCCGCAGGTGTGGGAAGAAGATAGGCAGGCTTCCCTGGTTACCTTTGTGGTCTGGCAGTGGGAAAGGAACGTGACCTTGGCAAAGGGGTCTGAGAGTCCATTGCTGTCGGCTGCGATGAGGCCCCGGGCTTGGTACATGTGAGCTCTCAGCTGAAAGACATGCCGGGCTGTGGACAAATAGTGGAAAAGGACAGGCATCAGTGGGCTTTTTCCAGCAGTGAGTGGGAATGAGTGTCTGTGTGCCTTGTGCACCTGCGGGTGTATCTGGAGACAGACTAGGAGCATCACCGACCTCTGAGACTGAAGTGGAAGCAGTTAGGAAAGGGGCATCTATTTATGGGGTACTTCAGGGCCATGCATTGTCCTTGGCACCTTTACTACATCATGGGTTTTAATCTTCATAACAACCCTGTGATTATATGTATAATTGTCCCCATAGATGTACGAGGCAAATGGCTATAGAAGTCTTCCAAATTTGCAGAGTTATCAAATGCCAGGGCCTGAATTTCACTTCTGTCAGATTCCAAAATCACCTTCTCTTTCCAAAACAGCACATTTTATGTTTTCATAATTTTCCTGGTTTCCACCGGCACATGCACTCATGCATGTGTGTGTGTATGTGTGTGTGTGTAAGAAAGGGGGCTGACCCACTAATACTCTTGCTTCAGCAAGCTCTTGAGTAAGCCACTCAGCCATTATTCCATTTAGCCAGCCGATGTCATCTTGAGTGCCTACTGTGTAGCAGGTGCAGTCTGGTCTACTAATTCCGAAGTGGCTAAGACAGCCCCTGCCCTTGGGGAGCTCCAGGGAGGGGGCAGCAGATAAGACAAGCAACTATATCCCAGGGACAGGAGGCCAAGGACTAGCATCCTGTGAGAAATACCAGCAGGGTACATGGACGTGAAAGGTGGGAGTGAGCACATCTGTTGACAGGACAGGAGCAGAGTAAGTGCAGGTAAGTGCAGACCAGGGTTCAGTAGGGGCAGGAGCGTCCCAAGTGAGAGCTGACTTACATATTCCTGGGCTTCTGTGTATTTGTAAGGCCCCTCTTATTTTTATAGCCCCTTACTCCTTTTTATCCCCTTCCCCACTCCTATTCCTTGTCTCCCCCAAAGGCTACATTTTACTGCATTCAGGGTATCAGTGTTTTGCACTGACATGGGGACTGGAATACAGGAACTCTCACACACCAATTTGACTAGGTCTACTTAGTTAAATTAAGGGGGCAAATACTGCCCCCCCACCCCTGCTGTGCCTCCCCTAGGCTTAGGTCACACAGGTCTATGCATAGACTCGTACAAAGTCATTACCCTTCTCTTTGCCTTATTTCCTCACCTGTAAAATGGGGGTAATGATAATTCTTCATAGGGTTGACATAGGAGATCTAAGGACTAAAAATGGTGCCTGACCCATGGGAAGAAGTGATGTGAAGATGCTGCAGAGGCTGTTACTACTGCTTATTGTCATGTGACCTGTGATGCTGGCAGCTGGGGGCCACCTGGGCATCCCTCAGAGCCCTCCGCTACAGCTTCGCAGGCAGCACACCACACAACTCTAGGGGGCGCCATTTATTTAGTTGAGGTTTTTGTTTTTCTGAAGCCTCTTACGAGCTCTGTACCTTAGACTATCTTAATAAAGTCAGCTTCCTCTTTGCTCTCACAGTTTGGTGGCCCACTTCTTGCATTTTAGCTCACTTTCCACTTGTGGTTAGTAGAGACAAGTCTTATTGCTCCCACTGGAGGGCCAGATGACCCCTCTTTCATCTCTGCATCCCCCATTAGTCTTCCCACCGTGCCTGCCATACGCAGGTGCAAATTAATTATTGGTTGATGGCTATTTTCTGAAGCACAAAATGGGTGAAGAAACGAAATTCTCCAGTGGGTGTGGAAGGCAACCAAAGCCATCAAAGCCAGTGCACAGCAGAGAAAGTTTATTAGGTCACTCCGTGAAAATAACACATCGCAGAGGATCAGAAAGCTTTGGAAAAAAATCTTTCCTCTCCTTTGAATTGTTAGTAGCTGGGACAGGAAATAGGTCCAGGTATCTTAGATCTCTAGAGATAGTATCTACAGAAATAACAAGTTAACTTGACGTGGGTGTCTTTCACTCAAAGACGAAAACTCTTTAAAGGCAGGATGGAAAGGAAAGACAATAAAGCAGGGTTTGGAGAAGCTGACTTCATCATTCAATAGTCAAGTGATCTTGGGCAATTGCTAAGCATTTCTGATACATCCCTCTTCCCTCTGTAAAATGAAGAAACTACCCAGGGCTGACTTGACAAATAAATTCAATGTAATGTATAAAGTAGAGGGCCCGATGCTTGGCACCTGGTAAGGGCTATGCATTTTCCAAAAAGACAGGGCTGAACTTTCCTTGTGCTTATGCACTGTCACTGGGCACAGCAACCATGAGCTGAACCACTGGATAAATATCCCCAGAACCATGTCTTCTCTAACTATTGAGCCACTTAGAGTCCACTGGCAGTCAAGGTCAACCAACATCAGAGGAGTCTTGTGTAACACAGAACTGTGGATAGTTCTCCTGTGCTTCCAGCACTGGCTCAATACAAAACTTATCCTCAGCTGAAGTGAAAGTGTAACTGCAGTCTACTCTGAATTCAGCAGTGAAAATCTGCAAATTGAAGCCATTTGGAAACAGAATGCAAATTGAAACTGTAAAGCATTAATATTTATAATAAAATCCTAAATTATACGAAAATGTAAATAATGGCACTCATAGAAAATATCTATATAGAAGAAAGGATTATGTAAATCATTCTGAATTTCTAAAAGTGACCATGTTAAGATCCAAGCTGAAGAAACACAAGTGACCCCAGTGATACCCAGTTCCCACTGGGTTGTTAATGGTAAATGTAAATGCCTGTCGTTTATAGGTCAAAACCCTAGCACCACACATCATATCAAAGCAAAAACTTACTGACATTTTTAAAAGACATCTTCTGCTTCCATTGCAAATTCAATCTATATAATCTGTCTACAAAGAAACTCAAACTGCATGCATTCTCTACCTTAGTAGAAAAACATAAACTTTTGCTCCAGATGTATTTAATGACTTTACTTTGTTCTTTTGAGATGGGACATTGGAAGGTGAGGAAGAAAATTCAGAAACTGTATTTTTAAAAGGCTAATAAAGTTGATCCTAAAATAATGTGCTAACAGCTCGCACATGCCACCCTGCTGGCTATTTTCTCAGAAGTCCACAGGAGCCATGTAATGACCTCTTTGCCCAGTGGGGCATCATACCTTGGTAGAACAGGTTGGTTGGGGGTTGATCAGTGCCGGCCACTTTGGAGGACTTTTCTGCTTCATAGCCTTCTGGCAAGTTGTCCAACATGGCACTGGAGTGTCGGGTGGAGCCGAGCCACAGGTACACGTCGACCTTTGCTTGCACCGTCCAACCAGCCGGCCGTTTTCCAGGAAGCTGGGAAAAGGTTACAAGGAAGACCACTTCATTAGTAGGAGCCTCACTCTTTGAGAAAAGAGGTCCAGTGGATCAAGTGTTCAGAGAGCAGGTCTCAGTACCTAATCTTATATCAAAATAACACCAATGACCCCAGTTGCCACCATGCACCATTCTAGAGGTGGATCCAGGTTTAATGGGGCCTGAAGCTTAAACAGGCACTTCCAAGCCCTGGATCATTTGAATCTACCAGGAAGGTATGATTATTGCTCCTGTTTTATGTAGAGGAAACTCAGGCTCAGAGAGGTTAAAGAAGTTCCCTAAGATCACTCAGCTCTCAAGTGACAGAGCCAGCACCAAAACCCAGGGAGCTATTTCTAGAGCTAGATGCCAGTCTCTGTACCTCCAGAGCTTGCCTCGTCCCACACTGGGTTGAAACCTCCCTTCCCTAAACTCTCAGATACCTGGAATTCCAACCACAGCTTCTACCTCTTTGCTTCATTCAGAAGGATTCAAGTGCTTCTTCCATAGTTCAGGTCTCTGTGCACTTGAAGTGACCCACCTGCTCTACTGTGTCCTTCCTTCCTAGCTAACCATCTCTAGTCCCTTCATCCCTTCTTCATGTAGCATGGTTTCAAATTCCCTTTCTACCCTGCATTCTCTTCTTTGATTTTTTTTTATTTTGTTTTGTTTACAGATTTTATTTATTTGAGAGAGAGAACATGAGAGAGAGAGTGTGTGTGTGTACAAGCGGGGGGAGCTTCAGGGCAGAGGGAGAAGCAGGCTCCCTGCTAAGCAGGGACACCCCCCTCATGCGGGTGGGGGTCTCGATCCCAGGACCCCAGGATCATGACCCGAGCCAAAGGCAGACGCTTAACTGACTGAGCCACCTAGGCCTCCCTCATTCTCTCCCTTGAATGTACTCAGATTTGGATTTCTATTCATGTTTGTTTGAATCCGTGTGTTTATGTGTGTCTTCGTGTAAGTGGTATGAGTGTGTGCATATACAGATGCCTGTGTTTTCAAGATGTGCAGGATATAGCTCAAGGCAGTGTGGCTTATTTCTTAGGATTAGGGGATTCCTTCCCCCAACTAAGGAGTCCCAAACCCCAGACTTGGCTGTGTTCAAGATTGCTGGCAAGACTTTCATTCTGAGAGTAGCTACCTCTCCAGAATTTGTTGACTCAGCTAAGTGTCTCTTAGTGTTTTTACGGATTTCCTATCAATATTTTCCCCTTCCTTCCACACCACTTCTTTTCCAGAGAGAATCATAAAATCCTACATAAGAGGCTACAGCTTGCTCTGACAGTTTCCAAGGCACCCGTGGAGAGCACCTGAGTCCAAAATTGAGCACGGTTGTTTACCTTTCTATCTTGCCCTGTGGGTCCCCTAAATGGATTTTCAGCAGCTCAATTCAGCAACCACCTGAAGTGCCATTAGGCCCTACTGAGACGGTGGGGTCAGGAGGGAATCGCGATGACCGAGGCACACTTCCGAGCCCTCCTTCATTAGCTCACATCTAGACAAGGAGGTTGCCTTTTATTCATTTATTCAAGGATAAGGTCAAGGGTAAGAGAAAAGGCTAAGGGAGCAGAGAAGTAGGAGCAGGTGTTTTCATCTTTTCTTTGTGAATCAACTATTTGGCTGGGCTTTAATGGGTACTTCCAGAGTTGGACCAGTGGAGAAGGCATCCCAGGAAGAGGGAAGGCTTGAACAGAGACACAGGGGAGGGAACTAACAGTGGAGCAGAGGCTCAGTGCTGACTCTGCGCCAGGAGGGGATTTGCTAAAAGCTTTCAAAGAAAGAGAATGACACAGACAAGGATGAGGGACCCTGCTGCTCATTGTGTGGACAAGAGACAGTAATTCATACAAACTGAAGTTGGTCAGCAGGTACTGGAAAGAGAGGGTGTGCTCGCCTTGTAGAGGTTTCAGTCTGTGGCAAGACCCAGTGCCGCCTTGTGCTGATCCTAGGGAAGCTGGATTCAAAGTTGGGGTCCTGAGAAGTGATGGGACTCAGGAGATGGGATACGGATGGAGGTGAGTTGGAGCAGGGGGACTTCACACAGGCAGAGAGGAAAGGAAGGTGGAGAGCCACCCTCCCACTGGGCTCTGAGTATGTCCAGTTCCTTGCACACATAGTTTCCTTTTGGTCATGAATGTCCTTTCCCGCCCTATGGCCCCTGGGGGTACAGTGGGGATGAGACTGAAGTGGGATGGCTCTCTTCTTTTGGTGGGTGGATCAGGTTGAGCTCAGCAAATTTTGTTCCAAAGAGTCTATCCTGTTCACTAACACATTATCATATATTTAAATTAGAAAACAAGAAAGATCATGGAACCAGAAACCATGATTTACTATTACAATTTACTATTTATTTGGGCATGTGACTTCAGATGAGGCAATTTGATTTCCTCTAGATTAATATTCCCCAAACTGGGCCCCTCGTGAAAGGAGCTTCCTAACATCTATAAATAACTATTCTAGATGAATAACATTGGCAAGCATGGGTTGTAAAGGTTAGAGATGCTTCCTGACTGCAGAACTTCTGGGAACCCTTCACTGGCTAAGGGGCACTGTGAGACCCTGGGGAGAGGAGGCACCTGCAACCTTTCAGGCAGGTTTGAACATGGAAGCTCATGGGGCCACCCAAAGGCCAGCTGTCCCACAGCATAAATTTTGAGGAATCTCCAGCCTGGAGATTTTGGAGGTTTGCATTCTCTGCTCTGTCTTGGTGCATTTTTAATTCTCAGCTAAGAAACCAGAGTGAGGGGTAGGTGGGTGCACGTTTTGCCTCCCTGGGGCTGCTCCTGCTTTTTTCAGACTCACCAAGAGAAAGGGACATAACGAGAGGTGGAGAGAGGGAAGGAAAAGCAAGGGTGACGATCAAAACTGGACTGAAAATAGTTTTGCTGAATCATCTCACCAAGATATTTCATCAAGTCAGAGCAATTGAATTCAACAAAATTTAAAAAGCCATCACCCAAAGTGATCTTGGTGGCAAAAGGAAAATACAGACAGATGTAAGCCGAGGCTAGGGACGGAGGGCCTCAATTCTCAGTTATGTCTGTCCTCGGGCTTCCTGTGACACTGTTCTTTGTTCTAATTTTAAATAAAGTCAGCATACTTCCAAATATTTAGGAAGGAGGAACTTTACACTGATTTTCTAATATTTTTAGCACAGAGCCTTCTCAAACGATTTGCTATTTTTAAGACAAATGTTTCTTGTGACCCCAGAATTCCTTGGATGGAGAAAGGTGAAGAGAAACCTTAACATTTGTGGTAAATAGCTACAGGGAACTTTTTTTTTTTGTTTTTTTCAGTTACAGCTTCACAGGGATCAGTTTAAGATTCACATTACACACTTGATAGAAAACAACACACAGAGCCGCAAATACTTCACTGGATACGAAGGGGCACACGATTCCAGAAACGGACTCCAGATATAGGATGGCCATTTGTTTGAATGCCAACATTTATTGAGTGGTTAATCTGGATGATGTCCACTCTGCCTGCTTTATGGGCAGTTATACACTTAACCCTCAGCACCGTCTCCATTTGCTGGAGGAAGAATAGGAAACACAGAGATGTTAAGTAACTTGCCCAAGGTCACACAGCTTGTAAATATTAAAGAATTCTGGAATAGGTTAAACTGTGCTCCCCTTAAATTCATACATGGAAGTCCTAACCCCCAGTACCTTAGAATATGACCTTGTTTGGAAATAGGGTCATGGCAGATGCAGTTGACATGAAGTCAAACTAGAGTATGGTTCTATTTATTTTCCTAAGATTTCATTTTTTTAAATTTAATTTTTTTTCAGTGTAACAGAATTCATTGTTTATGCACCACACCCAATGCTCCATGCAATACGTGTCCTCCATAATACCCACCACCAGGCTCCCCCAACCTCCCACCCCCTACCCCTTCAAAACCCTCAGATTATTTTTCAGAGTCCATAGTCTCTCATGGTTCATCTCCCCCTCCAATTTCCCTCAAATCCCTTCTCACTTATTTGTGGAGCATAAGAAATAACATGGAGGACATGGGGAGATGGAGAGGAGAATGGAGTGTGGTTCTTACAAAAAGGACTTCATGTGAAGAGACACACCCTAGGGAGAACACAGTGTGGAGTTTGGAGTTATGATCCCATAAGCCAAGGAACCACCAGAAGCTAGAACAGGTGTTTCCCTAGCACTTCCAGAGGGAGAATGGCTCTGCCCATACCTTAATGTCAGAATTGTAAGATAATACATTTCTGTTGTTTAAGCCACTTGTTGGTCCTTTGTTACAGCAGCCCTGATAAGCCAATACAAATTTCATTAATAGCTTCACTTCATTTCAAAGATTCACTTCATTTCAAAGCCTAAGCTTTAAATCATTATCCCCTAATCCCTCTTCTGTCTGCAATATTTAGCAATCACATCTAAGGTAGACTCTAATATTTGGATGGCACTTAGAGACTATCTAATCTAGCTGCCCACTGCCATGTTTATATCAAGGGGACAGAGAACAAATATGGATCTCTATATAGGGCGCACTTCCCTGTCACAGCTCTCACCAGGCTTGGTTCTGTCCTCTGGAAAGACACACACACATACTCAATTATCATCCATGTGCTTGTCCTACAGACACTTAAAAGCTCTATCGTGTTGTCAAGTCTTGTCAGTTAAGCATTATCTCTTCACCCATTCTTCATATGGCATGGTTAGTGAGCGTTTTCACCCTCTCTCCGAGGCAGTAGGACATAATTATGTTATAGCAAGAAATCAGAACTACAACTGCCAGGAAAGTCAATGATGAGTTGGGAAGAGTTAATCAGTCAAATTACACATTCTTGTCAGTCACTGGTGAGTGGTGAGCCTCCTCTGGACCATTCCTCCTCCAGATTTGCCTGAGTCTACTTCTGAGATATAAATTTGTAGTAGAAGTAAAATACCCAGGGTCTCTAAGAAAGGCTCAAAGTTTGATTTAGAGTCAGCAGCAGCAACCACCTGGAGATTGTTTCTATGGGTGTCCATTCATAAGGCATCAAGGGAGGCATCTGGTGACCTGTCTTCATGAAGGGTGCATGGACCCAAGATGAAATTTCACAGTTGAAGCCCCACGAGGATTCCCAAGCTACCAGTTCTGTGAAATACAGACCTTTTCTCCTGTAATTTATTTTTAAAATACAGATGAATTCATATGAAAAGATGCCTTGGACAAATTACACAGGTAGAAAGAAAACTAATAGAAAAATGTTTGTTTCTCCTAGTAATCAAAGAAATAAAAATTAAAGCAATCTTGAGGTACACCCCCTAGATTTAAAAAAAAAAAAAGAAAACCTTTATATGAGTCTATTGACATATTAATTGGAAAACTGAAAAATATTCAGTCTTAGGATGGTCTACCAAATCACAGTTAGAATCAAGAGGTGTTTCAGTGGTCTGTCCTCAGATCTTTGAAAGTTTTGGGGAAGAGTCAAAGATATGGACACACACTAGGAATGCTGAGAGACTCAGGAAAAACAGAAATTTCTTGTGTTTGAGTCAAAAATAGTGCAGACTTACTTTGAGGAAATGAGTTTTGATCTTCCCACAGTGTTTGCCCATCTGCTCCCTGTTGGGGGAATAGAGCAGGTCTTTGGAAGGGATGCGGGCATATGCCACTTTCTTGTTGTTGCTAAGCATCCAGATGAAGACATCGGGGATGGTGTGCTGTGGCTGTGGGAACAGAGGGGAATGGGTTTGATGGGTGGGTGCTTAACATGTACCCTTCCAGTGTTCTCCTATCCTGAAAGAGTCCCCCTCTGTAAAACAAATTCTGTGATTTAAACCATCTAGTCACTTAAACATCTACGAAAGTAAGCAAGTGTAGCTTCTTGGAGAAAAACTATGTCATGACACAAGTACATGTAAACCCCATATCCCCAACTGTGCTATTGTCCTTTAAGTATATGCAAGTTGGACCCACGATGTGGCATCTCTAGTGGCCTACTTATCTCCCATCTATGAAACAAAATATCTTCCCCTTTGATTTTGCTTTTTTGTAATCACGCAATGATTCATCCTCAATCATTGGTCTTCTTAACAGTCAGGTAACATTCCAGAATATTCAAATGAAAAGAAAAAAAAATCCATGCATGTCTTTGAATGTCTTTCTACTCACTTTTCAGGAAGGAAAACTATTCTACAAGGGACTTTTGACCTAAAATATGGTTGCTAAGTATCTTACCTCCATTTTAGGCGGTTATTCAGGAGAAACTCGACTAAATTGCACATAAAATTCTACTTTAAAATTGACCTAATCAAGACAGGAATTGCAGAATTCCCTGCCAAGAGGCCCATTATGTTGTGAGTGTTTGAAATGCACATTTCTGAGCCAGCATAGTTACCAAATCAAAGGGAGGTACATTGTCATAAACTATGCTTTGGTTTTCTTGGGCTCAAAGCAGGTGCTCTGTCTTTCTAACCCTATAATCCTCTGGTGTCATTTGTTCCCAAAGAGGGCATCCCTTCTCTCCTGGTATGGAAATAGAAACATCAGTAAGGAGGTTTTCCTAGCCAGAAGGTGAGTAAGTCACAGACAGATGCTTGGTTTGAAACTTCTGGGTGCTTAATAAAATTCCTGTATCTACTAACATAACTTCCTCTCTCATTGCTTATTTTGTCCTCAGGGAATGATAGCTTTGCAACAAGAAATAAAACTTTTGAGATTGACAGAAGCAGGAGATCTGTACTTTTCCTTGAAATCTTCCCACACAAAATCTGGTATCTGACCAAAGCAAATATGAGGACCTTTTTAGATCATTCTAGAAGTCACAAAACATACTAATTACAATTAACTTTAAAATGAGATGCTGTTTTGACTTTTGCTGAAGATGAGTTTAAATCCTCTTAGAGTTGAAATCTTATCAAAGTTCCCATACTTATTTTGAATTTTCTTGATTCCATTAAGGAACATGTTTTTTATTTCTGCTGAATACTCAGGCTTCATTTAAAAATCAATGAAGCTGTACATTTTTGGCTTAATTTAAGACTCTCCATTCTCACCCCTAAACTAATCATGCCTGCTCAGCTCAGCAGTGCTTGGGAGAAAGTACTGGTCTCCCTCTTCACCCTCATCAAATATTCAAACCTCACTAGGAATACAATTGATCTAATCTCCCAAGGGAAGTTTGCCTTTAGAGTTGATTACCTCATCGACAAGGAAGCGGAGTTTTTCCACCAAATTTTCTGCTTCATGAATCATTTCATCAAGAGATAATTTTTTCTTCTGTTGCTGAATGATCCCCTTGGCTTCCTTGGCCATTGCTTCCTGAAACAGGACAAGAATCAATGTAGATCTTTCTAGAAATTGAGACAAGTACTATCGGTTGCTGGAGGATCCTGAAGGTGCTTGTAAGTTCCACACTGAGCCACTCACGAGGCTGGCAGTGTCTGCCCATGTGCATGCTGCCCATTTAATAAAAATTTCATAGGCATATGGAGGCAGTAAGTATCATCTCACCTTTGTTTGATAGATGAGAAGCCAAGGCCCAGAAAAGTCAGAGGTCTGTCAGGGTCCCAAAGCTCTGGCTCTCTCATACAAAAGTAACTAAAATACATTGAGTTCTTAGTCTGTGTCAGGCAAAGTTCTAGCTCTGGAATTAATCCTTGTTGCTCCTCACAGCAGCCTTCTAGGGTGGGCACCATAGCTGAGGTGGGAGAAGAATGCAGTACAGAGAGGCAAAGCCCAAGCAGAGCCCCAGCAGAGTCCAGAACCCACATCCTTCATCGCTGCTCTTACTACCTCTTCTAGAGGTTTGGAGGAATGCTTCCAGACCAAACTGGCATTATTTGAGAAATGCTGACAGGGAGCTCAAAGTGAACATTTGGAACATCCAAAAATGTTTATTTGAATTCATTCATTCAGCCACATTTTTGTGCTCAGGAAACCCCCAAACACTTCCCTGTGATTTCCAAGACACTGCATGAATGGGCCTGGTCTACTCTCTGTTTCATCTTATTGTATCGCTTCATACACTGGCCCCGAGCACACGGGTCCTCAAGAAGGCCAAAAATATTCCATGTTCAGTCCATCCTCAAGGCCAGTGTGTGGGGCTTTCCTCCTGTTCAGATGTCCTTCTTGGACTCTGCATGGCTCTTTCCTTCTCAGGTCTCAGCTTAAATGTCATCACTGCCTCACGTACCCCCATGTTCTTCTGATCACTGTGGCCTTACAAAGTTTTCTTCATAACCATAAACTGTAATCATTTTTGTTTATTTGTTGTTTACATTTCTATCTTCTGTCTACTCCACTAAAATATAAACTTCCACTGGACAGGGACCTCCTCTGGCTTGTTCTTACTTTTTTTTTACTTATTCTCAGTGTCCTGCAGAGTTCCTGGCATATAGTAGGTGTTAAATAAATGTTTGTGGAATGAATAAGTCAATCAATACATTCCTCAGGGGCAAGTACCAAGTCTTATAGCTCTATTGTGTTCCTAGCACCTAGCACAGGGCCTGCCCATAGGAAGCCTCATGTTCATGCTGACCAGGAGGGCTGATTATCTGCTACGGACCAGGTACTGTCCTAGGCCTAGGACAAGGGGCCAAGGCCTAGGACAGGGGAAGACACAGGCTTCCTTCCCATGAGACTTCCACAGTTTGGTGAGCTGAAAGCAATATATGTGCAACACTTCAGGGAACCAGAAAGAGACAGAGCTAGGTTTTACAGATGACATGACATTTGAGCTGAGACTTAAACAACAAACAGAATTCATCAGGTGATAATGTATGGTTTCACTCATATGTGGAACATAAGGAATAATGCAGAGGACAATAGGAGTTGGGGGTGGAAACTGAATGAGAAGAAATCAGAAAGTGAGACAAACCATGAGACTCTTGACTCCAGGAAAAAAACTGATGGTTGCGGAAAAGGAGGTAGGTGGTGGTTGGGATAATTGGGTGATGAGCATTAAAAAGGGCATGTGATATGATGAGCACTAGGTGATATACTCAACTAATGAATCATTGAACATTATATCAAAAACTAATGATGTTGGGAAACAGTGTGGAGATTCCAAAAAATTAAAAATAGAGTTACCCTATGACCCTGCAATTGCACTACTGAGTATTTACCCCAAAGATACAGATGTACTGAAAAGACGGGCCATATGTACCCCAATATTCATAGCCATAATGGCCACAATCGCCAAACTGTGGAAAGAGCCAAGATGCCCTTCAACAAATGAATGGATAAGGAAGATGTGGTCCATATACACAATGGAGTATTATGCCTCCATCAGAAAGCATGAATACCCAACTTTTGTATCAATATGGATGGGACTGGAGGAGATTATGCTGAATGAAATAGGTCAAGCTGAGAAAGTCAATTATATGGTTTCACTTACTTGTGGAACATAAGGAATAACACAGAAGACATGGGGAGTTAGAGAGGAGAAGTGAACTGGGAGAAATTGGAGGGGGAAATGAACCATGCAAGAACGTGGACTCTGAGAAACAAACTGAGGGTTTTGGAGGGGAGGAGGATGTGGGGATGGGTAAGCCTGGTGGTGGGTATTAAGGAGGGCATGTATTGCATGGAGCACTGGGTGTGGTGCATAAACAGTGAGTCTTGGAACACTGAAAAAATAAAATTAAATTAAAAAAAAACTAATGAGGTACTACACCTTGGCTAATTGAATTTAAAAAATAAAATCTTAAAAAAAGAAAGAAAAGGGAAAAAAAGAAGAAAAAGGACAGTCCAGACAGAGGAACCAATTGCAGATGGAGGGTATGAAGGATTGACAAATGCCAGTGATTTTTGGAGCAATGGTGATCTAATCAGGTTTGTATTTTAGAAAGACCATTCTGGTTGTGGTATGGAAGATGGGTTGAAGAAAGCCTACTGCAATAGACTGGACCTAGTGGGTGCTAAGGAAGTCAGTTTAGGCAGCGATTCTGGAGATGAAGAAGTGGAGCGCATTCTAGAGTCTTTAAGGAGAGGAATCAATAGGGCTTACAGACGAATTGATTGCTGAGGGTTAGGGATAAAGATTCAAAGTTGAGTCCAGGCATCTGGTTGGAGCAGCAAGTATGGCTGGTGGTGCTAATACAGGATGGGGACAAGGTTTAATGGGTTTAAATGGGTATAATAGGATGGGTTTAATAGGATGGGTTTAATAAGAGTTGGAGGTATTGTGAGACAAGCAGATGACATGTCCACTGGGAAGGTGGAGATAGAGGCCCGGAGATGAGGAGGGAGAGGTGAGCCACTACAAGAGATCAAACTGGTGGACTTGTGGTCAGGCCAAGGACTATTGAATGCTAGAAGAAAACAGAGCTCTGTGGGCAATATGTGTAGTGGACGGACACTGCAGACACAGGGAAGAGCTGTCAGAGGTGCTCAGGAAGAAATGGGGTAGGACAAAGATCTTCTATAGAGTAAAAATCTGCCCTCCCTTGGAGTCCAGAGGAGGAGTACACAAACCTTTCATTCTGGAAAGAAAGATAAACCAGTTTAGAGACTTGGGTTTTAAGTGTCTAGACTACGATTAATTAGCTATGACCTTTAAAAAATCATTTAATGGGACGCCTGGGTGGCTCAGTTGGTTGGGCGGCTGCCTTCGGCTCAGGTCGTGGTCCCGGCGTCCTGGGATCGAGTCCCACATCGGGCTCCTTGCTCGGCGGGGAGCCTGATTCTCCCTCTGCCTCTGTCTGCCTGTGCTCGCTCACTCTCTCTCCCTCTGTCTCTGACAAATAAATAAATAAAATCTTTTAAAAAAAAATCATTTAATCTCTCTGGGACCCACTCACAACTTATAAATGTCCCTGACCATCAAATACTGAGTAATTTTTCTTTGCAGAATTATCATGGCCTCATTCAAAACGTCCCTCGGTGCCACTGCTGGAACTAAATTTTCGAGGCGAGATAATCCAGGGGCTGACTTGGTCTGGAATTTCTCAGCCATCACTCATGTGACAGGGACCGAGTATCTCTGAGGCATGTACTGTTACAGACACAGCACTCCTGCCCTGTTGTCAAGAAAGTTTACAACTCTTCACACAGTTCTTAATGGAAGGAAACTGAAGCAGGGAGAAGAGTTATTTTTTTGGTTTTTCAGTTTGTGAGGCAAAAGGTCAAGTCAAAGAGCTTATAGCTTTTGACAAAATACAGATGTCAAGAAAATAGGCAAGGGAGAAATCCATCAGAATATGTTGTAGGACAGGTGGGCTTCTAAATCATTCTTATAAGTGGTCAGAAAATGCTAGCTCCTTTCCAACTTGTGCACATATTCCCTTCTCACTCATTCTTCTACATCACAAAAATGTATAACCTTTAGAACCATATCCTCATCTGGTCTATGACCTATGCCTCATCTGTGAGGTTTATTTTTAAAGCACATGTTTTAATTCTGTTCAAAGTATAAATAGATTTTCACATACCAGCTCCTGCCAGCAGAGCGTAAGTCGTTTCTTATCTAAAGTGGTCTGGTTCAACATCTTGGGTTTCTTCTCTGCTTCAGAGATAAAGGCACTATAGGAGAAGAATAACAATTCTGAAACCTACTTAGTGAAAATCCATTTATGCAATTCCAGAGATTTACAGACGTGCTTTCTGCAATACAATGGGAAAGTTGATGAAGCCACAGACCTAAGATTTCTCATTTAGAGTTAAGCAATGGTGCGCTAACTTTTCTAAGAGACAAAGTGAGGGCTGGAAATGATACCCAGACCCCACATTAATTTGGGGGAATAGATGCTTGTTTTCCTATTTTCTTTTATACATATATATGATGATGGCTATCCAAGGTCATAACAAACACAAAATAATGCAGTTTTCCATCATCTTACACACTTAATACACACCAAGAGTTTCACAAAAAGTTGCATGTAAAGACTATTTTAGACTCAATACTGGGATATATCCTCACATGTTAAAAACTATACAAAAGACTAAGTGGTAACATTTTAAGGGATGATGTTAAAAATGTGCTCAATAAGAGAACGGTAGAGGTTATAAATGCAATTGAAGAGAAATACAATGACTTTAAAACTTGGGGAAGTAAGATATTGCCCTCATTAGCGATAACAAATGCAAATTAAAATCAATACCATTTCACCTATTAAAAATTGGATAATGTTCAAAGTTGGTGGAGGAAATAGTCACTCTTCTCTAATAATGTTTAAGAGACATTTTGATAGCACTTGTCAAAATTTAAATGTCTGTATAATTTGTATAATTTGATCTAAAAATTAAACTAGAATCCTGTCTTTCAAACATAACTAAAAATTTTTGCAAGAAAATGTTCACACAGTGATTCTTATCATAACATTGTTTATAGTAGGAAAATAAGTAGAAACAACTAATATATCAGGGACCAGTTAAATATGTGATACATTGAGGACTATTGTGTACTACTGTAGAAAGATGCCAGTGATAGATTGTAGAGAGGAAAAGCAACCTGCTGAGCAAAGTGTGCACCATTTCTGAAAAAAAAAAGAGTGTTTTTAGGAATGTGTGGGTTTGCAAACACACGGGAAAAAAATCCAGGAGGATAAATCACACTTGTATCTGGAGAGTGGGCTTGGAGAGAGAATTGAGAACACTTTTTTGTTATACATTTCTACACATTTTTTGTTTTGTTTTGTTTTTGGTAAGATGAGCACATAATACTGTGATTTAGAAAATCAAGGAGAAACAAAAGGAAACAAGGAAATAAAAGGGGAGGTCTAAGATACCACACCTCCTGTGAGGCGGCCGACCTCATTGCACTTAGAAACCTCACCAGAAATTCTCTGTGGATATAGCAGTCAAGTTACATTTTCTCTTAATTTTTAAAAAGAATAAAAAAGATTTTGCTTTGAGGAAGGCAACTTGTTGTCGCATGTTTATCTTTCTGAGAGCCACATAGAAATTCCATTGCAGTCCCAGGGTGGACTAGCTCAAGGAGACATGGTAGACACTTCTGAGTTCTCTCTCCCTTTCTCACAGGATGAAAAATCAGTGCTTTCCTCATCAGAATCAGAGTAAATGACCATGGCTCCTGTTCCTATTCATTCTTCATCTTTCAAACCCAGCCTGCTGTGGCCTATGGACAGCCTCCTCACTTTCACATGACAAGTGGCCTGTCTCTTCTCGGCAGAGTGGGGTGGGGGGTAGGAGGACCTTGAGGTCCAGATGCTTAACCATGAATGTGTGTTGGGGGGGTGGGCGGGCAGAAGTCCACCTTGACCTAAGGTCCATGCTGCTTTCTCAAATCCAAGTTTACCAAATATAAAACTAACATTTTGAGCTCTGACCGTCTTAAATATGTTTTTAGTTGGTTGTAACTTGAAGAGAAAGGGGAATGATTATCACCCCAAGTAACCTCCAATATAGAAAATTATTGAGCTATAATTTGCCCACAAAAATAATTTTTATTTCTAAAAATATGAGATCATGGAGCTTTTCAAAGATGCTTAAAGAGAATTCCAGGTGGCACTTAGCTCACAGCAGGAGTAGCACCAAAACATACTGCTTCTATAATGAGAAATGAAAAAGAAAGATAGAAATAAATATGTATATTTATTTGTTTGCTTCCCTTTTTTAATGCAAAAATGTGGGGTAACCGAGAGATTAGGAAAGAGAACTTACAAAGCAGAACATCAGAATTTAACAATTTAGCTACCCCCTATCTACTAAGTTTTGCCTTCCATCAAATAAATCTCTGCCCTTTCTTCATTGCTTCCATTATAACAAATTCTCATTTCTGTTCAAGTCTTGAGCTAATTAAATTCAAGTGTTAGTCCAGGTTGCTTCCTTATGTAATAGGCAGCCCCTACGATGGCCCCCAGTAATCTTCTCCCGTTTCTTCTTGCTAATGGGCAATTCCCTCCCTTTGAATGAGCACTGGACCTAGGGACTTGCTCATAGTAGAGTATGTCAAGAGTGATGGGATATCACTTCTAAGATGAGATTAAAAAGACCATGACCTCCATCTTGCTGGCATGTTCTCTCTGACTCTTCTAGCTTGGTCACTCTGATGAAGTCAGCTGCCATGTCATGAGAGGTAGCCCACATGGTAAAGAATTGAGGCTGACTTCCAACCAAGAGCCAGCAAGGAACTGAAAGTCCTCAATCCAATAGTCCATGAAGAACTGAGTTCCACAAATAACCACATGAGTGGTCTTGGCCATGAATCCTGCCCACTGAAGCCTCAAGGTAACTACAGCCTCGTTCAATGCCTTGACCATCATGTCTGAAAGGCTCTTGGCAAAGGATCTGGCCAAGCCCCACCTGGACTCCTGACCCATACAAACTGAGATCATCAAAACTGTAGCCACTAAATTGGAGAATCATTTGTTGCTCCATAATAAGCAACTAATATACTCTATTTTTAAATATTTTATTATATTGTTTGCCACCTGGAATCAGAGACCTTAAATGGTGCTTATTATGTTATGTAAAAAACTCTACTTGGGGTGCCTGGGTGGCTCAGTGGGTTAAAGCCTCTGCCTTCGTCTCAGGTTATGATCTCAGGGTCCTGGGCTCGAGCCCCGCGTTGGGCTCTCTGCTTGGCAGGGAGCCTGCCTCCCACCCACCCCCCCGCCTGCCTTTCTGCCTACTTGTGATCTCTGTCTATCAAATAAATAAATAAAATCTTTAAGAAAAAAAAACTCTATGAAGTGGTATTTGATATGACTTATCCACCTAATTGTCAAATAGTTGCTGAGTAGCTACTAAATGCAAAGAAACATGCTGGGCTCAATGTCACTAGCATTTTTCTTGTTTCATTTAAAAGTCTCTGCAGTGAGTCTTTCCTTTCTTCTCTTTTTCTTTTTTCCCTCTTTGCTTTATGCTCTAGTCAAGTGTCAGGAAGCAATAACAAGCCCAGAAATGCCAGCTCAATTACTGAACAAAATAAAGATGGATAGAACACTATAAAATGCCCATCTAAATTCATGGAAAATCAACTATTTTCTACGGTAATTAAAAGTTGATCCAGTATAAGCTCAGCAACCCATATGCCAGCTGTCTCTCCTGGTACCTGCTTTGACTGATGAAGTCACTGAGCACAGCCTTCATTTTATCTTCTGATGCTTTCTCTGAAATCTTGGTTAATTCTCTCACTTCTTCTATACTTTCTTCCTGGAAACAAACCACAGAGGTGGAGGGATGAGGGGCAGAAGGAGACACTGTAATGGAGACACTGATGGTAATATCTCAGATATGTTATTTTGCTATTTTGTGTTTTAGATATGAGGGAAGATTTCCCTCATTTTCTTGTGCCTGATCTGGGAAATGTTACTGCATTCTAATTTTGAAACTTGTTCTTCTTAACTGGAATCGGTCTAAATACAAAGTCTTCCCTTACTTTACTCAAACTCATCGTTCCAAATGGAGAACCATTTATTTAGAGTTTACCCTGTGGGGAAATCTAATGTCAGGACATACCTAACAAAGTAGAATAAATCAGATATAATTTAAAAAAAAAAAACTCCAAAAGCAATGTTTAAGTCATTTGGTTATATGGGAATACAGTAGTACTGAATAATTCTAAATTTCAGGAGTTATGAATTCTTTTGATCATAGGGGTTTGGGCAGGGACGTGAGGTGTTAGAGGGGAGGAGGATAGATTGCATATGACAATGGCCATATGTTTGTATATTTAATAATCATACTTTCCTTTTTAGGTCTAAATTCTAGTATTCCATCCAGTGGCTTGGAGGGATACAGCACTCAAAAGGCAATATACATGCTGCTTTGCTAGAATTTACAAAAACTACATTCTCTACTAGCCATCAAAGTTTGATATTTGGAGACATACGTTTCCCTCTTTCCTCTTCACTATAAGAACAAGTAAATTGTGGACTGGTTAAAAATTTAGGTATGGGGTCAATCTACCACTATTCAAATCCAGGCTCTATCCTTAAGTGAACTAACCCCCTTATGCCCAGTTTCCTGTAAAATCAGGTAATAAAAGGGCCCACCTAATGCACCACAGGGAGGTGTGGACTTCTTCAAACACAACTTAATACTTCATAAACATTCAATCATGTTAGCTGTGATATGCCAAGTATGGCAGGGATCCTGGCACTGAGAAAGGTAGAAATGAATGGTAAAGGCAGCTATGGTCTCTAGGAAAACATTCTTGTTTCGTCAAGCCTTTTAGAAATAAACTATCTCCTTGGCCTGAAGGAGAAGCAAAACCAGTCTTACAAAGCAAGTCTACAGCTTCCACATAATTTGACACTAAACCAAGCATCCTCTACCACCTTCGGAATCTACCTCCATGATGCCTGGAATCCCCAAGGCCAGAGTGGAAACTTTGTTTCACACAACTAGAGACAGGATGATAAAGCAAATGAGAGAGAGAAAGAGAGAAATTTGTTCTTTCCTTAGCACAGGTTTTCATGGAAGGAGAGGGTCACCTGGTGAGGCATGGCGGCACAGTAAGTAGAAGGCACAAAGAGAAATACAAGAGCAGGCACAGACATCAAAGAGCAGGCTCAGGAACTCAAAGAAGCAGAGATCCCAGGGCTGCCTTCTTTCCAGGGCATTGGGTGGAGCCAACCAGCAGTCACTGCATATTGGCATGGTCATAAATACATGTTCAATCCCTCAAATAACTCTTGGCCCCTTTCAAGTGCCAGGTCTTATGCCAGATGCCACTGAACAGTGAGAAATGGTTATTGAACAAATAAGCACACAAATCAATTCCAAAATACAGAGAGCTCTGAAGGTAAAGCACAGGGTATTACGAGAGAGGAGAATGGGCAGAAGCCAGAAGACTTCTCTGAGAAGTAGTTGAAACTGACATATGGAGGTTGACGGGTGACACAGGAGAAGCATGGAGGGGAAAAAGCTCAGGATGAGGTAATGGCTATGTGGCATAAAGAAACATTGTTAATTCAAGAAACTGAAAGTCCAATGTGCTTGGAACAAAGGAGAAAACATGTGAAAAGACTGGACTTAAAAAGAGGTGGCAGGACTTCACCTATAAGATATCTACCATGTTAAGGACTTAGAGTTTTATATGAGTTGAAGCCAGGATCTATCAATTATGTGAGAAAGTTGTCAACTCCCTGCCCTTTGGAGATCAGGAAAACAGCCTGTTCCTAGGTCCTATAATGTTAAGAAGCAGAGCAGGGTTTCTAATCCAGGTAGTTCTATTTAAAGTCAAAATGTATTCTCATTCCCTTGGTCCACAGGGTAGGAACTATGTGCCCTCCAATGAAGCAGCTGCAACTTACTTGTATTTAAATTGAGGTCAAGACCCTCTCCTGGATGAATAAAAAGATCCTTTTTGCCTCCAGCTGCCCAGTGTTCAAATCCATTACCTTTGAGAGTCACCTACCAGCAGGTCCGCCATTTTCTCCAGCATGTTGGACCAGTGCAGCCTAAATGTCTGGTCTCCCCAAGAACTGATGAAATAAACACAGGGCTTCTTGGCCTCAAAAGGCAAATAGTTGTAATTCCTGTGAGAACAAGTTAGGTCTGGGTGTTACTTGGCCATCAGTATTATTCATGCAATTTCAGCCACATATTTATGTTTTATACATTCTGAGTGGGGTAGGGAGGGCTGGTGACAAAACAATAAAACTATTAACTCTATTCTAATGAGGGACCCATGAAAAATAAACAAGGAACAGATAGGTAGCGACAATGGAGAGGTACTAACAGCTACAGTCATCAGGCCCAGGGCAAAGCCTAGAGCTGAGCACCAGAGGGCAGGGTTTATCAGGCAAGCCTTCTTCAAGGAGGAACTTCTCATTCCAGTTGAGAGAGGAGAGAAGGGAGAAAAACTAACATGTTAACTTTAATGTCTATAAGCTACACACTGTGTGAAAATCAACCAAGATAACAGGAGTGAATGAAATTGCTAGAGAAGTGTAAGATCTTAATACATTATTAATGAGGATGAAGCATGTGCCTATATCTAAACTATAGCAACCATGCCACCATCCATCCATCCATCCATCCAGGCATCCATGCTTCCGTCCATCCATCCATCAATCCATCCATGCATCCAGGCATCCATGAATCCATCCATCCATCTGTCCATCCATCCGTCCATCTATCCATCCATTCATCTATCCATCTGTCCATCCATCCATCCATGCATACATCCAATATTTACTGCTGCCAGGCATTGGTGTCGATAATGGACATAACCTGCCTGGTTAAGAAGGGACAAGAGGATGATGACATAGCTAGAAGGGGAGAAGAGGAGCCAAAGAAAATTTTTGAGGATGATGGTTGAATATGCTTAAATGCTGATGAGAAAAAGACAGTTAACAAGGTAAGATTGAAGACAAAAAAGAAGAAACTAACTTGTCGGTTTTGGTCCCCAGGAAAGAAAGGGATGGGGTGAGGCAAGTAAGGTGGGAGAAGTGTGGCAAAAAGTTGAAGTTCCTGTCTAGTGATAGCTATAACATTGACCAAGTTTTCCCCAAATACCCTGTAGTTTTTTCAGAAACAGCCAGGACCAAGAGAAGAGAAATGTAGAAGGAAGGCCAAGGCAACATTCTTGGAATGGGCAGGTTGAGACATGTAGCCCTAGAAACATGGGCAGTGTTTGGAGTCACACACATATAGAGGCAGAGAGAGGAGAGACCAAGGGAGCAAAAACTTTGTTTCCATTCCAAAAAACTAAAGAGAACTTCAGCCTGAAAGAATGGATGGTTGTTCTTTTTAGTTCTCCAACGCAAATTTCTTCTGGAGACCATAAAATTAGCAAAGGTGTCCTATAGTCTGTTCTGCAGAAAATGAATCGGCAGACATCCATTGAGAAAAGAAGCCAAATAAATTATTGGCAGAGCCTGAGGTTGATATCATAATAGGAGAACAAAAAATAAATAAATAAAAAAGTTAGAATCAAACTGCTCTTTCACTTCTTTTAAAATTATTGCACCAAGAATCCTACAAGATACATTCTCATCCAGTATTGTCCCTTGTTCCAAGGTTTCTATGGTTCAGATTATTTTGCACTAATGATGTTCAGGGCCTTTGTCTCTTGGATTCTCAGAGTCCTCCTAGTCTTACTGGTCCTGGGACTGGGGTGCTGTGGGTCTTAGACAAATTCAGTATAGATGGAACATGGCAGATGGGAGGGCACCATGAGGGCACCATATTGCCAGTGGGAAGAGAAGGCTGCCAGTTTGAATGGCTGCCCTGACACAAGACCAGCCTTGTGACTTTGGGCAAGGGTAGCCTTAGAGTCCTGAGAATGAAATGATCATGGGATGTCCTGTGCTCTGATCTCATTCCTGAACTCCAGCCCAATACATAAATCATATGTGAGTGCATGCATTATAAAACTAGAAAGCCCAGAACAAATTCAAGGAGGTGTTTTAATGAAGATAATACACAAATCAAGGGACTGTGTCTGTGCATGTGTGCATGAATGTACACATGTGTCTATTATAGACACAGGATCCTCCAATTCAGCTGATGCCACTCCAGTTCGCCACTATGTGGACAGAGCCTCAATATAGTGACTGAGGAATATTTCTGAGAGACAAAAAGTTCAAGAAACATAGCATGATTCATTTGGGCCTCCTTAAGCTGGCTGGCCAGCGCTAATACAAGATGGCCAAGGGTAGTTTGAGACCTCTCATTTCCTCCCAAACTGTTTCCACACTAGATCTCCTGACATTTTCACCCATTGTCAACAATGGGCTAGTCCAACAAGGTGGGGAGGTTTTCACTGCCTTTTCCCAGTGAAAGGATACACTGTGCCTCTGAGCAGTTTCAGAAAATTCTCCCTGAGTTGCAGATCCAGTCATAGAATCCATCACTGACCAACTCAGTTTTGAGACTAGACAGAAGCCATCAAAGGACTGGGGAGTTTGGGTTCCTTGTTGGATGTGTGGAAAGGAGGTCAGACAACCAAATATGACTGCCAGGAAGAAAAAAAAAAATCCCAAGGTAGGTGGCCCATGGGAGGGACAGGATTTAGAAAGTATAGGACACAGATAAGCAGATAAACAGCTAAGATTATTTTCATTTACTCCTTCATACTTTGCCCCAAATACTCTCTTTCCATTGCTTAAATCCCTTCCCATTCTTTAGGATGTTACCTTTTCTGTGACCTTTCTCAACTCCTCACTCCTTCCCCAGGGAAAGTAAGTAATCTGCCTCCTCTCTCTGCCCCCTACCCTGGGCCCAACTCAGTTATGGTAATTCCTTAACTCATTCAAAAACATTTATGAGGATCTACTACATTCCAGGCTTAGAGAGGAGCAGAAACACAGGTGAATGTGACATGGTCTATGTCCTCAGGGTACTCACAGTCTCATAGGGAGACAAAAAGTAAAAGCATCTTAATGCAGTGTGAGTGGTGCTTGGTGGAGAAATCAGACTTGGGATTCAGGGAAGGGAATGTGGGCTTAGCCTTGCAGGGTAGTGGAAACCAACAGTTCTGAAAAGGGGGCTTGTTGCCTGGCACAGGGCAGAGCATTCTCAAAGGCCTAGAGGCAGCAAACAGCAGGACACATTTGGAGAACTACCAGAGACATTGCGTGGCTGCAGGAATGGCAGTTTGGGGAGTGACTGGAGATAATGGTAGAGAAATAGATGGGGATGGAAATAACAAGGTACGGCTTCAAAATAATCCTGAAAGCTACAGGCTGCCAATGAATGATGTCAGAGTAACTGGCTCTGACAGATAGTTTGGTGAATTTCTTGAAGATCCAATCCAGGTAGGAAGTTGCTAGACTAATCCAGGACAAACATGCCAATGGCCAGAATTAAAGAAATGACCATCTATATGAGAAATACTTGAGAATCAAAACTGACCAGACTTCATTGCTGACTGGATGTGGGATGGAAGGGAACAGAGAGCAACTGACAACTTTTTGATGAGGTTCATAGGACACAGAGAATGGTAGGACTCGTCCATGAGATGGGAAAGATAGGAAGAGGAGCAAAGTTGTCTGTGAAGACAATGACCCTGCTACAACTTTGGGACACCCAAGTGGGGCTGTTTGGGTTTGCTGCTCTGGGAAGAGGGCTGTCTGGGAAAAAGATTTTGGGAGGCCTTGTTATCCTGACAGTGCTCAGCAAGCCATGGATCTGTGCCCAGAGAGAGTGTCTAGATTGGGAAGAGCAGAGAAAGCAAACAGCACCAGCAATGTTGTCCCAATCTCCTCATGTACAAAAGGGGAGAACTATGTTCTCTTATGAAAACGCAATGAGAAGATAAAGCTTTACTCATGGCACAAGGCTCAGAACACAGAAGACTCTTGCTGGGTCTGACTTTCCCTTCTTGTAAATCACATGTTTGGTGCTCAATACCACTTTCTTACAACAGAATTCTAGAATTTTACTTCTTTTTTCATCTTGAAAGTTTATGTGAGTTAAAGATCAGTGAGTGTTCACAGAAGTACCCCAGATATTTTCTGAAATGGTCTTTTTTGGTAGATGACAGTCGTTTTTTTGAGTTCTTTAGTCTGACCTCAGCAAAAACAAGATAAGAAATGATGTATCCAATAATCCCATTTACATAATGGCAGAGCTCAGATGAATATAGTAACTGTTAATAGGGTTTAGATTGAAATGTTAAATTCTGACCTTCCTACCTTGTTATGCTTCAAAGTTATATATATGGTAATAATAGCCATCATCATTGTCCTGTCCTTAGATGAATTAACTGGATGTGACATTTGGAGATTTGTCAATATGTCACTAAAGATTCAGTAGAGTGGCTAACAGACACATGGCAAAATGTTCATCTTTAGCCATCAGGGAAAGTCAAATCAAAACCACATTGAGATACCACCTTACACCAGTTAGAATGACCAAAATTAACAAGACAGTTAAACACAAGTGTTGGAGAGGATGTAGAGAAAGGGAAACCCTCTTACACTGTTGGTGGGAATGCAAGTTGGTGCAGTCATTTTAGAAAACAGTGTGGAGATTCCTTTACAAATTAAAAATAGAGCTACCCTATGACCCTTAAATTGCACTACTGAGTATTTACCCCAAATATACAGCTGTACTGAAAAGAAGGGCGATATGTACCCCAATGCTCATAACAGCAATGACCACAATTGCCAAACTGTGGAAAGAGCCAAGATGCCCTTCAACAGATGAATGGATAAAGAAGATATGGTCCATATGTACAATGGAGTATTATGCCTCCATCAGAAAGGATGAATACCCAACTTTTGTAGCAACATGGACGGGACTGGAGGAGATTATGCTGAGTGAAATAAGTCAAGCAGAGAAAGTCAATTATCATATGGTTTCATTTACTTGTGGAGCATAAGGAATAACATGGAGGACATAAGGAGAAGGAAAGGAAAAGTGAATTGGGGGAAATCAGAGGGGGAGATGAACCATGAGAGACTGTGGACTCTGAGAAACAAACTGAGGGTTTTGGAAGGGAGTGGGGTGGGAGGTTGGGTGAGCCTGGTGGTGGGTATTAAGGAGGGCATGTATTACATGGAGCACTGGATGTGGTGCATAAACAATGAGTCTTGGAACACTGAAAAAATAAAATAAAATTTTTTAAAAAGTTAAAAAAAAAAAGATTCAGTAGAGTGGTAATGACCATGATGTCCCTGTTTGTGCCTTTCTCCCATAACTAAGATTAAAAAATGATGTTTCTGGTTTTAGGGAAGAACTTCAAACAGTCCCAGGAACAGGTCAGACTCCTATTGTCAGAAACCTGGCTGATCTCCCCTACTGTGCCTCCTACCTGTTCCCTTCTGTCACAAGTGGCTTCTCTGGATGAGTGGTGGAGACCATAGGGAAGGCAACATTGTGGACTGCGTCCCCTTCTCCTTCATGCAGGAGTGGAAGGCTGTCTTCTTCAGCTGATTCAGCTGACTCCTTCTTACTCCCATGATGGGACCCTCCATCAAGCAGGTTCCCAAAATTACCTATAGAGATGGTAGCAAGGGGAGAGAGGTCAGATATCAAAAAGCAGAATCAGGTTACATGGCATAAAGATCCCAGGTCATATCCTCCCAGGACAGAGAAATAAGATCTCAGTATGAAGGTAGGAAGTGTGATGGTCAGACCAAAGAAATAAGATTAACAATGATGGTGAGTCATCATCTACATCCATCTTATGTTCTCTTATGTAAAAACTACTTAAGTCACAAACTAATTGGATTCCATCTCCACTTGCTTCTGCTCCTTGGAAGGACACCCTCCTGATGGGAATCAAGACCTTCTCTAATGGAATGCTCTTCCCTGGAAAGATTTTCCCAGCTGTACATCACCACAGGAAGATCATCGGGAGTTACAATAACAGCACCCTCAATGTGCACAGAACTTCTCATGGATTAACTCATTACACTCTTGCAATAGCTTTATGAAGAGTTATTGCTATGCCTAGTACATAGTTAAAGAAACTAAGACCCAGAGAAATCAAGAGCCTAGGAGTAATGGAACTAGGATTAGTAATCCAAGTCTTTCTAAATGCAAACTATACTCTTAATCCTTTTTTAGCATGAAAATAAATCTATCTCTTCATATTGACACTAGAGTAAACAAAGAACTATTTATTTCTTTCTGAGGTGTAAACCTCTGCCAGAATGCTACTATTTCTATGTAAGACAATAACACATTCACTCAAGAAACAGATATAAAGCCAATGTCATGTGCCAAGCACTGTGCTTGTTTTCACTTACCAATAGAAACTTCAAAGCTAATGGGTTTGTCTCCAATCTTCCGGTCAATCATGGTAGCTTCAAAAAATGCTCCAAAAAGTAAAAATTCCTCACATTTTTCGGGTATAATCTATAGAAAGAAAAAAATATTTAGACAGGTCTGGCTCTATTTTTTTTTTTTTATTACCAGGAAGCTGAATTAGTGATGTTAACTAGTCCAGAGTGATTTGTAAGCATTTGAATTTCAGTGTCAGCCTGAAAGGGAACATCATTTCCCCACTCATCAGGCAGGCAGGAACCAGGACCTACAAATTACAAATCAAAATTGAGCCATCTATCTAGAATGATGTAATCTCAACCTTCTGAGCTTCTGCCTTGCAATTAAAATCTGCTTTTTTTTTTAAATTTTAAAGACAAAGATTGGCATGTGTATCTTCTATAGTACTATTGGTAAAACACAGGTTTGGAATCACTTTCAAGTGAGCAGCCACTTAGAAAACAGAGAATTATAGGATCAAACCCTTACATTGTTTTACGAATTATACAGGTTGGTCGCATACATTATGTTTGTTCCTCAACAACCCCAAGAGGTTGGAATCTGGATCATTCCCATTTTACAGGTGAAGAAGCTGAGGAAACTAAACTTAAGGTTGAGTTTATTAAATTTCCCAAGTATTCTGACCACAGACCAGGGCTCTTTGAACTCAACCATGTGTTAACCCAACACCTTGGTGCTGCTCAAAGACTTCCTGAAATAACACGAGCCTGGATGAAAGAGACAGAAGGGCTAGGCACTTGCGTGAGCATCAGCCCACCCAGTGCATCCAGGACGAGCTATAAGCACGTGGAGGGTCCCAGGATCACATCTGCTTTTACACTGAAAAGGGCCTTGGGGTTCACCTGCTCCATCTTCCTTCTACCTGAATAAACTAAAGCTCAGAGAGATTAAGGGGCTTCTGCAGGTCACATAGCAAGTTAAAGTCAGCCAAGATTTCAGGCTTGGACTCCACCAAGTCTTCCCTCTCAAGGAAAACTACATTGTGGAAGACAGGACCATGACAGGTCACAAGACAGGAACCATCCCAACGCAACCACAACAGTTTGTAGATGACTCCTATTGATGTAGAACAGGTTGATAGTTCAGGGAGCAGATATAGCTGAGACACAGACACAGCATCACATTTCTGAACAAAGAGGTTGAATGAGCTGCCATACAGTCTGTGCTTCCTGGTTTCACAGCTGGATTGATTAAATTCCATGGAAAAAGCAATAAGGTTCATCTAAGGAAAATAAACAGTTGCAGATTTAGAGCTGAAGAGCCCCATTCAATCAAGAGCCCTGAACCCTGTCACTTCAAGAGCCAACAGGTCTCAGAAAGGTGAGCTTTCCTTCACACAGGAGCCTCCTTACTGTTGGCATCAGCAGGAGATGTTTCTATTGATCAGAAAATGTTGGAATGGGTGGGGACCCAGTTCTGGATCTTAGTCACAGAGCACACAGCCCTCCCACCTGCTGCCACTGTACACATTGGCTGTAAATAAGCCACTTATCTTGCCTTTCTGGGGTCAAGTTTACTCTCTGGGAGGAGGTTAAAAAGCATTTGAAGACCTGATGGGAATATAGGCCATGTAGCCTGGAAGAGAGATGGCAGACTTCATAGCCACATAAATTTTTGTTCAAATCCCAACTCTGCTACTTCCTAACTCATTGACTTTAGGCAAGTCATGTCCATTCTCTGGTTGTCACTTTCTCTGTCTGTGAAATAAACATTGTCATAGGGCTTACAGGGGGGAATAATGAGATCATCCACATGGAGTACCTTGTATAAAGCCTACACATAACAATGCTACAAGAATGGTATTTCAACAGGTGGAATTCATCTCTTAATCCTGTCCATCCTTCAGGTCTAACTCAAATGGCTTTCTTTTGGAAGCATACTTTGATTTCCTGAGTTTGAGAAATGATGATGGTCATGTTTACTGAGTACTTACTATATGTCAGATGTGGTATTAAGACTTTTACCTACATTATCTCATATAATTCTCATAACCACCCTAGGAGGGAGATGTTTTTATCTGTTTAAAGATGAGGACAAGTAGTCTGTGAAAGATTAAAATATCTGTCCAAAATTATTAAAAGTGCCTAATGTTTATTGAGTATTTACTATGCGCCAGGCTCTGTTCTTAGCACTTTGCATGTATTAATTCATTAAATCCTCACTGTGAGCCCATGAAGTAGAAATGATTATTGGAAATAAGTATAAGGAGCTTAAGTCATTTGCCCAAAAATTCAGAGGCAATGATTCTCCAGAGGCTGGTCAGTAACAACTACTACATCTAAAATCCAGCTGTCTTACTTGAGAGCCCAACATTTTAATTGTTATACTTCATTTACTCCATATAATATTAGTATTTTATCTGTAGCTCCCTATTGCATGTTTCACTTTTTAATTCCTGTACATTTATTTTATATGTCTTACCTCCCCTTCTATATCATAATTTCCATGGAGTTAAACTCTATTTGTATTCCTACCAATATTGAAGATGATGTTTAAAAAAAAAAGAAGCTAGTCAGTACATGTTCACAGAATTTGAAAATGAACACATCTATTAGATTAGTTATGCTCTGTGAAAGCTTGGCATAGAGAAATAACCTTTGATGGTGGTAATGAGGGTGAGCTGGAAAAGCCAATGTCATGGGATCTCATTTGTCCAGGTATGCAATGAGAGCATGGCTGCAGCAAGGGAGATAGGAGCTCAGGACCCTGGAGAGCTAAAAAAGAAGATTCTGCAAGAAGAAATATTGCCATGTCTGAAGCTATAGAGGCTCTGGAGAAGGTAGAAAATATGTCCACAAATCCTTGGACACCCTGCACTCAAAAGATGAAGCCTAATTTCTCTCCCCTTTCAGTGTGGGCTGGGCTTAGTGACTTGTTTCTAACAATTAGAATGTGTCATAAATATCAGTGTGTGACTTCTATGGGTTTGGTCATAAAAGATATTGACATTTCTGCCTTGTTCTCTCTTGGATCACCCAGTCCATTCAGGGGGATGCCAACTGCCATGAAGATACTAAGAAGCCTAGGGAAGTGTCCATGTGGAACTTTGTCTTCTAAAGGGTCCATGAGGAACCAAAACTTCCTCCTAACAGCCATGAGTGTGCCATCTTGGAAGTGGATCCCACAGTTCCAGTCAAGCTGTCAGATGACTGCAGTCCCTACCAGCATCTTGATTGAAACCTCATGAAAAATTCCGAGCCAGAACCACCAAGCTAGGTATTCCCAAATTCCTCACCCACAGAAAAACGTTGCTAAATTTAGGGGTAATAGTTATATAGCAATAGATAACTAATAAACCCAGCAAGAAATTGACCCAAATGAGAAGCCAAGACAAAGAGAGGAAGGAGAAATAAGGGTTTGATTATGACCTGAATTTTCCCTCTCCTAATACCTTTTACCCAAGAACCAAGATGGGCTCTTGGACTTGTAAAAAATGTACACTCTACATAAATTCCAAGATACCATTGCTTTCTGCTAGAATTTTTTTTTTAAGATGGCCATAACAAAATATCTTGAAGATACTGATGTGGATTAAGAAAATCTTCTATTAGGCCTCTCTTGGTAATTCCTGTCTAGAAAAGAATGGCCAGTCTCAACAGTAGGAAAGATTGCTACAGAATCAGATACAATTGGATATCAGCATAGGTGGCTACTTAAGGTACCCACAGTACCTTATATCATTTCCAAAGCTGGCATATATTCTGAAAAAAATACATATAAATACAATCACATCAAAGCAATGTCTTCTAACAAGAAACTGACAATACACATTTCCAGAGAATATTTCCAATAGACAAGTTCATAGGGGAGAGCTAGGGAGGTCCACAAAATATGCAAAGTAGGTCCAAAAAACAAGGTAGCGAGCTCTGAACAAATCATAAACACTGGTCACAGTAACAGCAAATGTACTACTGGCCTACCATAAACATGCAAAGAACCCTATCGATCATTTTATAGGCATTCCCTCATTTACCCAGGAGATGCCTATGACAAAGAGCCTATTACTACCCCATTTTGTTGATGAGTAAACTAAAACATGGAGAGGTGTTACTATCAGAACCACGAATAGAATCAACCCTCAAGATTTCCAACCCTGAGCTCCAACCTCTTCCCCACACTGCTTCTTAAGATGTATTAGATCTCAGCAGTTAAAATGAGTGGCTCTACTAAGGCCAAGGTGACCCAGACCACCATCTCCTCCTTTCTCCACCCAAAATGATTGTCTGGTTGACCTGAAAAACATACTCACAGACACAGAATCATCCAGATTGAGAGCTAGAATCCACTCACCTCTGCTACTAACAAAACACAGTCCCTTCATTTGCTTAAGTACAAAGCAGTCTTGCTACTCTAAACAGTTGGTGGGTAGTGCTTGGGTGGCTTAGTCAGTTGAACTTCTAACTCTTGATTTCAGCTCAGGCCATGATCTCAGGGTCATGAGATCGACTCCCACATCGGGCACTGAGTGTGAAGCCTGCTTGGGATTCTCTCTCCCTCTCTCTCTGCCCCTCCTCACCCCTCCACTCTTTCTTTCTCTCAAGTAAACAATCAGACAGTTAAGGGGATATTCACAGTTTGTAGTCCTCTGGGAGACCCAGATCTCTTTCCCATCATACAGAACCAGGCTAGAAAAATGCTAATGTGTTTTATGTTGAGTAATAGGCCTTCTTTGAATTGTGATTTCTTAGGCAGGGGAATAGGTTTCTCAAATTCCTTCATCCTAGCTTGGCACTCACTCTTCCTCCTCTTCATCCCTCATCCCACATCACCTCACATCCAGAGCATATGCTAGGCTAACAAAGTTCAACAAAATCAGACCACAGATAGAGCTCAGTCCATCCCCCCACCCCCACTTTCACCAGCTATCCTAGAACAATTTTATTTCCCTTTCACCTTGATTCTCATGGGATTCCGTGTTTTGGGGGGAACACTGGAGGGATTGATCATGAGCAGATGGCTGTGATGTGTCCCAAAGAGGCAGTGGATTGACCCAGAATGCAGGGCTGGGCCAACACACTTTATGAAGGGAGAGTGAGACCTGTGCATGCCTTTGGGAGCCTGTGGGAGCTGGGGTGGCAGGTGCTACCTTCATTCTGGGCTTACCTCGCAGGGGTTGTGGAGGGCTCAGACCTACCTGGGGGGGCACATCGAAAGGTTCCACCTCTACCTCTGTTGAGTTGGTCTTGTCTGAAACTTGCTGGGATTTTCCGTCATCAGTTTTGTCACCCTTCTCTTTACTGGAGCCTTTGGAAGACTTGGAGTCTTTGTCCTTTGAAGACAATTTGAGCTCCTTGAGTGCCTTGGAAAATTTAGATTCCTGCGACCCTCCTGAGAGGATCTCCACAGCAATTTCCACCAGGATTCTGCCCCTGAATGACACGCCTTCTCCAAAGCCTTCATTCAGTTCCTGGAAGTCGTCCATCAGACTGTGGTTCCTGGGTGAACCGTACAGGTTAATCCAGGCAGGTCCGAAGGTTGGTAGAAAGCCTGTAAAAGCCCCACATTTTAGTTGCCCAGTGATGTTTCCAAGTTGATTATTTCTTGCTTTATGAAAATTGTGCACATTCATTTAAAATGTAAAATATACAGAAAAGACAAGAGAAAATATTTACAGAATATCCCATCCCCAGAAGAGCCACAATTGCCACTTTGCTACATTTGCTGTATTTCTTTCTGACAAGATCTTCTGGCATGCACACGTTTACACTTTTTCACAGCTGTCATGATACTACCAGTGCCAACATGCATCCGTGTCTGTTCATTCATTCAACCCATGTTCATTGAGTCCTGACACGTGCCGGGCACTAAGCTAGACACTAAACATGGAGCCCAGTGGAGAATGAAGTAGGAACAAACATTAAACACGTAAATATTTACATTATAAGAGCTAAGCAGATTTACCTTATGCAGCAAGAACAAATAACAGGCTGAGGAGGCATGGAGAGGGGTCAGGCAGCAAGAGAGAGATTCTGCCCCAAAGGAGAGTCAATTTTAAGAAGGAGAGATACCGGGTTAAATGGGGATAAAAAGATTTTATGGCTCCTGATGTCTAATTTTCAAAAATATTTTATACATTTCTTTGAATACAATCAAGATGTTCCTGAAAAGCTGGAGTAAAACATGTTTACATCAGGTTGGGATTTTCCGAAGGTGGCGTGAGTTCTGCGTAAACCAATCCTGTGGCAAACCCTTCCACGATAGGAAGACTTAAACAGTAGGTATTTATGGAGGTCTTTTTGTGGTGTCACACTGTGAGAGGCATAAAAATACGTAAATCTTATCCTCTGCTTCAGCGAACCCTTTGGTATATACATTATATGTACACACATACACATATATATGCATAAATATATTCACCAATTAACACTGATTTGTGGTGCAGAGAAAGATTGCCTTGGGATTTTTAAGGAGGCAGGGGTTTGTTGGGATATTTAGAAAGTTATCACCTGCTAAGTTCAGTTTTGCAGGTAAAGAAAGAGTAAAGCTCTCTCCCCTGACTGGTGGATTCGCTGGGACTCCTCATTTCCTCCCTGGCTCTCTGAGTGTGCAGCCAGCAGCACCTTCCTGCAACAGTCATGTGCTTCTAACAGTGAGTTGGGGGCACAACATCTTCTGGACTATTTAAATGTGTAAAAACCATTCTTAGCTTGTGAGCCATAGACAGTATTTGGCCAGCTGGTTGTAGCCCATGGACCACAGTCTATCAATGTCTGATGTAACCTAAACTCTTCATTTTTTATTTATGAAACCTAAGGCCCAGAGATGGTGAGTGGCTACCTCAAGGACACACTGTGATGCTCATGGAACTCCTGGGACTAGGACCAAGCATTTTGGCTCCCACAGCCAGCCTTCAGCTACTGCCCTGAACCAACCCAAAGCACAAACCATACAGAACATGGAAATGCCTAATGCACTGCCTGCTCCACTCCTTTTGTTATGAAAAGGAGGGCTTCCAATCAATCGTTTTGTGACCCCATTTCCAAGTCAGACACATGAGGTTTTACCTTTGTCTCCATCCTGTTCATTGGAGATTTTCTTCAGGTCAATGAAATGGGTGGCCAGAGCTACATCATTCATGCTGCCTTCATCCCACACCTGGATTTTCACCCTCCGACACAAAGGAGGAAACATTTCCTTGAAGACTACCTGTTCGTGCCACACAGGATCAGCACAGTTCTTCTGCACTGTGGTTCGCCCCTAAAAACAAAGCCAGCAAGGTGTAAGCCATCAAAAGAAAGGAAAGAGGCCCTCTGAATTGACTGAAGAAAACTCTTCAAGTCAGGAAATATAAAGTAAGTTGCCAGAAATAATGAACCTGCTTCCACCCAACACCCATGGAAATCTGTTGCACCCAGGAACATTACAGTAGCCCCTCCCCTTTATCCACAGGGAATACATCCCAAGATCCTAGTGGATACCTGAACCTGTGGATAGTGCTGAACCTTATATATACTATGTTTTTTTCCTATACATACATACCTATGATAAAGTATATTTATGAATAAGGCACAGTAAGAGATTACCACCAATAATACAGAAAAGTTAAAACAATACTGTAATAAATATTACCATAGATCTTAGCAATCTCAGTGTACAATTTCTTTCCCTTTCTTACTGAGAACTTTTACCTTTTCACTTAAAGGAAATACTGTTTCTCTTTGGTGTATCTGAATTGCCAGGACCACTCCTCCTATGTCTAGGGGACATTATTAAGTAAAATAAGGGTGATTTGAACACAGATACTGCCATAGCGCCATAGTGTACCCGATAACCCAGGTGGCTAAGTGACTAACTGTAGTCAGGGCTGACTTGCTGGATAGAGGGATGATTCACATCTGGGTAGGATGGAACAGGATAACGCAAGATTTCATCCTGCCATTTGGAATGGTGTGCAATTTAAAACCCATCAATTGTTTATTTCTGGAATTTCCCATTTAATAATTTCAGGCCATGGTAGGCCATGAGTAACTGAAACCATGCCAAGCACAACCACAGATAAGGGAGGAATACTGTGTACTAACATCCTACTCTGCACCAGACACCATGCCAGGCTTCAGGGACAAAGAGAATAATTGATGGGTCCTGCCCTCAGGAAGTTCTCATAATCACAGGGGGCTGGGAAAAGGCCAACCTGCCCATTTTGAAAATGAATTACTCCATGCCTCTCCAGGAATGAAGCAGATATAGTTAGACCCTGAGTTTGTATCTTATAAAATTAGAACCTCATGCAAATCACTTCCCCCTTCTGGACCTCAGTTTCCTTGTCAGAAAATGGAAATGATGTCCTATATGACTTACAGGATCCAAGTAAAAAATACTACAATGTTCACCCTGCCAAGAGGAGGAGTTTGAATAGCAAATACTGTGAGGGCAGAGACAACATGTGTGTCAGCCAAAGCTTCAAAGTCCAGCCAACCAGGTTTAAGCTGTGACCATGTGCCCAGGCCCTGGTACTTTCAATGGCTCTTGAGCAGGGAACAACAGGGAACAGAGATGTCTAGGTTTATGCAGGACAAGGACTACCTGCGGAGACTGGGGAGCAGATTGGGAGGCAGGTAGCGATGTTATGGAGCCTGGGGACTAAGTAACAGCTCAGAGAATTAGCCAGAGGTAAGGAAGGAGGTCTATCTGCCTGGGTCCTAAATCGGCAATACCCCATAGCCCCTCTCCATGACCTTAAATGGACAGTGAGTGGGTCACCACCACACCCACTGTCCTGCCATGTGACTCAACACATTTTGTGACAAGCTTTCTCTCTTAAGGCACTTCCTAATTTTTATTTTAATTTATTTCATTTGAATAGAAATGTCCTAGGTAAAGAGCAGAGTTTTGGCCCTGGTTTGCTGTTGGTGATGACGACATTCCTTACCACCTGCCCAGCAAAGGACACCTTCACGAAGGGGTCCACGAGGTCCTTGTTGTCACCCACAAATGCTTTTGTGACGTTTGCCATGATGCTGGAGTTCATTTTGGGCAACCCCTCTGCTTTGTACAGTCTCACATAGAATCTGGCCCAGGGTCTCTCTGATGGAAACCCTTGAGGGATCAAAAGGTTCCTTGAGGGAGAACAAAAAACAAAAAAAAACAAAACAAACAAACAAAAACTCTCACTTAGAAGAAGAGAAAAAAGGTAGAAGCCATTTAGAGACAGAAAGAGGGACCCTGATGTAGGAGAAAAAACTGAAAAGATCGGGATTCAACGCTAAAATGAGTTTTCTTTGTGGTGTAAATGGCAGCAGAGGGTATGAACAGAATGAATGCTAATTCCTTCGAGTCTTTGAATTATAGAATAAACACCATGTCCCACTCTGCACTTTGAAAAATGACATTAAGTCTTCCCATTTCACAAACCGCTGGTTGAAATGATAATTCCTTCAAAGAAAAATCAGCCAAATTCAGATGAATAGGATAAGCTGAGGAACAGCTTATCTATTTTGGGTTATTATAGGGAGACAGGCTGTCCTTGTCCTAGAAGCTGACCTCCCAAAGGCTAGTGACACCTTGGATAAATCGCATCTTGGTGCCTCTGATGGAGCAGAATTCCAGGTAGACAAGCCATGAATTTGGCAGTTCTCATGTGCCCACAAGGAAAGGGAGGGAGAGGGAGGAAGGAGAGATGGAACCTGCGTCATATCATTTCTCTTGCATGACCCTGGATGAGCCTTGTCTCACTTTTCTATTTGCTCCTCAGCATCAGGAGTTTTGGGGTTGGTCTTCAAGACGTCGCCTTTCCCAGTCACGCTGATGTCACACTTCAGGTATCCCTTCGTGCCAGTCCTGATGTCACCAGGGTCTGTGAGTAGGGCCCACTTGTCACAGAACTGATGACCTGTAAAAGCGTCCTGACAGCTCAGATCCTCTGCACAGCCGGACTCCGCTGGTGCAGCCAGTCCTGTCCAACACCCCAGGTGGCGGCTCTTTCCAGTATTCCCAGCCTCACGCTGCCTCCTCTCCTCCCCCATTTCTTTTTGTTCCCACCCTCTTGTCTGTCTTCTCCAACCTGCCACAGGTATTTGGAAAGCCTTCCACCCAGTGCCAATTGCCTAGACAGGTTCTTAGCTTGGATAGGCTAGGAGAACATTAATGGAGTAGAGAATTCACATATTCTTTCACAGGCTGTAAATGGGGCTCATGCGTCTTTTTGTTTGGTGGACACTGTCAGTCCAAACTTTAAAAGCTCTTAGAAAATCTAGACCTCTGGCTTATCTTTTAAAAAAAGCTGTTAGGTCTTCCAATACAGAATGCACAGTTCCATGTGTTAGCAGGTGGTAAGGGAGCTGAGGGGCCACTGTGCCTTTCATGTGGGTTGTAAGTGTTCCTGTTCCCCACAGTCTGCAGCAGGCCTTATTAGCCCCACCCACTGCACTCTGGTATACCCAGAGGCTGGCCCCCTGGACTCGTGCGAGTTGGAATTGCTTTGAAAGATCTAGATCTGTTGACGGCCTTCTTACTTATCAGCTCCTGACCTTGGACAAATTACCCGCCTTCTCTGAGTTTCACTTTCCTATAAATCAGAGATAATAAGAATTATACAGCAAAACCTTATATGGCATGCCACAGCCATTTCTCTGAGCTAGGTTCTTTATGAAGCACTTTATATATCAACTTAATCTTCCAACAACCCTGGAAAGGAGGTACAACTTTATCTTCATTTTCTCTGATGAAGAAGCTGAGTTGTCAAGTCATTTGCCCAAAGTTGCACAACCAGGAAAGAGCAGGGTGGAATTTGAAGCCAAGCTATCTGGCTCCGGAGTCCACATGTGTAATTCCTACGCCACCTTTGCTGCCTGTGTCGTACATCATCACAGCTCTGAATTATAGACAGAGTTTGTTGGGAGAGGAAAACATGAAAGAGAATGTTGTCATTAGATTGTAAATGTTGCGGGAAAGGGCCAGGGTTGTTCCAGTTGTGTAATTGAGTGAGTGGGTCAGCGGATGGGCACACGAATGAGTTGACCATCAGGTGTGGCAAACTAGGAGGCAAGTAAGGGAGAGATTGGGAAGCAATGCTTCCTTACCAGGCTGGTTGTACACAGTCCCCAGGTCTACTTTGAAGGAGCCGATCAGTATGCTGCCTATCAGCTTGTGGTGAAAGACCTAAGGAGAGATGGAGCAGTGAGTCCAGCTGCAACAGATTTCTCTTTGAAGATCAATCTGTGAAATGGGTTCATGACACCTCAGTGAGGATTCTAGACCTTGACGCTCGTCTGGCCTTCACTCTTCTCTGGAGCACAATGACATTTGGTCATCAAGTGAAAAGGGCATCCAGAGCATCTCACCTGGACCTCTCCCTCCTAGCAGGTTTTCAGCTATTGAAGGATACCTAACAAATCTCACTCTCTGAAAAGTATCTTTTTAAACCAAAGTGAGCTCTGGTACAGCCTATCTTTTAACACCCATCTCTGTCTACTGAAACTCTACCCATCTTTCACTGCCTAGAAAAAATGTTGCCTCCTCCAGGCAGCCTTCCCTTATCCACCACAGCTGAAAGTCTCTTTTCTCTCCTAAACTTCCACCATACTCTGCTCACAACTTACTCAGAGAACCCGCCACATAGTGCTCTGAGAAGTTTGGGACATGTACAATAGTCAGAACAAAGGAAGGGTCATCCTCAATATTTTATCTGATCAGAAGTCAGCAGCGGAGGGCCGGGCTGGTGACAGCAACACAATTTAATGCAGGGCTATCAAGATGAAGTTCTAAAAGAAAGCCGCAGAGCTGGCACCGGATTCAGAAGGCACACTGATGAGAGACTGCTGAAGGAGCAGGAGTAGTTCAACCTTTAACTGTGAAGGAGGAGTGATTGTAACTGAAGTATTTTCCAATCTTGGAAATACCACTGTGTACAAGAGGGAGTAGGTTCCCCATGTGGATCCCAAGTCACAGTAAGAGAGACACATCTCACTACAAGGACAGGTTTTATAACAGAACTTCCCAGCAATGAGTGGGCTTTTCTAGAGATAGTGACTATCCATCACTGGATTTAACCAAGCAGTACGCCAAAAACCCCATGTCATAGAGGTGGTGACAGGGGTTCCCGTACCAGCTGTGTTACACTAGAGGGTCTCTGGGCTTCCTTCTATGACATTCTGTGAGTTCCTTGAATCAAAAACAGTTTCCTGCTTTCTTCTACCCACCCCATGCATGGCCTTGTTCATAATAGGTGTTCAGTAAACATTCAATGAATTAATGAATGATTAACTGATTGAATGATGGGTGAATGGAAGACTTTTGGGGTTTCTAAACAGCTCCTTTTGGTGGAGGCAACTAACAAAAATAAATTCAACTGACTTCAGGAAATGAAGAAATGAAGATCTTCCAGTCTCCCTTTCTACATTTACTACCTTGCCCAAACTTTGCAAGGGAGTTAAGAGAACTGAGGGCAAGTAAGGACAGCTTGGCTCAAGGGGAGGAGTTATTTAAGGCCACACATACAAAGCTCACTCCAAACCTCCCCACGATTGCAGTTGCTACCGTGGCTTCCCAAAGGCCCCAGCAAGAACATAAGCCTGACTCATGCTCTCTTCTCAGGTCAAAGGTGTCTGGGTCCCTATGGGCACAATGGGACATAAGATCCCACATGGGTCTTTAAATAACACAGGAGACCTCCTCAAATAATCCATCCACCAGTCTGAGTGCCAGGTACCCTGTTGTGGGCACACATGGGATTCTAGGGACTTCAAGGAATTCCACACACAGAGTGCTGGGGGCCCTGCATGCCTGGGGTCGCTGGCAAGGAAAGATGGTCTTTGGCACCACCATGGTCTGCTACAGCCTGGCTATCCCAATAGCATCGCTTACTGCATCCGCCCCCTTCTTCTCTCATGTTCAATTTATTTGGGGCCCATTGACTTCTAGCTCTAGGACTACCAGGATTGTATTAAACACTCCACTCTAAAGGGAGTTTTCCCTTTAAAATCTTTGATCTCTGTCCCTAAGAGTCATTTGGGGAGCCCAAAGTATTCTCTTCTTCCAAATTAGGGAAAGGAAAAAAGCAATACCAGCTTTGGTCCTCGGTCTGAAAATCCACTGTCCCACACAGAGTCATGACCCTTGTCTATGCTATGGTATAAACATCTAGCTATTAATTGTTTGTCTGAAATCTAGACAGTTCCTCAGGACCCAGCTACACTGCTGATCTCCCAAACAGGTGGTTGCCAGAGCTATACAATGTAACAAATTTTTAGGCAATGCCCTGGGGCCCGAAATATCTTCTGCACCACTTGTCATCAGGCCTGAAATTCAAATTAAGAATGTCTGGCTTGGGGCACCTGGGTGGCTCCCTCGGTCAAGCATCTGAATCTTGGTTTCAGCTCAGGTCATGATCTCAGGGTTGTGAGATCAAACTCCACAATGGGCTCCAGAGTGTGTAGTCTACTTAAGATTCTCTCCCTCTCTCCCTGCCCCTCCCTACTTGTGCTCTCCCTCTCTCTAAGAAATTTTAGATAAATAAATAAAGGCTCTTATCTTTTTTAAGAATTTTGATTCTTGATAACTTTTCATTCTTCAAGTGTCACATTCTTCAAGTGCCCCTGATCAAGAGAACATAACAATTCCACTATTACCTGACTTAATGCAGGGCCTATATATAATATGTTATATCTATATTATTATGTACATATATAATGTAAAATATATAATAAGTATAATATAATAAATATAATGTGATATATATTCTAGAGATAGGTGGATGGTAAGGACAAGGAAGGAAGTCTCCAAGACAAGTTTTGTTGTCTTCAAAATTCTAATTAGAGTTGGTGTCACTGCTGAGGAAAACATTTCCTCATTCTCCAGATGTCTTGCATTGGCACATAAAGTATGGAGTCCGTCCTTTCAGAACCATTAGGAGGAGAGCACTTACCCTTCCACCACTCACTTGGCCTCACTCAGGCATGCAGAGCCATGCTAACCTCTTCATGGGAGAAGCAGTGATTTCCCAGACTGGTGAGATAAATGCAGTCTGTCACCCACTGATCTGTCTGTCCCTTAACTGAGTGATGTGAGGTTGGCATCAATCCTTTCTGGCCCCCATTCTCTCTCTTTTGGTCTAGTACTTTCGCATGGGCACTCTCCCATCCCATTCCTGTCCTCTATGTGGTGGGCCACCTGGATAAGTTGTCTGGCTAGACCAAGAAGCTTCTCTGTCTCTACTATTCAGACATGATCTGTGGAGACAGGAATTCACCCGTGGAGCTGAGAAAGGGTCTATGCAGCAGACACAACCCCCCATGAGCATGTCCTAAGGTCTACACTCAGAGGCAGCTATGAAGAGGCCAAATGGAAACCACTTGCTCCAAATCACATTTCTGATCAGCATTACTGATATATTTGGTTCCTTCCTGATGCCTTTTCCTACTTCTCTATTCATTACCAACGAGGAGGGGGTTAGCAGTGTGATTAATTATCATTAGTGTGAATATCATCCCAAGAGAGAAATACTAACAACTCATATCATAAAAAGAAATAAATCAACTCAAAATGGCAATCTGTCAAGATGGCATTTGAAGCATATGCTGCAAACTCCCACATTAGTAAACTCTACAATTCAATTCATGGTGGCTTGAGAGTGGCTTATAACTTGTTTTCAGGAAGCACAGGCTTCCTTGAGGAGATTTTCCTTCCCAAATTCTTCCACACTAGTTATTTCATGTTCTACCTGTTGGTGTTGAACTCATCATCTCACACTCACCCTCCGAGACCTATTCACCTCTAAGCAGGCTGAGCTGTTCTAGAGAGTTCCTAATACCTAGAATTTCTCCCACCCCCCCCACCACCACCACCATTTCATCACCAATGATATACTTACTGAGATTTTGATGATCTTGTCAAAAAGATGCAGTTGGGGTCCAATGAAATCAAAGACGAAGTACTAAAAAACAGAAAGTTCATTCTGACCATAAATTCCAGGCTTGCATCTAAGAACTTTATTCTTGGACTAGTCATAGATTTCTATCATTTTAACCAAATGCTGCATGGTCCTCAGTGGCATGGATGCATCATCAACCAATGGGTCATTCCTTATTTAGGGTCACCTATGTTCCTTTCAGTTTTTTTTTCAAATGGAAAAAAAATGCTGTCATCTTCATTTTTGCACAGGATATACATGAATTTTCCTTTAAAACAGACATAAAATGTGCAATTACCAGGTCATGGCTTGTGGGCATGTAAATATCTAGTAGATAATATGAAATTTCTTTCCAAAGGGGCCAAGCCATTTTACATTCTCATTGGCAGGATACAAAAAAGCCATTTCTCCATACCCCTGACAACCCTTGATACTATCAATTCTCTTGATTTTTTGACCTATAAATAATGATGGGTGAAAATCATATCTCAGCATGGTTTTAATTTGGGGTGAATCTAGTTAAAATCTCATTTTCTCAGCATGTTTCAGTTTCAAACATCTTTGTGGCCATTCTCAAGAATGACCAGAAAGAGAATGAGAAGAAATTATGGACAAGGAGGGCTTCTAATTTTAAGAAAGTGATTGAAATTAGAGTTGAAGAAACTCTCTAGGCCCGTCTCTATAGTCTACAGATAAGAGACTGAAGACCAAAGGATTTAAAAGATATGCCTAGATTCAGACAGCTGGTTACTGCTGAGCCTGAGAGCATGGCTCTACTTCTCCAGAAGTCATCACATGAGGGCTTCAAGTACTGGATGTTTCACCATTTGAACTTTACCCAGTAACTCCCAAATGTGAGGCTATATTCTCCTAAGATACAGAACAATGGAGTGGTGTTTTGCTGTGGGTTGTCTTTTGGGGACTGCTAGGGGTGGGGGAGGCAGGACCAGGAAGTTGCTTTGTAGAATGCTTGTTTTGAGCTTCCAGGTGGAACAATAATGAAAGGACCTTAGAGATGAACAGGACAGCAACAGAAAAGGGAGAACTAACTGCTCACAGCTTGTTTTTAAAGGGCAATGCAGAAAAACCAAAATGTAGAAATCGAAAGATACCATCATACATCATAACAAAAAAACTTCAAAATGGCAGTCCCTGGAGATTAAGGACAGGCCACGTTACATTCAATGTCTTCTGTTTAAGAAAATGGGAAAATACCATGACATTTCAGGAAGTTTTTCATATATATGTTCAAACTTCTAAAGAGTTGTTCAGAATTTCTTTTATATGGAAAACACATGAAATACCTTGTTCTGATAGATGAAATGCTGTGAGTTCCTTGGACCAATAAATTAGTTCCAGTGTTTATTGTTTTCTGCTGAGTTTCACATTTCAAACTCAATTACCTCACAGAGGTTCCCTAGACCTTTGAGCCACACACATTTTTCTGGCTGGAAAATATTCCCCAGCCCCTATTAACAGGTTCCTTCAACATCTGGTGGGCCTTGGGCTTGAAAATTAGAGTCAAAAGCTATAATAAAAGTTTTCAGTTCAACTTCTATGTTTTTACTTGAGTGCTGACTGATGATACACAGGTCTAGTTTTGTGTCATTTAGATCCAAGACTTGTATGCATAAAGAAAATACTAATTATATCATTTAACAAATCTGTAGAGCTTTGCAGTTTTTTTTTTTTCATTATTTTATTTATTGGACAGAGAGAGGTCACAAGTGGCAGAGAGGCAAGCAGAGAGAGAGAGAGAGAGAGGAGGAAGCAGGCTCCCCGCAGAGCAGAGTCCCTGACGTGGGACTTGATCCCAGGACCCTGAGATCATGACCTGAGCTGAAGGCAGAGGCTTAACCACTGAGCCACCCAGGTGCCCCGGTTTTATTTTTTTTTAATCATTTTTTTAAATTTATTTTCAGCATAACAGTATTCATTGTTTTTGTACCACACCCAGTGCTCCATGCAATCTGTGCCCTCTCTAATACCTGCAACATGGTTCCCCCAACTTCCCACCCCCCCACCTCTTCAAACCCTTCAGATTGTTTTTTCAGAGTCCATAGTCTCTCATGGTTCACCTCCCCTTCCAATTTCCCTCAACTCCCTTCTCTCTAACTCCCCTTGTCCTCCATGCTATTTGTTATGCTCCACAAATAAGTGAAACCATATGATAATTGACTCTCTCTGCTTGACTTATTTCACTCAGCATAATCTCTTCCAGTCCCGTCCATGTTGCTACAAAAGTTGGGTATTCATCCTTTCTGATGGAGGCATAATACTCCATAGTGTATATGGACCACATCTTCCTTAGCCATTCGTCCGTTGCAGTTTTAAAACATTTTCATACATATTTTTTCACATCACACCCATGCTAAAATTTGTTATGGAGATGAGGGTAGGATGGGAAGGAAAAATCTCACAGTAAGAACCTCAAAGACAGGAGTGATGGATAACGAAGCAGGGAGGTAACAGCTTAAATGGGATTTGGTTATTTTCTGTTGATTTCATTTCCTATGGACTCCCTTTTCAATTATTATTCCCATTAGGGAAATAATTAAGAGTTTGCTGCATTTTTTGATAATTCACAGTGTCTAAGTGCCTATAGGGAAATAAGCATTCTTGTACACTATTAGTTGGAGTGTAAGTTGTTACCTCTTTGAAGGGCAATTTAGTGATATCAAAAATTTTAATACACATATTCTTTGCCCCAGTTATGCCATATTAATATTATTGTAAGTAGTAGCCCAAAGCTGAAAAAAATTAATATCTATCAATGGGAGAATTGACTGGTTTAGTAAAGTATGGTGTATCAATGCAATGGGAAACTAAACCAATGAGGGGAAAATGAGTTTGAACTATATGTATTGATAGAGACTAATCTCTAAGATACATTGTTTTATGAAAAGATCAAGGTCCAAGACAGTGTGGATAGACTGCTACCATTTGGTTACAGTATTTGTTTGCACATTGTATAGTGTAGGATGTCTCTGGAAGGATACACAAATGTTTGGTGAGAATGGGTTGGGAGGGATGCCGGCTTAGGGATCAAAGATCAGAGGGACATATGTTTTTCATCATATATCATTTTATACTCTTTGTATCCTTTACCATTTTTTACTATGTAATTTTTTATTTAAAAAAGAATTTAGTGTGTATAAAATTTAGAGACTTCTATTTTCCTCTCTTTGATCATCACAATTTTTGCACTCCTTAGAAAAATACATCTGCTTTACTTTCCATTGCAATGTGCCTATTTCAAAATTAATAAATAAATTTCTAGTGTCTCTTTCATGAAAAAGATGTTTATCTTCTTTATAACTGTACCCAATACATTTATTTAAAATAAAACCACAGCTTATAATGCATGGTGAGCATATGAGAAATAAGAAAAAAGGGTATATTGAAAATAGGGCAATGAATTTAAAATCAGCAGGAATTCCTCCCCACACCTTTTCATCATCTTTTTGTTGAGACTCCAGAGGGTTGTTTGTAAGGAAGCTCAGAGAGCTTGCCAGGGCTTAGATGAGTGGTGGGAAGCAGTGAGGAGGGACACAGCTTTTCTATTTAGCTACCACTGCTACAGATGACAGCAGAAGGAGCGTGGTGGAGAAGATGTTGGTCACCTCCATGACTTACTTCATTGTAAAATGGACTGTTGGTTCCTTCCTTCACTGTGCTTTGTTTCTTCTCTTCCCCCACTTCAATGATCACAACTGGATCAATGTTCTCACCCACCAGCTGGCGGGCCTCAGTGATGGTGATGGCAATCTACAACACAAAACAACATGTATGCACTCTAGACCTTGCTGTTCATTCACACAAGAAGAACTGGGGCAGGTTGGGCAGGAGGAGTCAATCACTTACTTGATAGTTTTGGGACCTGACCTCCCCATCATGGATCTTAGTCAACAGTTTTGATCTATTAAAAGAAAGTTTTAACATATTTGTTTCATTAAGTAAGAACATACTTTAAGATCCATAAGCCATGATAATATTTTCCCAGGTACATCTAAGTACTATAATTTATGCTGTATCACATATTCTTTCTCTGTCCCTGGAAGAGTAAATGTAAATAAGCAAGTGACTTAATCTCTCTATGACTCAGTTTCTCCATCCTAAAATTGGAACTAATAATAATAGTCTTTACCACATGAAGTAATTGCCACAAGTGAATGATATGACTAATTTGTTCTACTGATAGTCAGAATTCTGAGCAGAAATAGAAGGGAGTGTATGAGGAATTACCATGGGTAAGAAATCGACATAAACAAACATGGTAAACTGAAGGATTGATAGCCCCAAGTATTCGATTCCTTGGATCCATGCTCTTTTGCCTTGTACCTTGTAGTCTCTCATTCTTACATGGGCTGGACTTGTGACTTGCACTGGCCAACAGAATGCAACAGAAATGACTTTTGTTAATTCCAAGCCTAGGCTCAAGAGACTTTGTGTACTTCCACTCCATCTTCCCTATCTTGGAACTCTGCCATCACCACTATTGGAATAAACTTGGACTAGCCTGCTAGAGGAACTAATGCCATATGGAGGAGAGCTCAGTGGTCCAAGTGAAGCAATCCCAGATCATCCTACCACTAGCCAACCCTCCAACCAAAATCAACAGTGTTACCAAATGGCCACATACACATGAGTGATGGATGCCTAACTATCTAGAACCAGTAAGACCAACCAACTAACTCATAGATTCATAAACAATATTAAATTTTTGTATTAAGTCTCTGAGTTTGGGATTATTATTAACTGATAACAGCAAATCACATGCAGAAGACCAGTTTGTTCTGACTTTTTGTTGGGTAACATAAACACTGGGGACAATAACAAAGTTAAGAGATCTGACACCTTGATGTATTAAAGAACAGGTGAGGGACAGCTTCTGAGTCTGTCTCCTGTTGTTGCTGACGTTCCTGAATTATGAGGCACAGTAGGCCTTAACTCAGGGGATTGAAGGCCAGAAGTTGATAGAGCTGGGCCCCTGGCCTGCTAACAGCTGACTGGTATCAAGAGGCCAGCACTGCCATAGAGGATAAGAAGTAGAAACAGACGTCTGTCTTCCTGTCTTAGACCTTTGGCTCCTTGCAGACAGTGATCAGGTATCATTCTCTTTTTCCCAGAACCTGCAGAGGTACCTGCACACCGGAGGTGCTCAGCAAATGTGTGCTGACTGCCTGCACCAACACTGTACCTTCTCTTTGGAGGAGCAGCAGGAATAGGAATGACAGATTCATGATCATAAATCATATCTCCTCCCGGTCCTTCCTGGTTAGAAGGCCCCTCCTGTGGTGCCTCAGCTTCACTTTGGTCATCTAGAGAAGCAAACAAAGGAAGAAAACTGTCTATTAGGATACACAGTGGTGATCTGAGCCTCAACTGTCCCCGCACTATGACAATCACCATAAAGTGGACAAGTCCCTGCAGCATGAAACTTAACATAAAAGAAAGGCACATACCTTAATTTTTCTAAAAAAAGAAAATTTATATATTCATCTTCTGTTTCCAAAAAAAAAGTAGATTTATATGCATGGCATTATGGAAAGAAACCGAGATTTGAACTGAAAGACGTGATTTCAAGTCATGACCTTGTCACAGTGGACCTTCAGACAAGTCATTTATTCCCTCTGAACCTCCTCAGTAAAATTTAATGTGCATAAGAATCACCTGAGAAGCTTTGAAATGTAGATTCTGATTCGGTAGGTCTGGGGTGGAGCCCAAGACTTTGTATTTCTAATAACAATGACCCAGGAAAGTCTGCTCTTGCTGTCTGAGGGCCTATTTTGAGTAGAAAGGTGTCATAGGTTGAATTATATACTCCAAAGACCTCAAGTCCTAGTCCCCAGAACCTGTAAATGTTACTTGGAAAAAGGGACTTTGATTAAGTTAAGGATTTTGCAGTGGAGATTATCCCTTATTGTACAGGTGGGTCCTAGTTGCTATCATATGTATCATTAAAAGAAGGAGGCAGAGGGAGAACAGAAAAATGCATTGTGATCACAAGGCAGAGATGGGCCAGACGCCACCACAGCCGCCGGAAGATGGAAGAGGCAGGAATCAGATACTACCGAGGGGGTAGGGCCTTGCCAATACTTTTATTTCGGCCCCGAGATACTGATTGTGAATTTCCCGCCTCCATTACTATGAGAAAATTAGTGTGGGTTATTTTAAGCCACCCAGTGTGTGGTCATTTGTTACAGCAGCCACAGGAAATGAATCCATGAGTGTCTAGAAAATTTAAATGAATGGATAATAAACATATTTTTCAGACCGCCTCTTCCCCCACAGAGGGCTTCTGATTTAGTTGATCTGGGATGTCGCCCAGATGTCCATTTAAAAAAAAAAAAAAAACCTCTCCAGGTGATTCTCATGTGTAGCAAAGATTAAGAACCACTTCTTAGGCAAATTTTTGGCAAAAACCAAAGAGACTGCATGGTGTAGTTCAAAACCCCGACTCTAAAGGTTTGGTAGAAATCCCAGCTCTGCTAACGTCTATGATTAGAAAAAATCTCCTAACGTCATGATTTGGGGCAAGTTACTTAACTTCTCAGCCCTGTTTTCCTCATCTATAAAGCCAGGCAAGGGCAACATTACCTACCTCACAGAGGTGTTATATTTCTACTGTCTATTTTCTTTATAGCCCTCTTCTCAACCTGTAATGCGGTTACCTCCTCAGGTCTCAGTAGATAAAAGAGGCTTGCCCATCCCCCTCCCTCAGAACAGGATGATTTGAGGACTTTTTACAAAGGTGTGTGTACAGGAAAATCACAAAGAGTTTTGCAGCTATCTGGGGCTCAAGGCAGCCAAGCTGTTTGTGCTTGGAGACCCCAAAAATAAAGCAAGAGAACAGTTACCAGAACATGGAAGAAGAGGAAGTCAGACCCAGTCAGCTTCCCTACAACTGTTCAGTTTAGGGACACATCTAGCCACTGGATCCAAGCTCACACTCCCCCTTTCCTCAGTCTTCCTGCTGGGGCATCCCACTGGAAAGGGACCTGGCTTCTGCATTAATACAGGTCAGCCTCCTGGGACCCAGAACAGCTGGAGGAGGGTGGAGAATTGATTCAGAAAGGCAAACAGAAGAGTCCTACACAGGGCTATCCTCCCTCTACCCTACTCAAGTGCACCGTTCTATACCAGAATCTAGCACAGGACCCAGCACTCAGCAGACCATCCATTAGCACTTGTTGAGGAAATGAAAGAATGGCTGATCATGGGAGGGACTCGATAATTTCATTGGGTAACTAATTAATGGATAGGTTAGGATCATTGGAATTTTATGAAATTAAGACAGAGCCACTCTAGGGCCTCAAATACACAGATATGAGAGGCACTGACTTGGAGAATATTCAAACATTTCATCCAGGAAAGCCCTAACTTCCCAGACCAGGCCAAAAAAAAAAAAAGAGAGACACCAAAGTATCCTCAGTTCTATGGACTTTGTTTTATCAGTCTCCCACGGGGCAAGCCCCTGGCCAGCAGCATGAATGCTATTTGCTTTCTAGGAGGGGCCTGGTACCTCTCTGCCCTGTTTGCTTTGTGGGCTAAAGACTCTAATTAGAATGAGCCAGGGGAGCCAGCTTCTCTGGAATGGCTCAGGTTGCCTGCCCTAAATCCCCACCAGCTTGTTCTTTCCTCCCCAGTGTAGTCAGTAGTGGCCACTACCTGGAGGCTGACCCATAGAGTAGAAAAACCCAGGCTCTTGTATAAGATTGACCTCTGCTGGGGAGCCAGTTTCTCCAATTCTTAGCTGTGCAACTTTGGGCAAGTACTTAACCTCTCTGCACCTCTTGTAAAACAGATGCAAAGGAACCTACGTTTTAGACTCATGAATGATGCATGTCAGCTAAAAAGCAACAGGGACTAATTAAATGTGTCCTAAATATTATTTTTCATAAGCTCCTGAAAGTAAGGGACTGGCTTATTCAACCTTGTGCCCTGGGACCTACTGCAGGGTCCTAATTTCAAGGATACCAGAAAAGACCTAAAAGCCTTTTCTACCTACTCCCTGGTCAGCAGCTTAAAGCCGTGTCCCCACTTAAAATGCTTCTCATCCCATCCAAGGATGACTTCATTGCTATTACCAACACTTTGGTTTGAATGAGTTTCCATAGATTTCCATTGTAGGTTATATGTGAGGAAAAGAAGTGAGCTGGGAGACAGGGACATGAAGCGACAGGACACCCACAGGAGGCAGCAGTGAAAGCTGAAGGAGGCCCCCCAAGGAGGCAAGAGGGGTGAAGATAAAGCAGACCCACTGCACCATTTTGGTTTGGAAATGGTCCAGAAAGCTGGCTTTGCATTGGCTGTTGTCAGGGGCACTGGGCAGAAGCCTCTAGGAGACCACCACAGAACCGCCCATCCAATGTGCTTAATCCTTTTTGACTCAACAAACCTGTGAGTCTACCTGATGCTGGGTCTGGCCCCACTGGCACACTTCACACTGTACCTTGGGGATTCATTTGCTCTTTTGAAGAAGTGAATGGTCCATTCGGAGGACGCAATCTCAGACAGCCTGGACTGACCTCCCAATCCCACTCACTGCTTCATGGCTCTGTGTTCCCAGTCTCAGGGCAGATTCTGAGGTTTGTGCAGCCACACAGGGTCCTGTGATCTAAAGGACCTCATCACACTTAGCCCAATCCTCTGCTGTTGCCCTCCAGAAACTTCATAATTTCTTAACAATGGCTTTACATTTTCGTTTTCCACTGTGCCCTACAAACTCAGCAGCTCCCACATTTGACTTTCTCTCTCTGCATCTCTACTACCTTCTTTGTAAACCTAGGATAGCAACACCCGTTGGTAGGATGATGGCAGGGTCAAATGAGACAACAAATAAGCCTCTCCTGTAGCAGTTGCTGTCCTCACTCTTATTTTTAAATTCTCACTGGATCCTCTTCAAGGCATGTGAGGCCAGCCCGGCAACCCCCATGGTGCCCACTTCACAGAGGGAGAAACTGAGAATCACAAATGTGTTGAGATTCCTGGGCCACGGAGCAAATCAGGACAGGAATCAGGAGCTTGAACCTTGCTGCAGCCTCTCCCTGGGGTCCTCTTCCATGGCCCAGCCGGTGTCCACCGCACCCTAGTTGGCCCAGTGACCAGGTGACCAGCAGCCCTGGGATGGATGCCATCCTTGCGAGACCAGCAGGGCCTAAAGACCCAGCAGGCAGCACACTTCCCACCTTGCTCCCATGGAGGGAGAGCTCCATTCTCAGCCTGGAGGGCTCAGCTCCATGAGACCTGTAGGCTGCAGGGCAATGCATTTCCCCCACCCCCAAAAGCCTTACCTTGGGCAGCCTTATTGGCTAGGATTAGCCCCGTCTCTGCTTTTTTCTTCTTCTTCTTCAACTTGAGCCCAAACATCCCCTTTCTGAAAAGAAGAAAAACTAAATAACACTGTAATAGTAACTTCGAGTCATTCAGACATCTGAGGACACACATACACACACACACACGCACACACACACACCCTGAGTTATCCTGGAAGCTGATCACCCTTCTCTTCCACCCTGGGGATGGGGATGGGGACCAAAACACCAGTGTCAGGATGACCCAACAAGGTCTTCAGACAAGTCTACATTTGCAGAAACCATGAAACCCCACCAGAAATCATGGGTCCACCCAGAACTTAAATGGGACTATGAGGAGCCCCAGCTGGTATTTTGCTATTTCTCCTCACTTACCTGTACCAGGTACTCAAGTGAATGACATCACTTAATCATCACAGCAACCCTCTCTTACCCATCTTATAGATGAGAAGACAAGGCCCAGAGAGGGTAGTTGCTCTTTCTGAGGTCACACAGCTCTGAGCATCAGGACCACAGGAACCCAGGCTTTAACAATTGGATGGCTGAGCAGGTTACCCTGAGCAGAGTGAACACAATCTCCAGAGCCGGCGTCCCAGAACATTTCAAGGTCAAGAGACCCACAGACTCACTGGGGTCCCACCACCAGTACAGAGCTCAGCACACCCATGATGTGTTCCCAGAATATCAGCTACTATTATTGTTGGCATTATTAGCTGTGGATGGAAGCTACTTGGGGCTTCCTTCTATCCCAGGAAATGGCTTGCTCCTCTGTCTTAACAGAGAACAGAAGCATTCTGCACAGTGCTCCTGAGAGAATCCTTTTCTGGAATTGAGAGTCTGAACGCTGGATGGAACGGTTGATGGACCCAGTTCAGAAGAAAGTCCTGGTCTTGAGTCAGACAGGCTGGTGGGCCCTTGGAGGATGGGAAAGGAAGAACAAGGACAGAACAGAGGAGAAGGGAGGAGAGAGCAGCAAACCTTCCAGGAAAACCCTGCAGTCCCAGAGCTACGTGAGGGAAGTGAAGGGCCATCAAAGTTGTCCAGTGAGCTTACGGACATAGGACTCAGGAGGGGCTTAGACCAGGGACCCCACATCAGGCTGTCTGGGTTGTGGTCCCAGCATTATCTGTGCAGCCTGAAACTCTCTGCACTTCAGGTTCTTCATGCATAAGGTGAGATAAGAAATGTAAAGCATTTAGCACAGTGCCTGGAACATACCAGTTGCTCAATAAATGTTAGTTATGCTGTTACTATTGTAATGGGTAGGATTAGAACCAATGAGTGGAAGCTACTAGGTGACAGAAGTTCACTCCATTTACTTATTTCTTCATTTACTTACTTATTTGTTTACTTATTACTTTTATGTCCTGCCTTAATTCAACTGAGGAATTAAGGAGCCCTACACCTTAGTGTTGTCTGAACAGTGAAATGAACGGCACTGAGTGGGAGTGAGTTCTCTGTTCCTGGAGGTATACAAGCAAAGGTCACCAATGGCTGGAAAAGGATATTGTAGAGGACAAACATCAGAAGAGGGGGACTATGGGGTCTTGGGGGTCCTTTAAGATGCTGAGATAAAGTAGAATGGAAAGAATGGGCTCTGGAAGCCCCCAGACATGGATGGACTGGGCAAGTCACAGTATTTCTCTGAGCCTCAGCTTCCCCATGGGTACAAATTTATGGAAATAAATAATAATGTACAATAACTTTATAGAATCATGAGAATAAAAAGAAGTGAAGTAAGTAAAGCACTGAGGGCTTTCCCTGGTATACAGAAAGTGCTGGAATGTGCCCGTTTTGGAGGTAACATTTTCCCTCTTTGATTTACCATCTTCTATGATGCAAATAACTCTCAGTCTCCCAAGAATCTCAGGAGAACATACACAAGGTTGATTTCCCTCTTCTGAAATTTCTTAAAGGTAACTTCCAATAACTTTCCTGTTTTCAATAGAGAGTTACCAAGCAGAGGGTCAAAGCCGTATCTTCCAAACCCTGACTTGCCAGTGCGGTATCCAAGGGCTCAGTGCTATCATCATTTCGTGGAGGCAGAATCTGATGTCCCCTGGGACTTGGCCAATGAGTTCTGCAGACTATTTGAAAACTCCGGGTTACTTCCATCAGCAAACGGGAAGTCATTACTAATAAATGACAGTATCTACCACAGGGAGACTCGATGCTCCTGCAGGAAGCTGACATCCTCATCACAGATGGCCTGAGCATTCTGAATCCCCCATCAGGCAGCCAGTGACTGAGGCATTAAATCGTGCCTGAGGTGACTGGTGAGGGCAGAGGCAGAGAGAAAGATGGGTCCCCCTGCCCCACTGAAATCAGGCGCTCTTGGCCCTGCTAACCATCGGGGGCATCTCATGAAGTTTAAAAGAGACCAATGTCTGGAACCACTTCCAGAGATCTGTAATTGCTTTGGAGAAGAACCAGTGCCAAGAAGCCCTGCTCTACGCACAGCTCAGACCCAGCTACCAAGGAAGCCAGAGAGCCTTGCAGTAAATGCCCATTGGATTTACAACTAGTTCGGCTCTCCTGGATGGGTTGATATTTGTTCCACAAACACACAAGGTTGTTTGCCTGAAATCCTGAGTCAGTCATCAAGGGCACTCCCAGCATGACTCCCAGCATGAAATGCTTCTTGAAGAAAATTGATTTTTCCTCCTCAGCCACTTGTCATCTGCAGTAGAGAGAAGGCATGTCTTGCTTGCCCAGAATAATCATGCCTCTGGCAGACTGGGCAGCAGAGAGTGAACTGGAGACAGAAGACAGCTCACAGGCCTGCTTGCATCTCCTGTTAGCTCTCAAATTTAGAACCAGACCCTTAGCCCAGATGAGCATATCTCATTCCCACGTGGGCTTTTCTGACCCAATTCATACGGTGGTGAACAAAGCTTATACAGTGTAAAACATGCTACAAAATACTGTATTACAACACTGGAGACAAGGAAATGTGCTACAATATTCTGAGTGAGTCTAATACTTTTAAGCACAGATCAATGTTTACTTTGTGCCAGGAGCACCATTTGACACATATTATCTCCAAAGATTCTCACAACATACCACGAGGCAGATGCTACTGTTTCCCATTTTTACAGGTGAAACGTTGTCAGGGGTTTCCAGCCAGTATATAGGGATCAACCAGTAGATCAGGAAGGAAGTTCCCCAAGGCAGGAGCCATCAGCCCCCCTTCTCCTTCTCAGTGTGCCCAGGAGTCCAGCATGGGAACCTCCCACTTCACAAAAGAAGGATGGGGCTCTCTGGCTTCAGATCTACTGAATTTCCTCCCAGGGCCACCCCAAGGTAAATCAAGACATACAGAAACCCCCATACCAACCTGGTCTCCTCAGGGTGAAAGCTACCATGACTCCGCTATCTGTATCCAAACAATGAGAACGTTACACAGTGCGCTTATTAGGCTCCCTTCAGCACCTCTGTTCCAGGTGACACCACTCCAGGTGGCCCCACAGTGCCGGCACTGCCAGGAAGGCAGCCAGCCCAACACACAGGAGGAGGAGCTCAACGGCCTGAGTTTTGGTCTCATCTCTACCATTTCTAACTATGCCAGTGGGGCTGGCCACGGGACTTCTCGGAGCTCAGGCTCCACTTCTGCAGGAAGTGGCCATAAAGTTAACTCTGCTTTTTTTGTGGGGTGTTATGCATATATGACCTCACTGTGTGCTCATGCTGCACTGTTAGGAACTCTACAAATAATTAATGTCCTCTCATGTCCCTGGCTCCCTGGAGCCAGGGTTAGGATATGGCTCACAATTAGGGTCTCCATGTGGTTTTCCACTTGCCTCACAAAATTCCCCCTCTGGAATCACCTTTTCTATCTGCAATGTGGAGTAGAATCAGCTCAGGCCAAGCAGCCAAACACTAAGCTAATTGAGTCCACGGGTGTGACCAGGACTAGCCCTTGCTGCTCTTCTCCCACCTAAGAGGACACAGGATATAGGTCATCTGTGCCCCTGACCCTCCAAAACCAGAGTCATAACATCCAGCATGAAAAAAAAAAAAAAAAAACCACCTTTGATTTGTGGATTTATTTATATGGTAAACTCTTACAAACTTTAAAATTCCTTATTAAAAGAATGGGCTTCTATGTAATCAGGACTACCTTAAAAATAAAGCAAAACCAAGCTTTACCACTGTTCTGAGGTTATCCAGAGAGCCTTGGATAAATTCCCAGCTGCCTACCGAGGAATATCTGCTCCGTGTACTCATGCTTACTTTTAAAACTGGGATATATTCATTAAAGGAAAACCACCAAATATAGAAATAGCCATAATGTGGATTTTGACTGAAGATTGTTAAAATATAAATCCACGGGACCCCCTGCCTTGCCAAGACTGCAATGTTTCTTCCTCTCTCCCCATTATCTTCCTGTAATAACTTACCTGCTCTATTTCCTATTTCTTTAGGCAACGGTGCCCAACTTTGGTTGTACATTGGACTCCTATGGGGCGCTTTCGAAAATGGTCTCCCACACTGCGGCCAGATCCCATCCCAGAAGGTCTGATGTCACTGGTCAGCAGTGAGGACTATGCTCAGTACCTTTCAGATTCCCAAGGTCATTCTAATGTGCAGCAGTGCTGGAAATCCTTGTGTGTAAGTAATTAGTGCCAGAGAGCTTTCCTCCCAAAGAGAAGGTGTATGGTTTTTAAGGGAAATTCAAAGACAAATTTTCAGCCACAGGGGAGCTGTGAAACTTGGGAAATTCAGAGCACCAGCTGAATATATTTGGTAGGCTGGCCTTTATCATCCTACCTCAGCTCCTCTTTCACCCAACCCCGATCCTGGTGATTAGCCCACAGAATTGTCACCTTCTCTACTATGCATAGAATCAATCCAACCTTGGAGGAACTGACTCCTCCAGTTTCAAAGAGCGGGATCAGTCCTCTGTTTGGGTCCAAAGTGTCCCAGACAATGGCCCAAATAGACTGAGCAATGACTCCCAACCTCACGGGAACCAGCTCGCTCCGGCATACTCTGATTTGCCATCTCCCACCTCACTGCAACAGTAAAATAAACATTTCTCTGTTAGACCCTCACTTTGTCCATTCCAGCCTCAGTGGCCATCATAAGGAGATCCGAATGTTACCAACTTCACAGACAGTCACCGAGAACCTCGACATTGCCCCTGCAAGACTCAGCTGAGTCTAGGAAATGCACCTCCAAGGATGGTAATGTATCCTTCCTCCTGTGGTTTCTCTGAACCAAGGCTGACTCGGGAATGATTCAGAGCCACATGGTATAGAGCTGGCCTGGTTCAGCCAGCCCCTGACAGACCTTCAGAGGGCTTGCCAATGTTCAAGGACAAGGTGGTAGAAGGCTGGTGCTATAGGACTTCCCAGGAAAAGGGGGACTTTCCCCTCAGGTGCCTCTTGCCCAACTGGCAGCATGCCGACAGGGCTCACAACTGACACCTTTTTCAACCTGTGGCCACTGGCCTCCAACCTCTCCTGCTCCTCCTCTATAGCTAAGATCAGCCCATGACTGCTTGGTGAGTGCAAGAAAGAGAAATAAATACTGGCAGACAATAGAGTTAGGGCTGTGAAATTTTTCCCAGCCCCAAACCTTCTCTTACCTGGGCCCCTACAAAAATGTTCATTTTTCTTATTCTATCCTCTTCATATCCAGACTAATTGGAGACCTGATCTCTGTTTTCCTAAAGACAAAAAATTAAACTCTCATCCAAAAAATAGACTACAGGCAGCTTCCCAACATTTGGAACAAGCAACTCTCCCTCCCTGTGTCTCAGCATAAAGAAGTCTTCAAAGTCCTACTCTTTCCAGGCTTTCTCTTTTTCTTTACTTCCAGAACCTTCCTCTTCCCATATATTCCTTGATTATCTTTTGGCAGAATGATAATAGTATGGCATCCATTGTTTGGCTTTTCCTCCCTTGGGTTGGGTTAAGGTCCAAGGCTCCTGTTCCCATGTGGTCTTCTCTTCTTTGGGTCTACCTTGTCACAGGATATTTTATTCCACTTCATGTCGAGTGGAAGAAGTCACTGAGGCAGGGCTTCTCCTCCCTGCAGCTGTGCACTGACTTCATCTGATTCTCAGGAAAAGATTTGAAAACCAATCTGGACTCCAATCCATACAGCTTCCTCCAATCCAATACCAGCAATAGACATGATATTTTGATCCTAGTTGATGAGTAGGTCTATGTCTCAATGGGTTTTGAACATAACAAAGAAAGAGAAGGGTGTAGCTATCACCTCAGAGATGCTGATCCACTAACATATAAAGATACTGTCAAAGTGAGAGTCATTAGTTCCATGATGGGTAAAGAAAGGACCTAGGAAATTCCTTCCAAGCCTCATTTTTTGGTGTCATGGACATTGAAGATAGAAGGATGGGTGCTATATTAAATTAAGTAGCTATGTTTTCTGTAGGGCCCCAGAGCCTTTAACAATGCTGATGTACATTGTGACTCTCCAAGCGCATGACATAGCATTCAGATTTTTCTAAATTGACTTGACCACACCCTTATCACAAAACACTGGATAATATCTTAAAGAACACTAGGTGGGACACCCGGAGAAAGAGAGTCCTGGAAACCTTGCTGCTCTTTTCTCTTTTGAAACTTTTATGCGGGGAGCCGTGATTAAGTAAGAACCACTGAGGAAACAGAGAGCCCAGCATTTCCCTCCTCTGCATCCATCAACAGTGCTCCTGTTGTGGAGAAACATCTAATTGGTCTTCCTGCCTCTCCGTTCTCTCTCCTTCTCTCTCCTTGCTGCAAACTAGTCTCCATCCTGTAGCCACCTTTGCAAAGTAGAAGAGCAGAGAGCTTTCTTTACAAAACCCCCTAGAGTTCATATCCTATCAATAGTAAATATTGAAAGACTTCTCCCTAAGATTAAAAAAAAAAAATGAGACAAGGATGTTCACAAACACCCACTCTATTTAACACTGCACTAGAAGCCCTTACCAACTCAATAAAGTTTGACTATTTGAATCACTAAGTGAGTGTAGCAAGGTATCTAGAAACAAGGCCAATATACAAAAATCAAGAATACCTCTCTGGACCAAAACAAAGAATTAGAAACTAAAAACTGTAAATAAAAAATATGGTAATAGGACAAAAAAAATTAAAACTTAGGAATCATTCTAAGCTCTGTGGAATTGTTGAATCACTATATTGTATACCAGAACTAATAGTGTATGTTAAAAAAAATAAAATTAAATTTAAAAATTTTTAAATTAAGTAAAAATTAAAAAATTGACCTGTACATTAGAAGTTACCAAAAAAAAAAAAAAAAGATAAAGTAAAGGATATTTCATGCTCATGGACTGGAAAATGCAAACCTGAAAATATGTCAAACTTCCCCAACTTTATTTGGAGATTGTTATTTATTATAATAAATAATATTATCTCTGGGTTCTCCAGTTTTGCAAGGAGGAAGAAGTCATTCAGTCCTCTGGATTCCTATCACTTTGTTCTTATCCTTATTTTAGCCTTTATCCCACAGAGCATAATAGTTAACTTGAAAAAGATCATTCTCTTTTATTACATGCTGAGCTTTTGAAGCCAGTAATCATGCTTAGTTTATGTCTGTGCCTTCAGTGTCTGGCACAACGCCTGGTACAGAGCAGAGCTCAATGACGTTCGGACACACGGGTGGACAGATGGACAGATAGAGCATACACATAGAAAGCGCCACAGGATTTCACTGGAAGTTCTTCAGCTGTCTTCAAAAATGTATCACATTGGGGGCGCCTGGGTGGCTCAGTGGGTTAAGCCGCTGCCTTCGGCTCAGGTCATGATCTCAGGGTCCTGGGATTGAGCCCCGCATCAGGCTCTCTGCTCAGCAGGGAGCCTGCTTCCCTCTCTCTCTCTCTCTATCTGCCTCTCCGTCTACTTGTGATCTCTCTCTGTCAAATAAATAAATAAAATCTTTAAAAAAAATGTATCACATTGAACAGAAAGGAGTTAAGGCCATTCCAAGACTGAATACTTTTCTTTCCAGACTACATCGGGATTGAGCCAAAATTTGGTTATCCATTATACAATGTATAATGTATTCAATATATTCAATGTCTTGATTACCATCATTCCAAGTGTTCTGGAACAGTCATAATAGCCACTGTCCCTTAGGCATGTAGGATAAGCCAGGCATCGGGTTAAGGTTCTGCATACATCTTTTTAAATATAGTCATCCCAACAACCATCTGATAGAAAGGTTCAGTCTCCCTTCGGGATGTAGAAATGGAAATCTAAAAGGTTGAGTAACCTGCCTTAGATCCCACAGCCATAAGCTGCACCCAAACTCGGGCCTGGCAGACCTCCACTGTAGGCTACCTCCCAAACAGCAGTCAGAGCCACAGTTTTTCAAGAACCTAAGAGGAGCCAAATATTGTGAATCCTTACTCCCCAGATGCTGAACATCGCAGCTCAGAGATGTTTGGTAACTTGCCTACAGCCACATAGCTGTCCGTCACCAAAGCCGGGGCTCTGCGCTCTGTTTGCCACCCTCCCTCCCCAGGCAGCTCACTCTAAGAACAAGCAGAGGAAACCCAGCAGCAGCAGCAGCAGCAGCAGCAGCAGCAGCAGCAGCACTGTGGGCTTCCAGCAGCCCACCTCAAGCAGGGGGTGCAAGGAAGCTCAGCAATTAGAACCAGAGTCTCACCTTGACCAGCAGGTGTTCCTACCAGTGCCCAGACGCACTCGTGCTCGCTAACTTCTTGGACCCAAGACAGGTCAGCGGGGAACAAGGCACAGCGTCCAACACTAGTCTGGGAAAGAGGGGAGCTTCTTTCTAGAATGCAGCAGCCCAGGGGAGTGGATATCAGGAGGCAGAAGTCTGCTCCTTCGCAAGGGGCAGGTGCCTCCCAGGAAATGCCTTTCCATGTGTGTCCACCGGTAGCTCCCTATCTCTGTTTGAACTTCACATCCTCCTCAGGGCTTGGCTGCCAGATCCCAAGACTCTGATCAGCAAACACAGCAGCTCAGAGCAGGTCCTGAGAGGAGGGGCCATTGACATGTTCCATTCCAAGTCAGGTCGCCCCGGGTGGATCAGGACTCAGAAGAACCCTAGCTCCAGACGGTGCCAAAGCCCTGGGTGTTTTCCAGCCACTATCCAGCCATCCAACCTGGCCTTTTAATCCTTCACACTGTCCCCTGCTCACTTATTTACTTAAAGCTAATTCTAGATGACTTTACAAATATTAACCTATTTAAGACCCACAACAGCCCTCAGAGGTAGAAACTGTTATTGTGCCCAATGTGTGGATGGCAAAACTGAGCCATTGAGTGGTTGGTAGATGCTGGGATTTGAACTGAAGCCACCCGATCTCAGAGCCTCTGCTCTCAGGCCCTCTGGCTGCTATCTCTGTGGCATTTCACTATGACTTGGGTCCTGATGTTATTTCAAAGAGGTCAAGTTTATAAGGGAGGAAAATAAATAAAACAAAAAAGAAGAAATTTTGGTGCCAAATGCCTCAGAAACTCTGTCTATAGTGGTTTGAATGTTGGCTCCCCAAAAGATATTCCCATGTAGAAAATATGAATATACCCTTATTTGCAAAAAAGAATCTTTGCAGATGTACATTAAGTTAAAGACCTCAAGAGATCATTCTGGATTATCTAAGTGGTCCCTAAATCCAGTAAGTGCCCTCACAAGGAGCAGAAAAGGGGAAGACATGGATAAGACTAGGTGGAAACAGAGGCAGAGATTGGACCGATGTGGACATGGGCCAAGGAGCACCAGGAGCCCCCAGAAACCAGAGAAGTGAGGAAGGATGCCCCCCCCCCACCCAGAGCATTCAGAGGGAGCACAGTCCTGTGAGCTTCTTGATTTGAGACCTCTGACTTCGGGAACTGTGAGAGGATAGATTCTGTAGCTTTCAGCCTCCACATTTATGGCTATTTGTTATGGTAGCCCCAGGAAAACAGCACCTGCTCTTGGTCACTTCCTCTAGCATGTATCCGTGTCACAGGAAAGGAAGGAATGTTGGCTTCATTCACTCCACTGAGTACCTCACGGGGAAGGCCGGCAAGTTAGTGCCCATGGGCCCACCGGTGGCATAAGAGCCCCCACAGTTCAGATACCAAGCGAGGAAGGCAGTCAGTCCCCAGTGCGGGACGGGCCTGGGAGGCAGGTTTTGCAGGTAAGGACTGCGCAAGTTAAATAGGAGTTTCCCGAAGCAACCTCATTTAAAATCTACAGCTGAATGCACGTTGTCCCCAGAGAAATGAGCCTCGGCTCAGGGTTCACAGACTGAGAGCAGGTCTCCCGTGCATCCCTCCTTCCATTCTGGATCATGGGAGATTTGATCCCCCTCAGAAGCCAAGGTCATCAGTTGTCAGTGAGTCCCAGACTCAACTGTCACAGGTGGGGAAACTCATGACCACAGAGCTGACATCTCCTAAGGTGGCACAGCTCATCCTGGCCCCGTCAGAGCTGGAACCCAGTCTCCAGACCCCTAATCCTTTCAAAGGAACCAAACCTCCTCCCCTCATCTGATCTCTTCACAGAGATCCTGCGGCAACTCTTATCTGAGCTGAGCAGCCCTGAGCCCAAACCATTCTCCTGCTAAAGTTCTCATCCCTCCTCCTGAAATTTAAACTTCTTCCTCCTTGTTTGCAGAGTGATACCCTCCCCACGAGGCTTCTCAGATACTGACTCAGATACCAGTACCCATTCTGACAGCAGATGGCATCTGGCTGTACAGTAGACACTACAGCAAATGTTGGTTGCCTGCTCATTGCAGGGAAGAATCCAATGAATGACCCCATGCACAGCCTTGTTTCTCTGCTGCATCTCCTGCTACTTGCTGTCTACCCACCTCCCCGGCCACACCACCTTCCTTTAGTGACTTGATGGGACCATGCCCCTACCTTCGGGTCTCTGCACCTTCTCCTTTCCATGCCTGAATCCCCATGGCTTCACACACCTCTGCTGAGTTAACGATATCCCCTCCTCCAGGGTCACACCATCACTTTGTCAGAGGCTTTTTCCCAGGTTCAGCAGATCCCCAGATCCTCAGTGCTTTTTCTTTTCATTACTGATCCTAGCTTGTAATTTTACTTTAATGTGATTCTTTTGCATTAGCGTTTACCACCTTCATTAAACAAAAATTTCCATTAGGGTAGGAACTCAGTCTAGCTAACTCATCAGTGTCTCACCAGCACCCAGCACACAGACCACACATGTAATTCATTCATTGGTTCATTTCTCAAACATTTATTGAATAAAATACTGAGCCAGTGAAAAGAAATGTACAAAGAAGGAATAGACAAAACCACCACCCCTCAGAAGAGAAAAGTCAAATAGATGAGCTACGGTAGACGCTAAGAAATTACCCAGCAAGAAATCACCTTTGCTACCACACTTACCCTCTTTCCTGTGCTTGCCTCCGAATACTTTTAGCCCTGCCCAGTATTTCCCCCAAAGGCTGAGCTGGCAAAAACTCAAAGCAGTGACAAGTGTAACTGGTAAACAACTCTGGAAAATGAACTTCAGGGGAATGATGCTATACAATTATCTACAATGAAGTTTGGGAATTGTCTTTACAATTCAATTAACCTCAGAATTATTTTAGAAATGCAAAAGAGAGACTACATTGCCAAGCAAGGGGGTTGAGCAACACTTCTCCAGCCGTCCCCACTCTGGGAAAGAGTCCCCTTACCACAAAGCTGCTACACTGGATCCAGATACAAGCACAGATCAAATCAACAGGAATCATCCCCCACCATCCCACATGCTCTGCCTTCTGCTATGTGGTCTCCTGCCAGAGGAAATGATTGCAGCGCAGTGTCTGCAATCATTATCCCACGTACAGCCAGTGTCATGGACTGTTTCCTTGGAGAACCCACAACACTCGTTATCATGATTCAACAAACATTTACTCAGTACGTATTAGATGCCCAGCACGGTAGTAGGCTTGTGGGAAATTCAGAGCGGTGATAGCAAGACAACAGCAGTCTAGCAACTAATACACTTGAAAAGCCTACAGCTACCCTATAACAAAAACCTTCTCTATTTCTGGAATGCTCACAGAATACAAACAGCTTTCATATGTGGCTATGCATCACAGCAGCTATATGAGGCAGAAGGGTCAGATCTGCCCTCCTCTTGTTTAGTAGATTAACTTCTTGGGTGCCAGAAGCTTTGACTGACAGTCTCAAGGTTGCTTGGCTAACAAGGGGCACAGCTAGAAATTGTGGCACTCATGAAATGTGCCACTCAGATCTCCAGCTACAGAAAGCATCGTTAACTGACAGCTCCAGCTGTCACACCTCCCAACCCAACCCTGTGCCTCACTGAGGCCACACTGCCCATGAACTTCTCCCAGCTAAAGACTACTCACAGCCAGAAAACTATTTCAGGCCCTTCTGCAAGACTTAGAACTCCTTCAGTGGATGACTTGGGCCGCCAGAATCCTTATCCACTTGGAGGAGGCTTTCTTAGAAGACTCTCCCAACCCAGTTCCCCTTCCTTTCCGCTCTCTGTCATAGATGTCACTCCTGCATCATGGTCTGAAGACTCTCCTTGCTTCCTCCTGCTCTTACCTCTTGATCTTTCCCGGGTTTTTCTCCAAATAAATCTTGAGCAGACCAATGCCATCTTGGAATCTGCTTTCTGGAGGACTCACCCTAACAGAACCAGAATCCAGACCTTGTCATTCACAAAAGGACCTTCCACCAATAAAGAGATTCCATTTTAAAATACATTTGGAAAGTGAGGGGGTAAACCCAGTGTCACCAGACTTCCTAGATTCAACAAGACGCTAATATGTAATTGACCCCTCAAAGTACAGAACTACCACAGACTCTAGTGGCTCCCAAACTGAGTGGACAACAAGAACTTTTATTCAGTTCTCCTGAATTAGAGACTGGAACATTGGTTTTCCACAGACCACAATTTGGGAAATGCTATTAAGCCCCACTCTCCAACAAATAAACGCCTATTCTTTCCTTGGCATTGTTAAAGATGCTCAAAATGATGGTTTGATACTCTTCTTTTGCTATTCTCAAATATATGTATAATAATATTGTAAAAAAAAAGGGGGTCAGGAAAAGCAAGCAAGACAGGCAACCCTCAAACAATGTAATCTTCCCTAGAAGACTAGGAAATTAATTATACTTTACATTAAAGATTTATTCCTATTCTTAGAAAATGGTTTGATTTTAATTATTTAAAATAGGTTCATCTTCGAGAGAAGGGCAAACTGAAAGCTTTCAAACATAAGCAATGGATCCTAAATTGTCTACAGGCTTTAAATTTGGACCTGTTTTTCCTGCAGACATTTCTCAGTGAATTCACATTAAAATGGTTCCACTCAATGTCCAAAGTCAGTGATCAGACCTCAGGAAGTCTTCCCGATTCAACACTTGAATGAAAAGGGAACCATCTGTGATGCAAATTGTTCTACAGCTTTTCTGCAAAATTCCTGGCAAAGCCCAAGCTCGGTGTATTTGGAGCCTGGTGGGAAAATGCATTTCTGTGTACCAAGGAGGTGTTCCTTGTGTAAACAGTTAGGTGAGAGTCACCTGAGAGCGTAAACTCAGGTCATTTGAGGGTCAAGAGACAAACAAATAAGTCTATATGGGATTCAGTGTTCTTAAACTTCACCAGTTTTCCTTCTCCTCCCTCCTTGAGAGGTATAGGACATTCTTGGTAAGATGCAATGGTGGGAACCAATTGCTTTTTGGTCACCAGCTAGGTAGTAGGCAAATACCATAGCAGGCACCTTATGAATGTGTCATTTAGCCTTTCTAATCTTGGAGGTAAGTAGGACCATCACCCCAATTTCTTTTTAGATGAAGAAACAGAGGCCCAGAGAAGGCAAGCTACTGGCACAAGATCATAGACATTACAAATGACATTCCTTAACATCTCTTGGAATTATGTTTGCTTCTGTCCTCTGTCATCTCATGGTTCTTTTCTTTTTTCCCATACTTCTCTAGAACTTTTCAACAAGACCCTTAAATAACTCTGAGAGTAGAAAAAATTTTTCTACTATAGAAAATGTGAGGCACATTTATTTTTACTAAATATTTGTTGAAAGTCCAGATATATTAGTCTTGTATTACTGACCAGTTAATTATGTTAGGCCACAAGCAGACACCAAAGAACCTGAAAGAATTAAATTCCTTTCCTAAAATTGCACTATTCTATTTTGATTTTTTAAAAATTTTTCTTTATATATTTGACAGAGAGAGAGAGAGTGAGAGAGGGAACACACGCAGGGGGAGTGGGAGAGGGAGAAGCAGGCTTCCCACCGAGCAAGGAGCCCAATGCGGGGCTCAATCCCAGGACCCTGAGACCATGACCTGAGCCGAAGGCAGTCGCTTAGTGACTGAGCCACCCAGGTGCCCCTAAAGTTGTAATATTCTAGAAGGGAAAATGAAAAGCATTCATAAAGCTAATATATATATATATATATATGTAATTATAATATTATATATATTAATAATTATAACATTATTAACATATATATTAACATATCCCAACTTGGGTGTCAAGGACACTGTAAGCTTTGGTGGTCTCTGCTCATCTTTGTGCTCACAGGATTGGAAAGACAAGTCTGAGCTTGTCTGTGACCCTCACCAGCCCCCTCTCAGAGTTCAGGTCTTTCTGAAACCATGTGACCTCAGTCATTAGTCACTCAGCAGCCTGGGAGGTGACCTGTCATAAAAATGATGGTTGAAAGGATTTAAATTCAAGTCAGACAGAGTTGAGATGTTGGTAGCAGGGGCAGAACCCCAGACTCACACAGGGTAAACAGGCTGCTGTGGTCCCAAGAAGGGAAGAACAACAGGGCTTCAAAAACTATGAGTCAAGAGAAGTCACAATTTAGAGAGGGACTAGAAAGAAATTAATTTGTGGTGGTAGCAGCAGCTGATACAGAGACAGAGGGGCTGAGTCTACATATGATCAAGCAAGAAAGAATCAGAGAAAGCCTGGGGCCCAGAGGGATTTCAGGATAATCACACCTCCTGAGCAGATGTGAACCCAGAACAGTATCCCAGTTCCTGAGCGATCCTCCCATCCCTAGGAGGGGGGCTATACTGAGGTTTCTGCTCTTCCACAAGGCTGCCTGCTCAAATTCATTCCACATGTAACAATAATGATAATGATAATCACAATCATAATGGCAATTATTAATTTGAGCATTAATGACATGCCAGAAACTGAAACACTTTTATATTCTTATCCCATTTCATCCTCAAAATAACTCGGCAAGGTAGCTACTATATCCCTATTTTACAGACAAGGAAACAGATACAGAGAAGTGATTTGCCCAGAATCAACCACCCTTCAGGTGGTGGAGCCACGATGTGCCTCTGACACCTTTGCTCTTCACGTCTATGCTTCCTTGGTTCATTCTCCCATATTCAATGTACCATAGAACAAGCTTCTCTTACTAGGGGAAACCTGCATACTATTTTATTCTGTGCAATATCAAGGAACCCAAATCAACTAACACTGAAGCACACAGGGAAATCACCACCAAAACTGGCTATAGGACTAGTTTCTTTCTGGAAAGTATCATCTTGTGAAAGATCCAGGAGAAACTGGACATCCTCATGAAACTACAGCGGCACAGCAAAAAGCAGATGATTTTGATTCCACATGGTTGTAATATTCTGATAGGCTGAAGGCACATCCAAAAGTAACTACCATCACCACCACTCAATGTCTTCCCAGGCACCCAGAAAGCTCCTGGAGACAGACAAGTTACAGTTCACTTTTCTTGCCCTTGGCATACCGTTCAGTGTAAGTATCTCATTAATAATATACAGCATGCACTGAAAAAGTTTTAAAATGCAGAATGCACACTGGATAAAGCTTAGCAATTCAGTCCAATGCCTTCCCTCTGCAGGAAAGCTGAGAGCCAGATCAGCTCGCAGTCACACAGATCAAACTTGGGTCAGACTTGGAGTGGAACCCGAGACCCCTGCCTGTCAGTCTGGCCCTGCATCTACCTTGCATGTGGCCTTTCTTCTCAAATGGAACAGTATTTTTAAAAAGAATTGTTATTGTATTAGACTATTTCTCGGTTCAGTCCATTAGGATAGAGTGAACATTATCAAATGTCCTTCGACAGTTAAGAATCTTATACCAGGGTCATCACTGTAACCAACAATGAGCAGATCTAAGAAAGGTTAAGAGTGCATTGGAGCTGATCTCTGATCGGGGTTACAATAAATGTAAGCTCTCCTCAGTTGTCAGTGGCTCCCTGGAGAAGCGGTTCAGAAGGTTTTGAAGCTGTTGTAGATTACCTGTGTTTGCAACGGGCAAGGTAGAGAACAGTGGTGTGTTATTAACTGACTCAACTCCTGAATATCCCCTGGAAATTGACTTCTTGAAGCTTGACTACTACCTATCTGTTTTATTAATAATCACCCTCTTCTCTTAGCAAGTAGGAGACCAGAAAATGCTGGTGGTTGGGTGCAAGTGGAGGAGATGTCACAGGACTCTTATTTTGCCTTAGAAAACTCACTTCTGTTTATTTGAAAGGTCAGTCTTCAATCATCTTTTATCTAAAAATACCAGTACATTTTCCAAAACTCAGAGGGCAACATCTTAATTAACTCAGTAAATAATATCAAAGGACCTGGAATATCTATGGTGAGAAAGTAGGGCAATGCACTGTGGGATGGAAATCAGCTGTTCCTCATATCTTCCCCAGGATGTGGCCTTCTCATTGAACTTGCCCCAGAAGGAGCGTGGGCCCTCTTCTGGGGTTCTGTACTTAAAACAACTGGGTGAATGCGGAGCAATTTTAAAGGATGTAGATGGCTCACTAGGGACATCCCTAATGGCATTTATTGTATTGTGATATCAGGTTCCTGGTGGCATGGCCAATGGCCACCTCTGACAAAGTGGTTATTTTTTTCCCCATCCTAATACACAAATATATTTATTTATTTTCACATACACATCTGGAATTGCACGGTCGTATGAGGGACACTTGCCAAGTGAAATGCGAGCCATCTGGAAATCCCTGACCCTACGTGTCTCTGCTTTGGTGGATTATTTTCACATTTGGCTTTTTTTTTTTTTTTCATCCTACATCAGTCAGTTTGTGGGGGGGAGGGTTAAACTCATCATCTTCTCCATTTTCCTTTGTCCTCTTCTGCTGGACATCCTTATCTCTACAGATGAGAGGACAGGTGAAGTTAAAACTGATGCAAAGCAAACAGGTAATTTCATAATTGGTTTGCTGCTCTCATATTGTTCATGAAGCAAGAGTTAAAATTACTTGTGGTTCTAATTACCATATGCTTCTTGTCTTCCATTACCATGGATATACTCAAGGAGCTGTGCTGACCAGGATGTTTATGAAACTGCACTTTGCTGAGCCCGTGGGTCTGCCCATCACCAGCAGTTTCTGTACCCAGCAGCCTCTCACAGCCAGCTGCCTTTCCCACAACCCATTTCTGGAGCTTCAAGGATCAGTAAGAGTAATCTAGAACCTGCTGATTTTGTCAAAGTCCAGGGCTGTATTTGCCAGTGTTGAGATTGAGTATTGATTTTCACCCTCTTGTTTTTTCTAACATTTTAATTATAAGACATTAGATAGGCAGTTCAATTCCTCTATTACAATGAATCTGGAAAACCTTACTATGCCAGAAAGGAAAAAAGTGCTCAAAAGCTAATGGGGATATGTCAAAAGAACACAAGAACCGACCTGAAGAGGCTCCCTCTAGCAAAATATGGGACAATTTGAATATAAAATAAATAATCCAGGAATGGATTGTAACCCATTAAATAAGTAACCCATAAACCCATACTAAAGGCTAAAGAGAGGGAGGAGGTTGGAAGAGAAAAGGAGGAGGGAAATCTCCTTTTTTTTTTCTCCAAAGATTTCATTCATGTATTTGATAGAGAAATCACAAGTAGACAGAGAGGCAGGCAGAGAGAGAGGGAGAAGCAGACTCCTCACCGAGCACCGAGTGGGGCTCCATCTCAGGACCCCAAGATCTTGACCTGAGACGAAGGCAGAGGCTTAACCCACCAAGCCACCCAGGTGCCCCAGGAAATCTCTTTTTATACACAGATGTAATAATAGAAAAAAAGATCATAAATCACCATTTTGCAATCCCTATAGTGATCATTAATTAGCTAAGAACCACCCATGGAAGCTAAAACCGTTGGATGAGAGGTTGTTGGGAGGAATCTGGTAGACACCACTTAACCAGTTGATTGCTCTTACCCACAATAATGAGCCAGTGGATATCATGTGCTTTCCCCAGTGGTGTACTAAGCACACATCCATGTGCTTCTCTGAAAAAAGAAAGTTCACCCTTCCTCTAATCATGAAGAAGTAATCAAATAAGTGTAAATTGAGAAAAAGTGCAAAATAATTTGTCTTTATGAATGTCAATTTCATAAAGACAAAAAAATAGTCCAGAAAATCTTCATGACTAAGTGCAATGTGTGAGACTCCTTGCTTGGATTCTGGACCTCCCCCCTCCCCCACCAAAGGCTTTTAATAGATATAAAGGGCATTATTGGGACAACTGAAGAAATCTGAACTTGTGCAATATTAGGTAATATTATTATATCAATAGTATCAATAATACTGTATCAATTTCCTGAGTTTAGTGGTTGTATTGTTGTTGACTAAAAGATTACCTTTGATCTAAGGAAATGATGAATGATAAATTATTTGATTATGTACCATGATGTCTATGACTAACTCCCAAATGGTTCCAGGGGGAAAATGGCAGAAACTATAACAATAGAAAAAGATAAAGATAGAGAAAACACATGGAAAATTGTTAACTACCCTGTCAAGGTAAAGTGTCTGTTTGTGTTTATTACATTGTTTTTGAAACTCTTCAGTAGATTTGAAAATTTTTGAGATAAAAATTTACAGGAAAAAAACTGAAAAAAAAAAAGAAGTAAGGAAAGCAGTTGCGTTTGGGCAAGATTGAGAGAAAGGGAGGTGGGCAGAGCACACAATATTCTAGCTCTAGATCTGAGTGGTATTAACCTGACTTTGTGAACATTTATTGAATTGTTACTTTCGTTTTGTGTACTTTCCCCCATGCTGTTCTATAAAAAAGTCGATCTAAAAAAAAAGTCTTTATTCAACTATCTTCCAAATATTATGACTCCCTTTTTTGCCACCAACATGTTCATGCACACACACATATTCACATAAGATCTGGGTGTTGCCTACTATATGCCAGACACTGACAGATGTTCTAGAGAGACAGAAAGAGTGAAAACCTGGTCCCTGTGTCCTGACAGTTCATAGGCCAGTGTGAGGCTACACACACACACACACACATGCACACACAAATATGATGCGATGTGATGTGACATAACATATCATGATAGAGTGATCAAGTAATCAGAATAAACATAGAGGAGAAAGCATTCTTCTCCAAGGTTGTGGAAATTCATAATGTTTTGAAGACTGAAGGATTTTGACAAGAGGAAAAAGTACTCTCTGCTCTGGTTTGGAATCCTGTGTTTACAGGATCCATTAGCAGTTCTGGGGACAACCTTTGGTGATGGGCTCAGAGCTATACAGAGACCTTCAAAGCCAAGAGCTGGACCTATAGCTTTTGCTGAAAGATGCTCCTGCTCCCTAGAGAAAAGTCAGCCTCTGCCAAAACAGGTTTAGAAGGGCCTTTGGTTTAATCGTGAAGAAACTGGGGCTCAGAGAAGTGGAATGATGGGTTGAAAATTAGGTCATAAGTGACAGATCCAGGGCCAGAACCAGGCCATATCCTGCCTTCCTTGGTAGTTGGTTCTTTGCTGCCTCCACTAATACATCAACTTGTGTGGTGTTCCGTTTTATTCTGTAAACTTCTTGAGGGCAGGATTCATCCCATTTTCATCATAGTAGCTTCACACTCATAAGCCTGACATTTTGCAGACAACAGTTGTTTGAGGAATATGTTACAGAGACTCTAACCCACTGATTTTACAGATGGAAGCCCAGTGAAGCTGTAAGATGCCCAGGGTCCTAGTACACTTGCTGAAGGATCTAATTCTAAAAGCCAGTTCTCCTCGCACCTAGTGCTTCCATTACACCAATGCTTTCCCACTTCAGCTATTTGAAGACCACCTTCAGACAATGCCAAACCCACATCTCTCCTTTATCATTAACTGAGTTTTTTAAATTGTGTTATGTTAGTCACCATACAATCTATCATCATTAGTTTTTGATGTTAGTGTTCCATGATTCATTGTTTGTGTACAACACCCAGTGCTCCACGTAATCCGTGCCCTCCTTAATACCCATCACCAGATTCACCCATCCCCCTTCTAAAATCCTCTGTTTGTTTCCTGGAGTCCATAGTCTCTCATGTTTTTTAAGAATTAGCTCACCATTTATTAGTCAAAAGATTTATGATAAAGTAAATCTGTATGTTTTATTTCAAATTGTAAACTAATAACAGATGCCTTCACAGAAAGTAACTTTAAAAATATTTTGGTGGGTTGTTTCCATAATTTGGCTATTGTGGACATTGCTTCTATAAACATTGGAGTGCATGTGCCCCTTCGAACAATTATGTTTATATCCTTTGGATAAATACCTAATAGTGCAATTGCTGGGTTTAGTATAGCTCTACTTTTAACTTTTTGAGGAACCTCTATACTGTTTTTAAGAGTGGCTGCACCAGTTTGCATTCCCACCAACAGTGTAGGAAGGTTCCCCTTTCTCTGCATCCTCTCCAACATCTGTCGTTTCCTGAGTTGTTGATTTTAGCCATTCTGACTGGTGTGAGGTGGTATCTCACTATGGTTTTGATTTGTATTTCCCTGATGCCGAGTGATGTTGAGTATCTGTCATGTATCTGTTGGTCATTTGTATATCTTCCTTGGAGAAATATCTGTTTGTATCTTCTGCCAATTTCTTGACTGGATTTTTTGTTTTTTGCGTGTTGAGTTTGATAAATTCTACAGATAAATATAGGGGAAGGAAAGGAAAAATAAAATGAAAACAGAGAAAGGGACAAGCCATAAGAGACTCTTAACTCTAGGAAAAAAACTGAGGGGGGCTGGCGGGGAGGTGTGTAGGGGATTGGATAACTAGGTGATGGGGATTATGAAGGGCACTTGAAGTAATGAGAACAGGATGTTATCTGCAACTGATGAATCACTAAATTCTATCTCTGAAAATAGTAATGAAGTACATGCTAATTTGAAGTTTAAATAAATAAATAAATAAATTTGGTGAGGGAAACACTATTGTTAAATCATAGCTATAACTGATTCTGAATATAGAGCTTATTATCATTCAGAAAAAGAGTTGGAAAATTTTAGAGAGCTGTCAAAGACATTTCCTCTGACAAAAATGTAAATGGAAGATGATTTTAAAGAGAACAGCTTTCTTCTTCTTGACCCAATGTTATTTAATGTCGTGTCCCCATACCCCGTAAAACCATTGCCTATGTGAACAGCAGTGTTAAGTCTTGAGTCCATTAACTGGGAAACAGTTCAATATCCACCCAACACTGCACTGCCCATACTTAATGTGTTAAATCTCTGGACTGGTAAGATTATAAAAAGTTCCAAAGAAAGAGGGAGATGATAATATATGGCAGCACACATTAAATTCTGATGATGACACTACTTGAAAAGAAATCCGTGGATGACGAAACTTTGCCAGGCTCTGTTCAACCTCGGTCTTGAAAAAGAAAAGACTAGAACATCTCTGAAGCTCTCCGGACAGGACTTTGCTGTGGTGGCCCTATTGCAGGGGGTCCGACAGTTGGCAGGGGGATTTGTGAGGGTTTCTTAACTTGGATCCTGCTCTGATTGCCTTCGTCCTTGTAACCTACAGGGATTTATTTTCTCACAACAGGCATATACACAGTGGGGGAATTTCAGTGGAACCAAGAGAGGTCCAAACACAATGCCAATCTGAGCCACAGTAAACACCCCCCTTCAATCTCACAAAGAGGAAGTTGCGGGAAAGGGAAGCTGGTTCTTGTAAATGATTTCCTACATGCCTCTTAAGAAGAGCTCAGGCTGCTGTAAAACTCGTCCACTAACTGTGCAAAGTTTTGGCAGGGCTTTTGGTACATAAGACCCTGGTTATTCAGGAAAGCAGCTTTCCAGAACCTTCACTAATCCCCAGATTTATAATGGCTGACTGACCTATCATTTTGCCCACAGAATGTAATAAAAGCTGTGAAAAGTGCAAGTAGTGTTTCTGGAGCCTGCATGGGACTGACACCAGGGCAAGGATTACAGAACCACCGTGGGATGGTGGCTGGGTGTCCCCTCTCCCATAGCATCCTCATGGAGAAGGTTCAGTCCATGCCTTCTCACAAACACAGATTTAGACAGGACCTCCACCCTGGGTCACTGGAGACCCCTCTCAAACAACTAGAACTAAGACTGTTCCAAGCAGCATATGTTTATTGAGGTAAGTTTCACCACGTGCCAGACACTGGCAAAGGGGGTTACAGGCCATTGCCTTCATTCCAAGGCAACCCCTGAAGTGGGCACTAGCATCATCCCTATTTTAAAGATAAGAGAATTGGGGTGCCTGAGTGACTCAGTTGGTTAAGCGTCCAACTCGTGATTTTGGCTCAGGTCATGATCTCAGGGTTTTGAGATCGAATCTGGTATTGGGTCCATGCCAGGTGTGGAGACTGCTTATGATTCTCTCCCTCACCCTCTGCCCCTCCCCCACCTCTCTTTAAAAAAAAAAAAGGATAAGAAAACTGAGGAGGCTTAGTTGGGACTGTACATGGCAGAAGGGACATTCCAACCCAGTCAGTCCCTCTCGAGATTAGTCACAGTCCTGTCCCGCCCATATCATAAGTGCCCACTCACTGTTATGCTTGCCTCTCCTCTTTATCTCTAAGGCCCAGGTCAAATGAATTGCTCCTTCCCCTGCCCTCCAGAGGCCTTTGTTTATATACGTTAATTTCTTAGGTACTGTTAATTGATTTTTTCATATGACACAAATTTATTAAGTAACTTTATAGATACCAAGGACACATGAGCCAAAAATAAATAAAACCAGGAAGGGATGGAGGTGTGGTCATAAAATCATAAAAGGACAATACATGGGATCTTTGTGTTCTGTATGTAACTTGACTGTGGTGTTGGGTTCACAAACCAGCACTGGTGAGAAGACTTGATAGAACTAAATACACACACATACATATTCACATACACACACATACAATGAGTACAACTAAAATTCAGGAAATCTGAAAAAGATCAGTGGATTGTATCCATGTCCATAGTCTGATTGTGATATTGTCTACAGTTTTGCAAAATGTTACCATTGGGGGAAACTGGGTAAAAGGTACAGGAGATCTCTGTATTATCTCTTACAACTGTGTATTCTTTACATTTCTCTATAATCTATAATTATCTCATAAAATACTCAATTAAAAAAAGAAAGAAACTCATGCTATCTAATAGGATAAATGCAATAGAAGAGGCACAGGTCTAATGGCAGGGATGACTCAGCTGTGTACATACTTACCCTACCCACTAAACAGCGGTATCAGGTAGGGGTGGGGACCGTGTCTTTTATAAATACCACAGCCATAGGGAAAAAATAGCCAAGTAAGTAGAGCTCCCTTTCTCATACCCCCTGATCCCCAGTTCTCACACTTGACTATATTCTATGGTACCTGACCCCCATCTCGAGATGGTACCTGACTCTAATCTCAAGATGTCCAATGTCCTACTGATATTTTCCTTTCCCTGCACATCAACCAACAAGGGAAGCTCTCAATACCATGTTCCCAATTCACGTATAAATGACAGAGGTAGCCTGGGGCAGTGGAAACAAGGGACAGTAAAGGGACTCCAAGCCCTAGAAAGTGGAGACCCAATTTTTTATTTACCAGTTTAAGCCCTCCTTGACTCAGGCTTCCTTTCTAGAAATGGGAAGAAGTAGTCATATTTTGACACCTGTCTCTCAGAGTTGATATGAGCTCTGGCAGGTAGGAAGTACCTGGCACCCTGGAAAATATACATGATCTGGAATCAGAAGAATTGAGTTCAAATCTTAGTTCCACTACTTGCTACGTGTGGTTGTGGATAACTTGCTTAAGCTCTCCTGTATCCAGTGTCTTCAATTACAAATAGTGATAAAACTTGTTATCCTTCCTCATGTCTCTCTGAGAGCACTTGAAATCCCCAGATCACCAAGAAAAGATATGCCCAGCCCTGCCCAATTCATCACTGTTTCCCCAGTACTTTGCATAGACATGGTGCAGAGTACTTATTAAATATGTGTTGAGGGGCACCTAGTAGGCTCAGTCATTAAGCATTTGCCTTCAGCTCAGGTCATGATACTGGGGTCCTGGGATTGAGCCCTGCATCAGGCTCCCTGCTCGGTGGGAAGCCTATTTCTCCCTCTCTCACTCCCTCTGCTTGTGTTCCCTCTCTCGTTGTGTCTCTGTCAAATAAATAAATAAAATATTTAAATATGTATATATCTACATATATGCTGAATAGATGAATGGAAGAATTAAATCATGGGCCTCTAGTGAAATGTCTTATTGGTTCCAACCAGCTCTTAGTGCTTCTCAAGCCAAGACCCTGGGACCTTCTAGAAGATCTCTATCCAGGATCTCCTCATGGCCCATCTTTTAACTCCCTTTCTTACGGCCACAGGTAAATTCTAAACTCAGCCAGTCATTGCACTGGCATTGAGTCATCCTCCATTTCCCTCAGAAACACCCTGCCTGCATATGCATCACTCTCTACAGCTTGCTGTTCTCAAGAGTGAGTCAGTTCAAGTGAATGATGATTGCGGTAAGCAGGACCCAGCAAATTAGTCTTATTCAACAACTGAAAGGAGATACACATAAAAGAATACCATTTCCCTGTCATTATCCTCATATCCCAGATGTATCAATTACATTTCTTAGTTGCAAATTACAGAACCACCCCCACTAGATTAAATAGAAAAGGAACAACAGTTTCCAGATTTTCAGGGGCACCCAGAGAACCAGACTGGAAGACAAGAAAGCAGGAAGCAATGCCTATCTCACACCACAGACAGCCCCTAGGAGACCCCAGTTCTAAACACAGAAGCTTCAGCTTATCCAACACACTGGAAACAAGAGGATGCTGCTAGAGATCCTCTAGCACTGCCCTCCCTGAGAAAGCAGTTCTATTTGCCCTTTTCCTCACCAAAATTTTCTAGACTGCACCTGCTTATTTGTATCACTGACTTTCAATTCAGAACCTCAAATGCAAGCATCTGACTGTTGCAGCCTGGTCACATGCTTGCATCCTTGCCGCAAAAAAAGCTGGGAAGGCAAGTTTACAGTTTTTACTTGGAAAGAATTTACAGACGGGAAAGGAAGTTGAAAGATGTAGAGCAGTCAAAAAGAAAAACAAAGTTCCATTTTACCAGCACTAAAAAAAACTTGCATGAATCACTGCCCGGCTACTGTGATATTAGTTCATCCAAGAATCATTTTTGCTCCAAAAAATTAAACATCTTGGAATATTCATGCTTTTGTATATAAGAGTAAGCATTTATCAAGAATCTGTTGAGAAACTATGATGAGAAAACTTTTTTCCAAATTTTATTAAGAGGTAATTTACAAATTAACAAAATCCTTGATTCATATTCAAATGTTAATGGAGGAATTAATACTACTGTCTAACACCTATCATCATTTGTAGCAATTATATAAATAAAACCATTCGTTACTCATGATACACACATTGCCCCTATTTCCAGAAAAAAAAAGGGTAAAAAGAAATATTAGACAAAAACTTTGGGTAGAAACACAGTGATGTACAGAGGTATAAGAGAGCAGTTAATAAAGCTTCATAAAGAACAAATCCTGTCAAACGAATCTAATTCAGTTCTCTTACCAAGACAAATGTGGAACATCTAGAAGAAGCAATAAAAGTCATCTATTTTTATTTTGTCATGGTTTGGGATTCTACCTTGAATAATGTGGGCATCAGTAAAGTAATACACTATCAGTCAGCCCACCCAGCTCTTAACCAGAAATACAATTTTTTTTTATTTTTTTATTTTTTTTTATTTTTTACAAACATATATATATTTTTTCCCCAGGGGTACAGGTCTGTGAATCGCCAGGTTTACACACTTCACAGCACTCACCATAGCACATACCCTCCTCAATGTCCATAACCCCACTCCCCCTCTCCCAACCCCCTCCCCCCAGCAACCCTCAGTTTGTTTTGTGAGATTAAGAGTCACTTATGGTTTGTCTCCCTCCCAATCCCATCTTGCTTCATTTACTCTTCTCCTACCCCCTTAACCCCCCATGTTGCATCTCCTCTCCCTCATATCAGGGAGATCATATGATAGTTGTCTTTCTCTGATTGACTTATTTCACTAAGCATGATACCCTCTAGAAATACAATTTTTGAGAAAAGCATTAAAGTAAGATTTCTACTAAGACAAATGGTGCTTTCACAAAAGCCACTTTAAAGATTTTTTATTAAAATACAGATTATCTTTTACAATCAAAGCCAAAAATCCAGTTTAACAAATAAAACTTTGGTTGCCCTTTGGATATTTAAATAAAGGAGGGTTATTTCTACCCATGAGGCCTTGTCACTGAAAGGTAACTTGATTTCCCCAAAGGATTAGAACAGTTCTGACTGTCGCTGACATAGTAAAAAGAACACTTTTTCATTCAGCCTCATACCTCCCCTGACAAAATAGATTCACTATTGGAGCTGATTTGTCCAATCATTCAGCCAAGCCATTGTGCTCCAAAATGAGATTTGCTGTTGATGCTTCTTGACCTGACTCACCTCCGTGATATAAAATTAGGTCCCCCAGACACTCATCTTTTTCACTGCCTGCCATTTGCTGATTATCTAAGATCAAAGGCAAATTGCAAAACTTCTCTATGTTCCAGATTTCTTACCAGTCAAAGGGGAAAAATATGGTATCTACTTCATAAAACCCATGAATATTAAAGAAATTAAGACTTATAAAGTACTCAGAATAGTGTCTGGCACACAGTATATGTTCAACAAATGTTGGGATCCCAGTGTGGGGGGATTTATCCCCATAAATTCAAAATATTTCTGATTTTAGGAGAGGAAGTATTAAATAATTTCTCATTAGAGTTTAGGCAAGCATTCATAGCAAAACTTGTGACCATTCATATTAACTGGATAAAGACAATAAGCACCCTCATGTCAGGTTCTACAACAAAGATTGTGAGCCAAAACTGGAGAAAACTGCCAGATTTTGGAGCTGTACGGATTTAGGAATTGTGAATATGGGATTGTGGGCCAGGTAGTGACTATTTACAGCTTATATTCTGTACAATTTGCCTTATTCCATTTCTATTCTGTAGCCTAGAGTCTTCTAGATCTCTTGGGTTTCTGATCCAACCCCATATTGCCTTTTTACGGTCTTGACCTAATAGTTGGCAAGACTTCCCTCCCCAACCATAACCTGAACTTACATCCCACCAGTCTAGCCCTCCTTGTGATGATCTCCCAGAGCTGGCCCCAGCTCAGCATTCCTGCAGTGTACACTCTGGTCCCCATGCACAGAATCAGACAAAATGAATGGGCTGACAATTTCCAAGACATATGGACACAGCTCTTGTCCCAAAACCCAGAAGAAAGTAGGTCATCCAGATTACTAAACATAGTACTAACCTACCTTCAGGGGGAAGTCATGCAAAGAACATTTAATGAAGTGACAAGGCAAATTCTAACTTGCAGAAATATATGACTGGCATCCCAAGTCTGAGAACATACCCAAAGCCTCCACCAGCTGTCACCCTACCACCCTAGCAAACTCTAACACTTAGCTGTTGAAGTCCTACCCTGGGTGTTGATTTATACCATATTGTGTTATAACTGCTGACTGCCAGAACTATGTGGCAATAATAAGAAGTCAGTGGGAATTTGAACACCTTTTCGCCCCCCCGCCCCCCCGCCGTGAGAGCTGGGCTGAGGGAGCTTCATCATGGATATGTGACCTATGTAGTTGCACTGGGAGTCATACTCTTAGACAAGCCCCATGCTGACTTCATTGCTCTGGTTTTGAGCATCTTGAAATTCTTGAAATTCTCAATCATTTTTGAGCAAGGGATCTTATATTTTCTCTTGGAATAGACCCCACAAATAATGTACCTGATCCTGGAGTTTATGTTTCTAAGGATAACATTCTATTATTTTCAGAGAGGGCATTCCAGTGTGTTGGAAAACCAGACAACCCTATAGGTTAATGTTTTCCAAGGAAGAGGAGATACACTCTGGAGTTTGGGCAAAACCATCCTTTGCAATGTAGAAAAGAAATATTAAAATTTCAATTTACATATATTTTTTCTCACCATTGCTCAGCTTTATTTTTGAATACTGTCTCTGTTCCTTTACTCCTTCTATTTCATAGTAATGGAATCAATTTTTAGCTAGGCTTATAGACACAGAAGTTGCAAGATTACATTTCCCAGCATCCCTTGAAGCCTGGTGCCTTGAAGCTGAATGTGGCTATGTTATACTTAGCTAGTAAGATGGTCATGAATGTGATGTTGTAACCAAGCTCCATCCTTAAACACAAGGGTCATGCTGCGCCATCTTTTCCCCCATTCTGCCACTTGGAACATGGATAATTCAGCAGACCCTGAGATGAGTATAACACTTTCAGAATATAAGAGCTACAAGGAAGACAAACGCAGGGTCTTTGGGCACATTCATGGAGCAGAGCTATCTCAGCCCTGGACTGCCTCCTTCCTGACTATTCCATGAAACAGAAGCCCATTTCTATCTGTACAAGCCACCATTCTTAGTCTATTACACACAGACAAGCCAATATCCTAACTAATATATTAATACCTTAAAAGAAGAATGTAATTTCTTAATAACAAATAACAGTAATGGAGCATATAACTAAAACAATCTAAAGATTTCACTTCTAGAGAATTGAACTTTAGACATCCCACTGCATTTTAGATCAAAGTCAAAAGTTTATCTTATATAAACAAATAGGCATACAAAAAAACAAAGAAACAACCTAAAAAGCACATTACACAGTCCTTTCAGTTTTGACAGTAGCTGTGAGAGAACAGTTAGCAGAACTGAGAGGAAAGAACAGGTGCCTGCATTATCTAATTGCCTTTCTTGTCCAGTGTTCCTCATCAAAACCATAAGACACAGAAAATAATTCGTGTGACTTTCTCAATTCTCCTGGGGATGTCATAGAACTAGTACCATTTTGGTCACATAGCAGAAAAAATACTTTATACATGATGACTGCCTCTGAGCACCAGGTCTTCATCCTTTCATGGTAGCCTGATTGAGTGTCTTGATTAGTTGAACATTCTATTTAACTGAATGTTTTCACTTTCTTAATCTCAAATTTAAGTTTCCTCATGTGTAAAATAGGGGTGATAATAGTTCATACCTTATGGGTGGGAAAATTAAAAGAAATGGATGGGTAGTGCTCAGCATAGGACCTGGCATGCGTTAAGTGTTCCACAAGGGTTATCACCTCTCATCATCACCATCATCATCATCACCACGACCATCACCATCATCATTACCATCATCATCATCATCACCACCACCACCACAACCACCACCACCATCACCATCATCACTACCATCATCATTATTATGCCTAGATATCTGATTTTTTAAAAAATATAAAATAATAGATTAGGCTTCTCCTAATCACAATTCATCATTTTCTGCCCTTAGGAGTATTTTCAGAATTTTGCCAGACCTTAGGGAGGTCTGGTATTAAGCTGAAACAGAGGAAGTTGCCTGTATTGAATTATATTTGACTGATTCAAATGGCAACTGCTCAGCTACTCTTGAAGCAGAGCCAGTTTCTACAATTGACAGTTACCATATGCTGCCTGGACATTTTTATTTTACATAAAGAATAGATGGAAAACAAATCCTCTCTGCAAGGAAGCCCAGCCTGACCCAGTAAAGGCAGGAAGGAACTCCAGGGGATAAGACAAGGTAGATGGTGCTGGTGTGGGAAATAACCTCTAAGGACCAACATCCTTTTCCATGCTTTGTACCCTGCCGGGCTGGACCACTGTGCCCCATACCCTCTCCCAGCCCCCAGCCTCTGCACAGCTGAGACTTTCAGGGCCACTCTCTAGTTGCCTCAGGAGTCCCTGCTCATCTTTCAACCACCAGCTCTAGTGAGAAGGGTTCTCTCCACCTGCACACCCCCTCAGTCCACTCAGGGTCCTTGTGCCACCTCTTGAGCAGTATTCCATGGGAGCACATCCACTCTGAATTGCCACTCCTGTTGGTCACCATGTGTCTCCCCCTGAATGAGAGCCCCTCATAGGGATAAGCCTGAGTTTTATCCCATGTCTGGCACTGAAGGGGTACTTGTGAAATATCTGTTGAACTGAAAAGAAGCTAGTCCCGCACTCTGCTTTTAGGCAGGGCTCTCTCTAAGAGATACACTCATCATTGAGGGTGCAGCCACTCCAAAGCACGGTCACTTCACTTTCTCAGAAACTGCTTCCAACAGTCAGTAACCCCTTCACTCAACAGAGTTCATTCTTCAGCTCTCTTCTAAATACTTTCTGCTCTGTTCCCAGATTATTCCATGAGTTTTAAATGCCTCCACTTGAGCTGAACTTCCAGCTTCCACAATGTAAACTCCTCTTGGTCCTTAATAGCCCCTGACACAAATATGAATTGAAACTAGAGAGTTTTGGCCTCAGCCTTCTCATTTCTGGGATTTCGTCCTAAAGTGGGATTGCAAAAGTTTGCAAATGGGCAAAGTTGAATATAAAAGGATGTTTATTACAGAATTATTACATTAGTCAAAAATGGAAAATAACTCGACCAATGAGAGGAGTAAGATGGTGGAGGAGCAGGAGATCAAGATATCATTGGTCCCAGGAGATGGTTATCAAACCATCCCAGCTAGATGGTTATCAAACTATTCTGAACACCTACAAACTCAACAGGAGATAAAAGAGAGGAAGAGCAGCAATTCTAGGAAGAGAAAATCTAACACTTTCTAGAAGGTAGGTTGTGTGGAGAAGTGAATCCAAAGCAATGGGAAGATAGACATGGTGGGGAGGGGCTGGATCCCAGCAAGCAGTAGATCAGCAAAGCACAAAATCAGAACCTTTAGAAGTCTGCTCCACTGAGGGACATAACTCCAGAGACTAAATGGGGAGTAGAGTCCTCGCAGGGACAGTGTGGTCTCAGGACCTGCAGGGTCACAGAAAGACCAGGGGTGCCTGAGTGCAGCAGAGCTCCCAGGTATTGGAGTGGGGAAGCCAGCTTCAGAGATGGAGCCGAGGAGTGCACTCTCAGCTCAGGGTTACCTTAAACCATGATTTGAGGCATGGTCGGGCCACTGCTCTTCAAGCAGGGACCCCACAAGCAGCAGATCCAGAACACTCACCTTTCTCCTCGGGGAGGAGTGGCACGTGAGCACAGGAGGAATCTACTGGGTCTGGAGACTCCAAACAAGGTTGAGCGTCAGAGATAGAAATGCTTGGTCACAGGCTGGGTGAGCTTGGAGCATGGCCAGAGACCAGGGAGATGGAAGGGAATGACTGCTTTTTTCTGAGGGTGCACTGAGGAGTGGGGCTCTGAGCTCTCAGTTCCTCTAAGGCTGGAGATTAGGAGGCCGCCATCTTCATTCCCATCCTCCAAAGCTCTACAGAAAGTGTTCAAGAAACAAAAGCTCCTGAGACCAAAATTTAGCAGATTACTTAGCCAGGCCCCTGGTAAGGGTGTTGCAATTCTGCCTCAAGCAAAGACATTTGAGAATCAGGGCAACAGGCCCCTCCCCCAGAAGATGAGCAAGAATATCCTGCCAAGACCAATTTCATGGAGCAACAAGAACTGCGGAACTCCAGAGCTAGGGGAAAGCAACACATAGAATTCGTGGGTTTTTTCCCCATGATCCTTTAGTCTTTCAAAGTTAAGTGTTTTTAATTTTATTTTTTTCTAATTCTATTTTTTAAATTTTCTTCTTTCCTATTTTAACTTTTTAAAACTATTTTATCTTATCAATACCTTTTAAAAAAAGTTTTTAAATTTTAATTGTTATAGTCATATTTTATCCTTTCATTGTATTTCTTGTATACATATAGGGTTTTTTTTTCTTTAAAATTTTGGGATACAATTTCTTCTAATACACAAAAATATACCCTAAATCTGGCACATAGCTTTGTTCTAGTCTCCAGCCTGATCACATTCTCTCCTCTTTTTATTTCCTTTTTCAACCAACTTCTTATCCTATCAATTCCTCTTTTAGAATTTTTTTTAAATTTTCATCTTTTAGTCATATTCCATCCCTTCATCATGTTTACCCTTATTTTTTTTCAACTTAGTATTTTTTTTTTCAGCGTAACAGTATTCAATATTTTTGCACCACACCCAGTGCTCCATGCAATCCGTGCCCTCTCCAATACCCACCACCTGGTTCCCCCAACCTCCCACCCCCAGGCCCTTCAAAACCCTCAGATTGTTTTTCAGAGTCCATAGTCTCTCATGGTTCACCTCCCCTTCCAATTTCCCTCAACTCCCGTCTCCTCTCCATCTCCCCTTGTCCTCCATGTTATTTGTTATGCTCCACAAATAAGTGAAACCATATGATAATTGACTCTCTCTGCTTGACTTATTTCACTCACCATAATCTCTTCCAGTCCCGTCCATGTTGCTACAAAAGTTGGGTATTCATCCTTTCTGATGGAGGGATAATACTCCATAGTGTATATGTACCACATCTTCCTTATTCATTCATCCATTGAAGGGCATCTTGGTTCTTTCCACAGTTTGGCAACCGTGGCCATTGCTGCTATAAACATTGGGGTACAGATGGCCCTCTTTTCACTACATCTGTATCTTTGGGGAAAATACCCAGTAGTGCAATTGCAGGGTCATAGGGAAGCTCTATTTTTAATTTCTTGAGGAATCTCCACACTGTTCTCCAAAGTGGCTGCACCAACTTGCATTCCCACTAACATTGTAAGAGGGTTCCCCTTTCTCCACATCCTCTCCAACACATGTTGTTTCCTGTCTTGCTAATTTTTGGCCATTCTAACTGGTGTAAGGTGGTATCTCTATGTGGTTTTAATTTGAATCTCCCTGATGGCTACTGATGATGAACATTTTTTCATATGTCTGATAGCCATTTGTATGTCATCATTGAAGAAGTGTCTGTTCATATCTTCTGCCCATTTTTTGATATGATTATCTGTTTTGTGTGTGTTGAGTTTGAGGAGTTCTTTATAGATCCTGGATATCAACCTTTTGTCTGTACTGTCATTTGCAAATATCTTCTCCCATTCCGTGGGTTGCCTCTTTGTTTTTTTGACTGTTTCCTTTGCTGTGCAGAAGCTTTTGATTTTGATGAAGTCCCAAAAGTTCATCTTCACTTTTGTTTCCTTTGCCTTTGGAGACATATCTTGAAAGAAGTTGCTGTGGCTGATATCGAAGAGGTTACTGCCTATGTTCTCCTCTAGGATTCTGATGGATTCCTGTTTCACGTTGAGGTCTTTTATCCATTTTGAGTTTATCTTTGTGTATGGTGTAAGAGAATGGTGGAGTTTCATTCTTCTGCATATAGCTGCCCAGTTTTCCCAGCACCATTTATTGAAGAGACTGTCTTTTTTTCCACTGGATATTTTTTCCTGTTTTGTCGAAGATTAACTGACCATAGAGTTGAGGGTCCATATCTGGGCTCTCTACTCTGTTCCACTGGTCTATGTGTCTATGCCAGTACCATGCTGTCTTGGTGATCACGGCTTCGTAGTAAAGCTTGAAATCAGGTAATGTGATGCCCCCAGTTTTATTTTTGTTTTTTAACATTTCCTTAGCAATTCAGGGTCTCTTCTGATTCCATACAAATTTTAGGATTATTTGCTCCAGCTCTTTGAAAAATACTGGTGGAATTTTTATCGGAATGGCATTAAAAGTATACATTGATCTAGGCAGTATAGACATTTTAACAATGTTTATTCTTCCAATCCAAGAGCATGGAATGATCTTCCATCTTTCTGTGTCTTCTTCAATTTCTTTCATGAGTGTTCTGTAGCTCCTCGAATATAGTTCCTTTACCTCTTTGGTTAGGTTTATTCCCACTATCTTATGGTTCTTGGTGTTATAATAAATGGAATAGATTCTCTAATTTCCCTTTCTGTATTTTCATTGTTAGTGTATAAGAAAGCCACTGATTTCTGTATGTTTACCCTTATTTTTGTATATATATAAGTTTTTCTTTCTTTAAAATTTTGGGAAGTAGTTTCTTCTAACAGGCCAAAATACTCCCAAAATCAAGTGTGTGGCTTTGTTCTATTCACCAGTCTTTTATATATATATATTTTTTTTTCTTTTTTCCCCCTTTTCTCCTCCCCTTGCCCCTGGTTTTGGGTCTCTTCTGTTTGGTTAGTGCATATTTTTCTGGGGTCGTTGCTACCCTTTTAGTATTTTGTACTCTCATTTATCTATTCCTATCTGGATAAAATGATGAAGCAGAAAAATGTACCCTCCCCCCACCAAAAAAACAAGAAGCAGTACCGACGGCTAGGGACCTAATCAATATGGACATTAATAATACATCAGAACTAGAGTTCAGAATAATGATTATCAAGGTGCTAGCTGGCTCAAAAAAAGCATGGAAGGTATTAGAGAATCCCTTTCTGGAGAAATAGAAGAACTAAAATCTATCCATGTTGAACTATAAATGAGATGCAATCAAAAATGGATGCTCTTACTGTTAGCATAAATGAGGCAAAAGACAGAATTAGTGATATAGAAGACCAAGTGATAGAGAATAAAGAAATTGAGCAAAAGAGAGACAAACAACTACTAGGCCACGAGGGGAGAATTTGAGAGATAAGTAATACCATAAGATGAAACAATATTAGAATAATTGGACTTCCAGAAGAAGAAGAAAGAGAGAGAGGGGCAGAAGGTATATTGGAGAAAATTATAGCAGAGAATTTCCCTAATTTGGTGAAGGAAACAAGCATCAACATCCAGGAAGCACAGAGAATCCCCCTCAAAAGCAATAAAAATAGGTCCACACCTCGTCATCTAATAGTAAAAGTTACAACTTTCTGTGACAAAGAGAAAATCCCAAAAGCAGCTCAGGACAAGAGGTCTATAACATACAATGGTAAAAACATTTGATTGGCAGCAGACCTATCCACAGAGACCTGGCAGACCAGAAAAGACTGGCATGATATATTCAGAGCACTAAATGAGAAAAATATGCAGCCAAGAATATACTATATCCAGCTAGGCTGTCATTGGAAAATAGAAGGAGAGATAAAAGTCTTCCAGGACAAACAAAAATTAAAAGAATTTGCAAACACCAAACCAGCCCTCCAGGGAATATTGAAACGGATCCTCTAAGCAAAGAGAGAGCTTAAAAGTAACAGACCAGAAAGGAACAGAGACAATATACAGTAACAGTCACCTTACAGGCAAGACAATGGCACTAAATTCATATCTTTCAATAGTTACCCTGAATGTAAATGGGCTAAATGTCCCAATCAAAAGACACAGGGTATCAGAATGGATTAAAAAAATAAGACTCATCAATATGCTGCCTACAAGAAATTCATGTTAGACCCAAAGACACCTCCAGATTTAAATTGAGTTGGGAAAACAATTTACCATGCTAATGGACATTAAAAAAAAAAAGCTGGGGTGGCAATCCTTATATCAGATAAATTAGATTTTAGGCCAAAGACTATAATAAGAGATGAGGACAGACATTATATCACATTTAAAAGGTCTGCCCAACATGAAGAACTAACAATTGAAAATATCTATGTCCTTAAGATGGGAGCAGACAATTCTATAAACCAATTCATAACAAAATCAAAGAAACACATCGACAATAATACAATAATAGTAGGGGACTTTAATAGCCCCCTTACTGAAATGAACAGATCATCTAAGCAAAAGATCAACAAGGAAATAAAGGCTTTAAATGACACACTGGACCAGATGGACATCACAGATACATTTAAACATTCCATCCCAAAACAACAGAATATACATTCTCCTCTAGTGCACATGGAACATTCTCCAGAATAGATCACGTCCTGCGTCACAAAGCAGGTCTCAACTGGTACCAAAAGATTGGGATCATTCCCTGCATATTTTCAGACCACAATATTCTGAAACTAGAACTCAATCACAAGAGGAAAGTTGGAAAGAACTCAAATACATGGAGGCTAAAGAGTATGCTACTAAAGAATGAATAGGTCAAGCAGGAAATTAAAGAACTAAAAAAATTCATGAAAATGAAAACAGAACTGTTCAAAATCTTTGGGATACAGCAAAGGCAGTCCTGAGAGGAAGGTATATAGTTATAAAAGCCTTTCTCAAGAAACAAGAAAGGTGTCAAGTACACGACCTAACACTACACCCAAAGGAGCTGGAGAAAGAACAGCAAGGAAAGCCTAAACCCAGCAGGAGAAGAGAAATGATAAAGATCAGAGCAGAAATCAAATAAATAGAAATCAAAAGAACAGTAGAACACATCAATGAAACTAGGAGCTGGTTCTTTAAAATAATTAATAAGATTGATAAATCCCTGGCCAGACTTATCAAAAAGAAAAAAGAAAGGACCCAAATTAATAAAATCATGAATGAAAGAGGAGAGATCACTACCAACGCCAAAGAAATATAAACAATTATAAGAACACATTATGAGCAGTGCACCTGGGAGGCTCAGTATGTTAAGCCTCTGCCTTTGGCTCAGGTCATGATCTCAGGGTCCTGGGATTGAGCCCCACATTGGGCTCTCTCTTCAGCGGGGAGCCTGCTTCCCCCTCTCTCTCTCCCTGCCTCTCTGCCTACTTGTGATTTCTCTCTGTCAAATAAATAAATAAAAATCTTAAAAGAAAAGAAGAAGAAGAAGAAGAACACATTATGAGCAACCATACACTAACAAATTTGATAATCTGGAAGAAATGGATGCATCCTAGAGACATATAAACTATCAAAACTGAACCAGGAAGAAATAGAAAACCTGAACAGACCCATACCCAGTAAGGAGATTGAAACAGTCATCAAAAATATTCCAACAATCAAGAGCCCAGGGCCAGATGGCTTCCCAGAGGAATTCTACTAAACATTTAGAGAAGAACTAATATCAGTTCTCCTGAAACTCTTCCAAAAAATAGAAATGGAAGGAAAACTTCCAAACTCATTTTATGAGGCCAGCATTACCTTGATCCCCAAACCAGACAAAGACCCCATCAAAAATGAGAATTACAGACCAATATCCTTGATGAACATGGATACAAAAATTCTCACCAACATACTAGCCAATAGGATCCAACAGTACATTAAAAGGATTATTCACCACGACCAAATGGGATTTATTCCTGGGCTGCAAGGTTGGTTCAACACTTGCAAATCAATGTGATACAATACATTAATAAAAGAAAGAACAAGAACCATATGATACTCTCAGTAGATGCTGAAAAAGCATTTGACAAAGTACAGCATCCTTTCTTGATCAAAACTCTTCACAGTGTAGGGATAGAGGGTACACACCTCAATATCATCAAAGCCATCTATGAAAAACCCACAGTGAATATCATCCTCAATGGGGAAAAACTGACAGCTTTTCCCCTAAGATCAGGAACATGGCAGGGCTGCCCACTATCACCACTGCTATTCAACATAGTACTAGAAGTCCTAGCCTCATCAATCAGACAACAAAAAGAAATAAAAGGCATCCAAATCAGTAAAGAAGAAGTCAAACTCTTACTCTCTTCTGATGATGCAATACTTTATGTGGAAAACCCAGAATACTCCTCTCCAAAACTGCTAGAACTCATACAGGAATACAATAAAGTGTCAGGATATAAAATAAATGCACAGAAATCAGTTGCATTCTATACACCAAAAGCAAGACAGAAGAAAGAGAAATTAAGGAGTTGACCCTATTTATAATTACACCCAAAACCATAAGATAACTAGGGATAAACCTAGCCAAAGGAGCAAGGAAACTGTACTCAGACAACTATAAAGTATTCAGGAAAGAAATTAAGGAAGACACAAAGAAATGGAAAAATATTCCATGTTCATGGAATGGAAGAACAAATATTGTGAAAATATCTATGCTACCTAAAGCAACCTACACATTTAATGCAATCCTTATCAAAATACCATCTATTTTTTCCAAGAAATGAAACAAATAATCCTAAAATTTATATGGAACCAGAAAAGATCCTGAATAGCCAGAGGAATGTTGAAAAAGAAAATAAAAGTTGGTGGCATCACAATTCCAGACTTCAAGCTCTATTGCAAAGCTGTAATCATCAAGATAGTATGGTACTGATACAAAAACAGACACGTAGATCAATGGAACAGAATAGAGAGCCCAGAACTGGACCCTCAACTCTATGGTCAACTAATCTTTAACAAAGCAGGAAAGAATGTCCAGTGGAAAAAAGACTGTCTCTTCAACAATTGGTGTTGGGAAAATTGGACAGCCACACGCAGAAGAACGAAACTGAACCATTTCCTTACACCACACAGAAAAATGGACTCAAAATGGATGAAAGACCTCAATGTGAAACAGAAATCCATCAAAATTCTTGAGGAGAACATAGGCAGCAATCTCTTCAACCTCAGCTGCAGCAACTTCTTCATAGAAACATAGTCAAAGGCAAGGAAGCAAGGGCAAAAATGAACTATTGGGACTTCATCAAGATCAAAAGCTTTTGCACAACAAGGAAACAGTCAACAAAACCAAAAGACAACTGACAGAATGGGAGAAGATATTTGAAAATGATGTATCAGATAAAGGGCTAGTATCCAAAATCTATAAAAACTTATCAAACTCAACACCCAAAGAAAAAAAATCCAATCAAGAAATGGGCAGAAGACATGAACAGACATTTTGGCAAAGATTTCCAAATGTCCAACAGACACATGAAAAAGTGATAAACATCACTCAGCATCAGGGAAATACAAATCAAAACCACAGTGAGATACCACCTCACACCAGTCAGAATCGCTAAAATTAACAAGTTAGGAAATGACAGATTTCGGCAAGGATATGGAGAAAGGGAAACCCTCCTACACTGTTAGTGGGAACACAAGCTGGTGTAGCCACTCGGGAAAACAGTATGGAGGTTCCTCAAAAAGTTGAAAATAGAACTACCCTATGACCCAGCAATTGCACTTCTGGGTATTTACCCTAAAGATACAAATGTAGTGATCCAAAGGGGCATGTGCACCCAAATGTTCATAGCAGCAATGTCCACAATAGCCAAACTATGGAAAGAACCTAGATGTCCATCAACAGATGAATGGATAAAGAAGAGGTGGTATATATACACAGTGGAATACTATGCAGCCATGAAAAGAAACAAAATCTTGCCATTTGTGATAACATGGATAGAATGAGAGGGTATTATGTTAAGTGAAATAAATCAATCAGAGAAAGACAATTATCATATGATCTCTCTGATATGAAGAATTTCAGAGGCAGGGTGGGGTAAGGAGGGAAAAAATGAAACAAGATGGGATCAGGAGAGAGACAAACTATAAGAGACTCTTAATCTCAAGAAAAAAACTGAGGGTTGCTGGGGGTGGGGGATAGAGATAGGGTGGCAGGGTTATGGACACTGGGGAGGGTATGTGCTGTGGTGAGTGTTGTGAAATGTATAAGCCTGATGATTCACAGACCTGTACCCCTGGGGCAAATAATATATTATATGTTAATTTAAAAATGGGAAATAACTCAAAAACCTATCAGCTAGGGATGAATTAAATAAATTTTGTACATACAATGGGATCCCATGTGCTCATCAACAATGACAGTGCAAGTATGCATTTATTGAATTGAAAAAGTACCACCAGACAATACCTAAACAGAAACTTTAGTAGTTCAGAGAGAAAATGCAGGAAGAGGATTCAACACACAGGATTCTAGAATGCTGTGATGAAATGAACCACAGGGATCACAGCATTTTTTTAATGCTAAATACTTCTTTCCAACCACCCACCTGATAAGAGCACTTTCCGTATATGCTGGTAATGTTCATAGCGAAGTAGGCTGCAGCATAGCACGTATAATATGATGCAGTTTATGTTGAAAAAAATGCATAAAAAGATACCTGAAGGGATTTTTTAAAATATTTTATTTATTTATTTGACAGAGAGAGAGATCACAAGTAAGGCAGAGAGACAGGCAGAGAAAGGAGGAAGCAGGCTTCCCGCTGAGCAGGGAGCCGGATGTGGGACAGTCCCAGGACCCTGAGATCATGACCCGAGCCGAAGACAGAGGCTTAACCCACTGAGCCACCCAGGTGCCCTGAAGGGATTTTTTAAACAAAAAGATTGTCAGGTGGGATTTGGCATTAATTTTATTTATGTTTATATCCTTTTCTATATTGATTTACGTTTTTATAAAGGCTGTGTATTATTTTCCATTCACCCCCAAACTTTAAAGCTCTTTTTGTTTTGGAAAAAACTAGCATGTGGAACAAGGAGGTTCTCACCCATGTGAGAAATTCTGCTCTCCGTCTGCTCACAGCAGAGCCCTCACTCCAGGCACTATTTGTAATGCCACTTAAAACCTTCATCCTAATGAATCCAATCTGCATGAATAAACAAAATCAAATGCCATTGAAAATTATCCTGAGCCTAACTGTGGTAAAGTATCAGGGCAGATGCCTGGAGGGGGAAAAAAAATAATTGCAATGAAGGAGAAAATGCACTAAAATCTTGGAAAAAAAAAAGTGCATGAGACACAACACAACACAAAAGACCAGTTCTAGTCACAAATCCAGAATTGTCTGAATACACACATGTTGTTTAAGTACATTTTTGTTCTCAGCACCAGATAAGATTCTGAGAGGCAAGAAGACTGTCCCTGGCTTCAATCTCTTCATAGTTAAGGCAGAAAGAAAAACAACTGTAAGGAATATTATACAAAGTGTGAAGTTCAGAGAAGACAAGAGTTCTGTGGAATTCAGAGGAGAGAGAGTTTATTTCCACCAGAGGAAATCCAGGAAGACTTCCTGAGGAAGGTGGCCTTGACCCAGATCCTCTTTAGAATATCAGTGGCATTTGTATTTGGAGAGGAAGGGAAATACGCCTCCAGAGAATAACACAGGCCAGTCTTGAAGCAAACATTATTGTCCAAGATATTTGCCAGCAGAATATGCACAGTGGACATTTACTGGCGTTGTCATTTCCAAATGCATCATGGTTTCTCATGTCCCAGCTTTTACTCAAGCTGTTCCTTCTGTCTGGAAGATTCTCCCTAACCTTCACTTCTACTTCCACATTCAAGCCTGTTCTTTCCCATTCATCCTTCACTTCTCAGCTTAGACATACTTTTTCTAAGAAGCCTTCCTTGATTTCCCCAAATGCAGGTGACATATCTTTCCCTACGTGGGCTCTCACAGCACCCTGAGCAGACCTTTATCCCCATACCTATAACACCCAACTCATAATCACCTATGTTGTTATTGATCAATACTTATCTGTAAACACTCTGAGAGAATAATGTGTTTAGATGCATTTTCATGAGCCCAGGAGCTAGTAAAACACTATCCTCATAACAGAAATATTTATCAAATGATTAAAATTTTTAAAATGATTCAGCAGCAATCCTATACCAGAACCCCAAACTCATCCCCAGTCTGAGCTGATGACGTACACATGTAATTCTACCAAATCACTTTGCAGATGAAAAATACAAATGTGTCTAAACCACTTTTATCCAGCTCCAAACAAAATGAAAAGTCAAAGCCAGCTCTGAACCACATGACTAAACCCCAAGGCCACCATGGTCACAAGGGTAGAGTTTGAGTCCCAGAGGAGATTGCTCAGCAAATCTATGAATGAGGACAGTGGACATCATTCTTGCAAAACAACTGGAAAGACCACGTCTGTCGCTTACAAACCAAGATAAGAGAGTCTGAAGCAGAAGGAAATGGCCAGAGAGAAAAATGAAACCAGATTTCAGTTGGCCTAATAGGTCGTCAGTACAATTAAGTAAGGAAAGGCTCTAGTTCCAGAAAAACGAAAGCATTTAATACTAACCCTTTATAGTCCAGCTCAATGAATTAATTGTCTTAATGTTAACAACAGTTATTTCCAGTTGTATTATAAGGGTTTCTTTAAATCTCCATAGCTTCTGTGTTTTCTAAATTTTCTACAATGAATAGTATATATTTTCTCATCAGAAGGGGAACGTGTGTCTCTTAAGCACACCATCTCTCCTGGCCCATAACCTTCACCTACTAAACCCTAAGTCTTAGTTAACTTGAGGATTTTTTAAGGGGGACCCTTGCCCTCAGCTCCCAGCCCTTTAGCTCCAGCCACACCCAAAGAAGCCTTCCTATTAGGAGAAGGAAATATGTTACTTGGCTTTGGATGGTTTCTCCATTCTTCCTCTTCTTATTGGCTCCCCTGGGCTGGAAGCCAGCAAAATCCTGGTGTCTGGCTGTATCTAGATCCTGGACCCAAGCTTCTGAGTTTCAGAGTAATCTGGTGGGTAAGACTATCCACATAGTGTGGCTGAATCAACACTCATCGGTATGCACAGCTGTTCTGAGCATCATGTTACCTATTACAATCAAAGGTGCAAAGGCAGACTATCCCAAGAAGGGTGGATCAGTCTGTCAGGTTTCTTAGCTATGCCCCCTCCCACTCCCTTCAGTGACAGGACCAAGGGCTAAATGCCTTCAGTCTTCAAACTCATGCTCTTCTGAGAATTATATGGTAAGACTATCTCATCTCAAGGAAAACCCGTTAATAAAATCATTTAGTTCACTTGGCTACCTAACAGAACTTTCTGTAATGATGAAGTGTTCCATCATCTAAGCTGATCAATATGGTAGCCACTAACCCATGCGACCACTACTAAACATTTGAAATGTGACTAGTACAACTGAATGGATTATTTTTTTAATTTTATTTTTTATAAACATATATTTTTATCCCCAGGGGTACAGGTCTGTGAATTGCCAGGTTTACACACTTCACAGCACTCACCATAGCACACACCCTCCCCAATGTCCATAACCCCACCCCCCCTCCCAAACCCCCTCCCCCATCAACCCTCAGTTTGTTTTGTGAGATTAAGAGTCACTTATGGTTTGTCTTGGATTTTTTTTTTTTTTAACCACATGTGACTAATGACTACCATTTTGGACACTTTAGTTTAGAATCCCAAAATTTCAGACCTGGAAAGAACCCAAGAAATCAACTGGACATGTAATTCTCAACCTTTCCAATTGTAAGACCCATTCTTAGTATCAAAGATATATTCAGACCTTTCTCATATTGATAGAACATTTAGTATATGTTGATAAAGAACATCATAATGACCAAAATTAGCAAAACTTCAGTAACATTTTAAATCACATTTTAATTAAGAAAATCAAGATGATCAAAATAAGTGATTAGATAACAGTTTTAACTGCATTTTAACCAAGAAAAGCATAATGACCAAAATTAGTAAAAATTCAGTAACACTTTAAATTACATTTTATTACTTACAACAGCAACCTCAGATACCTATGTAATGGATGTGTGTGAGGTATGAATTTGCCCACCCCTGAGACTTGTCCAACATATGGTTCTTAGAGCCTCTCCAATAACTCACAGTCCCTGACTGCCATTTCCAAGAGAGCACAGCTTGATGTGAAACTCAATGGCTGGTTTGAGAGAGAGAGAGAAAAAACAGAGCCCAGGAAAGGAGAAGACCAGTCCAAATCACATAGCTAAGAAACAGTGGAGTCAGCCTGACAGCTCCATCAGTGCTCTTTTTACTCTGCCACAAAGCTCAAAGAAAAGCCAGACCTGAAAACTCATAAGGGAGAAACAGCTGGCTAAATTGAAAATATTTCTCTGCTTTCCTTTCTCTTGGGAACTTGAAAGACTAGAGGGAGCAGGTTTTTGCAATATCCACAATAAATTTGCTGATGAATAATTACATAAATATGTCTATGAAGGAGTTGTGAGAGAAACAGAACTAGCCCTTTTTATTTCAGTGAAATTCAATAACTTTGAGATTCTTCTGAATGTTTTATAGCTTCCCCAGTCTTTGTTAGCATCTGTGGGCATCCTTCCAGAGACAAGCAATAAAACAAAAATCACCTCTTAAAAATAAACCGTGTTTGAGAGCCCCTTTCAGTGACAGAAAGCACGACACAGAAGAAAGAGCCAACGAGTTCTCAGTTACCACCAAGTTCACTGGGAGGAAGGATGGTCTCAAACCCGGAGCTCTGACTCCCATTCTCTTTCTATTTTAATTACATCACACTGCCTCCAATTTCATGCACTGCCCTGTTCTTCAGGATCACTGTGGCTGGCAGGGAAGTTTACTGAAGTTAGTTCTAAGGATTTAAAAGTGTACTTAGCTTTCAACTTTACAGGCGTCTCCCTTTGGAGTCCCAGAGCATTTTATTTATTCATTTATTCATTCATTCATTCATTCATTTAAAACTTGACCACTGTGACTATGACTCTGGACTGAATTAAGACTCTAATACTTATTAACTATAGAAAGCTTGGTAATTTGTGACACCTCTCTTACTCTCAGTTTTCTATCTATAAAATGGGTTTGCATAGTCATGCTGAGAAATAGATTCTCAGAGCACCTGAGCATCTCAGTCAAATGTTCAACTCTTGATTTTGACTCAGGTCATGATGTCAGGGTCCCAAGATAAAGCCCTGTGTCGGGTTTGTGTTGGGTGTGGAATTTGCTTAAGATTCTTTCTCTCCCTCTCTCTCTGTCCCTCCCCACCTCACCCCCAGCCCCACTCATGAATGCTCTCTCTCTCTCTAATTAATTAACTAAAGATGATTCTCATAAACCTTTTAGCAGAGTACCTGACAGAAAGAACTCAATGCTCTCTGAGGCAGAATATTAGAATTAATCATGCGTGTGTCTCATGTTAGACTATAAACTTTGTGAAGGTCAAGACTTTGCCTTTATTTCCCACCCACCCCATCCTCCATAGGTGCAAAGTTCTATAGGTGCAGGACAGGCATGTGTGTTAGTTACAAATGTCAGTTTTGGCATCAAACATACCTGGGGATGAAACCTCTAACCTGTCCCAGGACTTTTTAAGGTTTTTTTGTTTCGTTTTGTTTTTTGTTTTGTTTGTCTTGAACATTGACAACTTTCTTCGTAACCCTGGGTCTCGATTTTCTCATCTGTTAAATGGGTTTAATCCATTAACTTGAAGCTTAATCGTGAGAATTAAAGGACCCTGGGAGGTAATGAACTCTCACAAAGGCTGGCTCTTCCCAGTATACTCATGAGTCATCCCCGCTCCCACCTAAGGAAGGCACATGTAATATGTATGCTAGAGGTAGCTAATAAACAAGAACTGAGGGACTGATTTTCAGTGAACTCCCTTATTTGCTCACTCCATAACAAAGAGCTTCCCCACTGCCAATAGAAGCCAGAGGCAAGCCACCATAAACCCAGGGTGTGTTGCAATATCAGACACCACAGTACATATGCCAGCTGTTCACCTAGGAAGGGGACATTTGACCTATAATTCTCTAGAATAAAACCAACCATCTGTTTGCAAGGGTGCACGGTTATTCAAAATGGCTGCACACCAGAGAGGCAGCCTCCTGTAGACAGCAGGGTACTGAGAGTCAGAAGACCAGAGTTTGAGAATCCAATCTCACCAGTAACTAGCTGTGTGCCCTTGGATAGGCCATTTCACTTCTCTGGGCCTCTCTCCTTTTCTCTAAAAAGGGGGGCCTACACTAGACATTCTCCAAGGATCCCTGTAGACTATTTCCCTGTTCTAAGATGACGTAATTATGCCAAGAGCAAGATGAGCACAGAATGAAGAGCCAGAAAGACCGGATTCAAATCCCTAGATGGTTGAATCTGATCAAGCTTCTTAATCTTTCTGACCCTGGTTTTCTCATGGGTAGAATGGGGATAATAACCTGGCTATTAGAACGTTGGCAATAGTGAATATCAAGTACTGGGCCATGGGAAATGTTCAGGAGGTGGTGGCTGCTGTGATTATTATTAGAGTCATTTTCACAGTCACCACCATTATTAAAACTAACTTCTTTTAAGGTGAAGGCTCCCAAACATCTTACTGCACAACAATCAGATGGAATCCGGTAGGAATGTCAACTCTTCACTAGTAATTTGTCTGAAATTAGTCCATTTCTTTCTCTAATGTATAACAGCTATTGCTTTTCGATGTTGTCACCTTAACCCTTTTCATTTCCTACCCTTTAACTTTAGTTCCTTAATAATAACAAACCATATAGCTTAGTTCATGAAGATTTCACGTGAATTTTCTCATGGATTCCTGCACCACCATCATCATTACCACCATAACCATGACATCTCCATTCATCAACACCTTGGGCCTTGCAGGGCTGAGCACCTTACCTGAGATCTCAATGCCCACCCAACCAGGAAGTCACTGGGCTTGGTCTCCTGGGTAAGGCTCCTAACTCTAAAGTCTGTGATTATTCCACTCCATCAACTTTATGAATTAATTCAACTTTTTCCCCAGTCATTGCCTGGACTAGTTGTAGAACATCTTCCTTTTTTAAAAGCAGCTGTCCCTCTTTAAGAATTTGAAATACAGCATTTCTTAAGTGTTTGACATTTAAGTGTTTGACACTAATTGCTGAGTCTGCCCAGTCACATGCCATCTAATTTAACCACTTTTTTTCCCACTAGAAGACATAAAGCAAATTTTACATGACCTCTGTTCTTAAATTCAAACACCTCAGAAAATGTCATTCTTATTTTTGGTGAATAGGGACAGTGTTTCAGGAGACTCTTTTGGTTGAAAGAATGAACAAAGTCAAGTGAAAGGTGAAGATTATTTTAAGGATCCCCACTGAATGGAATTTTATTGAACAAAATAATAAAAACTGTCATGCCTCAGGGAGGCAGGGACTAACGCATGGTTCTTGACCTAAGGAAACCCCAGCAGTGCTGTATGTAAAGGCACTGGATCTTCTCTCTAGTCATCTTCTGTCTTACCCTCTTCCATCTACCATCTTACCATGGTAAGTTTGCCCTATTATGCATCTATCCCATTGTCCTCACACCACAGACTGGGTGCCTTACTCTTTAGTTCCCCCACTGAAATTCCCTACAGAAATTACATTCCTGGCTCAACTAATTACCATTATTCCCATTTGGAAGAGTCTTTTTGACACAAGAGTGCATCTTAGACCTCTAATCAGCAGATGAATCTACTGCCTGTGGGTTGGGCATGGTTTGAGGTTTCAAACATGGCTGCCTTGGGTTAGGCCCTCCGCTAGGGTCGTGGGTTGGGCCATTTTACTTAGAAGGTGCTACAAGCCACAGCATATGTCATGATTGTCACTGCTAATAACAACAGAGTAAAAATTTCCTCTCCAGATGCTCTCGTTTCATATAAATCTTAAAACAAATTGTCACTTTCAGATAATAACTTTTCATGTCTCGCTATGTTTACAAAGTCCTAACTGATGCGGAATCCCAGAGCTGACTATCATAACACCAATAAAAGTCACTTCCACGGATACAGTCTTTTATACTGCTGGCTGCTCCTTCACGAGCTCTGCTTCTCTTGACTGCTACAGCATGCTGAGTTGGCAGGACAGTTATTATTGTCACTGTCTGATGGAAGAAAAGCTAAAGTTTAGGAGAAATGATAGACCTTGGGCCACAAAACTAGTTAGTGGTTTATCTGGGACTTGGACTTCAGTTTCCTAAATCAACCTCTGAAGAAATAGAAAGCAACCTTTACTTTTAGCCAGTCATGAATAGTTTTTGACAGTTACTGTGTCTCACCAGTCTCCTTTGGTCCAGATTCAGACGTCGCTCCATTCTCATGCTGAATTCCTGCAGCATCCTCTTAACCCATCTTGCTCTCATCAACAACTTTTCGATTCGTTCCTCCACAGGCAGCCAGAGAAGTCTTTCTAAACCAGAGTATTCAACAAATCACCTCTGGGATGACAGGCTCCTTGCTGCCCACAGAATAGGATCTGAATTCTGTCAAAGTGAATTCAGTGTCTTGGGAGGTCTCACTGCCCCTGCTCATGACCACTCATGTTCACACACATCCAGCTGTATTAGCTCCCAAACATGGCTTGCAAATCTCTCCCTCTCCACCTTTATGTAAATCACTGTCCACGCACTAGATTTAGATGGATTGGGGTCACATGATGTTATAGTGGTTGTTGTTTTATCTAATCCACTGGCAACATTAAGAAAATTCTCAGTTTCTCTTAGAAAAGTAATAGATTGGGGCGCCTGGGTGGCTCAGAGGGTTAAAGCCTCTGCCTTCGGCTCAGGTCATGATCCCGGGGTCCTGGGATCGAGCCCCGCATCGGGCTCTCTCCTTGGTGGGAAGCCTGCTTCCTCCTCTCTCTCTCTGCCTGCCTCTCTGCCTACTTGTGATCTCTCTCTGTCGAATAAATAAATAAAATCTTTAAAAAAAAAAAAAAGTAATAGATTGAGGTCACGGTTACCTGAAACTGAGAAGTGGTTAATTCCTTCAAATGGAACACACCTTCTCCAGTTGGCCACAATCCCTATTGTCTTACACCCAAGTAGCTCTAGTCTTGATTGTGATGTACTTCATTCCTTAGATATTTGAGTTTGCGACCTTTACTGTATGGGCTCACCGCCAGAAACATTCTTCCCCATACACTTCTATCAAAATATTAATCATCTTTCAAGTAATTCTGCCATGAAGTTTATATTGACTCTCTGATGGGAATTAATCTCTTCCTCCTTAAACATGTTCATTGATCCCTCCAGCACCTAAAGAACTTCACTAGATTATAACAGATTCGGGGATAAGAACGAATTCTTATTTTTCATGTACCCTCAGACTGCCTTATGCTGTATCTTACTCTTTTAGATGTTCAAAAATATCTGTTAACTTGAACTTAGTTTAATTTAGTTCAATCAGCATTTAAACTTTCCAGTACAAGTCAACTCTCCTGTGATCATATCTTCCCAATCCTCGTCTAGACTTGAGATTTCATTAGTGCCAAATAGCACCTGCTTCTCACCACAGGTCTCATCTACTGAGGAAACAAATTATTTTTCAGAGTTCTATTGATTTAAAAGTTTAAGCTCTTAAATAAATCATCTTCCAAGGAAAAACAAGAGCAGGAAATTTCCTTTGGCCCTGAGCCTGTCCTACTTCCCACTACAGAGTATTTTGCAACGTCTTCACAAGAGAAGAAATAGAGAAATACCGAATCTCAGCCCTTGGGTGAGCACTGCCATCATCCTGCATCACGGTCTACTCATAAACTTCAGGGGCACCTGGCTGGCTCAGTCGGTGGAGTGACTCTTGATCTCAGGATCATGAGTTCAAGACCCATGTTGGGTATAGAGATTACTTAAAAATAAAATCTTTCAAAACAAATCAAAAACCACAAACTTCAGTTTCCTCAAATAGTACATATATTTCTTATACGCATTTACCCATGAGAACCTATTGTCCTCTTATTTCATGCAGGTTACATTCTTAGGAGCTACTTCTTCATATTTTTGAATGTTGACTTTTAATTTTTTAATTTTTTTAAAATAATTTCTTTTATTTATTTTCAGCATAACAGTATTCATTGTTTTTGTACCACACCCAGTGCTCCATGCAGTCTGTGCCCTCCTTAATACCCACCACCTGGTTCCCCCAACCTCCCACCCCCCACCTCTTCAAACCCTTCAGATTGTTTTTCAGAGTCCATTGTCTCTCATTGTTCACCTCCCCTTCCAATTTCCCCCAACTGCCTTCTCCTAACTCCCCATGTCCTCCATGCTATTTGTTATGCTCCACAAATAAGTGAAACCATATGATAATTGACTCTCTCTGCTTGACTTATTTCACTCACCATAATCTCTTCCAGTCCCGTCCATGTTGCTACAAAAGTTGGGTATTCATCCTTTCTGATGGAAGCAAAATACTCCATAGTGTATATGGACCACATCTTCCTTATCCATTCGTCTGTTGAAGGGCATCTTGGTTCTTTCCACAGTTTGGCAACCGTGGCCATTGCTGCTACAAACATTGGGGTACAGATGGCCCTTCTTTTCTCTACATCTATATTTTTGGGGTAAATACCCAGTAGTGCAATTGCAGGGTCATAGGGAAGCTCTATTTTTAATTTCTTGAGGAATCTCCACACTGTTCTCCAAAGTGGCTGCACCAACTTGCATTCCCACTAACATTGTAAGAGGGTTCCCCTTTCTCCACATCCCCTCCAACACGTGTTGTTTCCTGTCTTGCTAATTTTGGCCATTCTAACTGGTGTAAGGTGGTATCTCTATGTGGTTTTAATTTGAATCTCCCTGATGGCTAGTGAGGATGAATATTTTTTCATGTGTCTGATAGCCATTTGTATGTCTTCATTGGAGAAGTGTCTGTTCATATCTTCTGCCCATTTTTGATATGATTGTCTGTTTTGTGTGTGTTGAGTTTGAGGAGTTCTTTATAGATCCTGGATATCAACCTTTTGTCTGTACTGTCATTTGCAAATATCTTCTCCCATTCCGTGGGTTGCCTCTTTGTTTTTTTGACTGTTTCCTTTGCTGTGCAGAAGCTTTTGATTTTGATGAAGTCAAAGGAAACACATACATTTGTTTCCTTTGCCTTTGGAGACATATCTTGAAAGAAGTTGCTGTGGCTGATATCGAAGAGATTACTGCCTATGTTCTCCTCTAGGATTCTGATGGATTCCTGTCTCACGTTGAGGTCTTTTATCCATTTTGAGTTTATCTTTGTGTACGGTGTAAGAGAATGGTCGAGTTTCATTCTTCTGCATATAGCTGCCCAGTTTTCCCAGCACCATTTATTGAAGAGACTGTCTTTTTTCCACTGGATATTTTTTCCTGTTTTGTCGAAGATTAACTGACCATAGAGTTGAGGGTCAATATCTGGGCTCTCTACTCTGTTCCACTGGTCTATGTGTCTGTTTTTATACCAGTACCATGCTGTCTTGGTGATCACAGCTTTGTAGTAAAGCTTGAAATCAGGTAACGTGATGCCCCCAGTTTTATTTTTGTTTTTCAACATTTCCTTAGTGATTCGGGGTCTCTTCTGATTCCATACAAATTTTTGGATTATTTGCTCCAGCTCTTTGAAGAATACCGGTGGAATTTTGATTGGAATGGCATTAAAAGTATAGATTGCTCTAGGCAGTATAGACATTTTAACAATGTTTATTCTTCCGATCCAAGAGCATGGAATGGTCTTCCATCTTTTTGTGTCTTCTTCAATTTCTTTCATGAGTGTTCTGTAGTTCCTTGAGTACAGATCCTTCACCTCTTTGGTTAGGTTTATTCCCAGGTATCTTATGGTTCTTGCTGCTATAGTAAATGGAATCAATTCTCTAATTTCCCTTTCTGTATTTTCATTGTTAGTGTATAAGAAAGCCACTGATTTCTGTACATTGACTTTGTATCCTGCCACGTTACTGAATTGCTGTATGAGTTCTAGTAGTTTGGGGGTGGAGTCTTTTGGGTTTTCCATATAAAGAATCATGTCATCTGCGAAGAGAGAGAGTTTGACTTCTTCATTGCCAATGTGGATACCTTTTATTTCTCTTTGTTGTCTGATTGCTGTTGCTAGGACTTCTAATACTATGTTGAACAAGAGTGGTGAGAGTGGGCATCCTTGTCATGTTCCTGATCTCAATGGGAAGGCTGCAAGCTTTTTCCCATTGAGGATGATATTTGCTGTGGGTTTTTCATAGATAGATTTGATGAAGTTCAGGAATGTTCCCTCTATCCCTATACTTTGAAGCGTTTTAATGAGGAATGTATGCTAGATTTTGTCAAATGCTTTTTCTGCATCAATTGAGAGGATCATGTGGTTCTTCTCTCTTTTCTTATTAATTTGTTCTATCACATTGATTTGCCAATGTTGAACCATCCTTGTAGCCCAGGAATGAATCCCACCTGGTCATGGTGGATAATCTTTTTAATGTGCTGTTGGATCCTGTTTGCTAGGATCTTGTTGAGAATCTTAGCATCCATGTTGACTTTTTAAATAACATTACTGTTTCATTCAACCAAGTATCTAATGATTTATCAGGCATTGTGCTTGGTTCTGGGCAAAACAGATATACCCCGTTCTGGCAGAAACACATACATTTTGTTCTCAGCTCCTGGGAGGCTCACAGCTTAGTGGGAGAAACAAACAAATCATTTAGGGACATTTTATCAAGTGCTACACATGAACAGAGCAGATCCTTGCCACCATATTTATTGTGTATGACATGTGTGTGGTGCAACCTTTGTGTGTATACTGCCGTTCTGTAGTAAGCATTTATAACCTACCTCTCTGCCCGCAGGCTTGCTGGAGGAGGCAGTTCATTAGGTTCTAACAGGAGACCTGTAGTTCATCAACAAGGGACTCATTATCAGAAGATTAGAGGCCTGTCCTGGCAACATCCGTAAGAAGTTGGGTGGAACAAGCAAACCCAAAATGGTGGATGCCATGACAGGAAACCCCTGGTCCAATTAGGAAGAAAAAGTAGGAAATCTGCTTCCCTTCTTAATTAATCAATACTTACCAACTATCAATAAAAGATAGGAATCCAACCCCCAGGGAGTGCAGCTTTCACCCTCTTGCTCGCCCCTCTCTCATATCTTGAGAGCGTACTTCCTGATTTAATAAACTTTCCCACTTGTGTCACTCATTCTCTGTGCTGCATGTCTGTCCTTGAATTCATTCTCGTGACAAGACTAAGAACCTTCAGTGACTCCCCCTGGCCTGGCTGGGTCTAGGCCCCAGGTCCCAAGGTCTCTCCAGTTCACCCAGGGAACAACGTGAACTTCTTTGCTAAGCTTTGAGTATCAAGGAGAAATAGGGGCTGTCACTTCCCAGACAGAGTAGGAACAGCATGGTTAAGACTCGGGAAGTCCCCTGGCTTCCTCTCATATAATCATGCCCTGTGAGAAAGTCGTTGGATTACCACTCCAGCCCCACACAGGCAGAATGACCGAAAGTTCATACACAATCCAGATTTGGGCCACCCCATTAGCTAATGAGCCACAACCAGTTGAGTTGCCAACTGATAAGGCGACACAGCATGGGCCCTAAAGGAGGGAAGAGACATCAGCAGCTATGACCTTACCTTACGGTCTCTAGGTCTCTAATTCCTCTCTCCTATGCCTCTACTTATTTCCTTCCTGCATTATGTACAGTATGTGAGTGTGTGTATACAGTAACAGCCCCCTGCCCCTTTATGTTGCCTGATTATTATACACAGAGTATACTGGTGAGAGCAAACTTTGTAATCTAATCCAGGGGTTGGCAAACTGCAGATGGCAGGCCACAGCCACACCCATTCATTTACATATCCTCAAAGGTTGCTGTCAGGCTACAGTGGCAGAGAAGAGTGACCCAGACAAACACAGTGGATTACTACAATTCTGACCCCAATTCCTCTGTGCCTGTTTTTCCTACACCACGAAGCAAGCTTCTGACACCAGCTAGATGTCCCACAGCTCAACTCAATCCTGACACTATCTACTTGGAAAGAGCGTCAGATCCCACAGGTTAAGGGCTTAGTCCTGTAAGACTGAACCCTGCCCCCCATCAGATGCCTGTTGCGGGTCCAGGCTGTTTCCTGAGCTTCTGATAGACTGGATGTAAATCAGAGGTTCCCATGTCTTCCACCTGGGGTTCAATTAATTTACTAGAGCAGCTCACAGAACTTAGGAAATCAGTTTACTTACTGTTTACCAGGTTATTTTCAAAGGACATGATAAAAGATACAGGTGAATATCCAGATGGAAGAGATGCACAGGGAAAGGTATGGGGAAAGGGCACAGAACTTCCATGCCCTCACCAGGCATGCCACTCTCCCTGAATCCCCACTTGTTCACCAAGCTGGAGGTTCTTTAAACCCCCTCCTTTTGGGATTTTATGGAGGCTTTGTTATATAGGCATGATTGATTAAATCATAGGCTATAGCTGATTGAAAATCTCCAGCCCCTCTCTCCTCCCTGGAGGTTGGGTTTGGGGAAATGAAAGTTCGGAACTCAAGTCACAGGACTGGTAATGAGAGGGAGGGTCCCCTCCTTAGTCACCTCATTAACACAACAAAAGACCTTCATCTGTCTCATCACTTAGGAAATTCCAAGGATTTTAAAGGCTCTGAGCCAGAAACAGGGACAAAAATCAAATACATACTAATTATAAATCACAGTACCACGATTGCAAAGCCTAAAATGTGTATTATGTGATCCTTTATAGAAAAATTTACCAACCCCTGGTCTAGTGCACAGATTGCAGTGTAGTGTTTGGTATCCCCAAAAGCGAAAGGAAGAATTAGCCTGAATCAGAACTCCAAAACTTGGAGCAGGACATTAACTCAGAACACTGGTTGCCAAGAGAGTTAAATTGTTTTCAGATGTGCCAGGAATTGTCTTATTACATTAAATGGAAACATATTTTATATTTGTTTTTGGTTTGTTATTGTTTTTGAACACTAAATACGAGGGGAAGAAGGCAGGGCACCTAAATGGATATACCATATTGGACATGAATCACTTGCCCAGATTTTTCCTATGTTTGGAAATAATCCACAACGTGGGTTTTGGTGGGAGATATAGGCCATCCTCTAGAACAGATCCTGAAAACATCAGATGCTTGCTTTTACTCAACACTTCTGGAAATTAAGGTGCTGGCACCTGACAAGGATTGACCAATTGGACATAACTGCCCAAGGCTGTGAATCTGTTACTTAGACTGCAAAGAAACAGGGACAGATAATGCATTGCAATGGTTGGGCTTGAGAAAAGCAGAAACATTGGTAGCCACAGGGCCAGCAGTAAGGCCAGTCACCCAGGACTGTCCCTGTGGCAAAATCCTGCCTGAATTTCCAGCCTCCTTCCTTCTCTCGGTTCCTGCTTCTTATCTGATCCTGGTTCTTCTGCATTTCCATCAGTCATGCAATGCAACATCCTCTCAATCACCCCTATTGCTTCATGTAAACAGGAATAGTTTTAGGAATCATTTCTGCTGTTTAAACCCAACACTGCAGCTTTTAACAATGTGTAACTTAGAAAAATGATAACAGCTACCTACTAATTTGTTGAGATTATCATGTGCCAGGAACCACGGTAACTATTGTTCATGAATTACCATATGTAATTCTCACAAAAAATCTTTTTAAATACTATTATTATCCCGCATTTTATAGATGAAGAAACCAAAGCTTAGAGAGGCCAAGTAGTTTGTCTGAGGCCATGCAGCTCGTTAGGACTAGATCTGTGTGTACACAAAGCCTGGGGGCTTAACCACTCCAATCTTCCAGGTTCCTGTACTCTTCTGCTAGAAGTGATGTGAATTAGCTTTATAGATCCTAGCTAAATTAAAATTTAATGGCTGGAACAACCAAGTGTTAAGGGGTATGCTGGTAAACCAGCCCTCCAGAGAAAAAGAACACCGAGTTACAGTGTCTGCCGATTTCCATGGTGTATGCACTCCCACCATGGCTGATTACAATGGTTTAACCATATCTCCTCAATGGCTAACCACCTCTTCTCAAACTTCCTGAATACTTAACAGTTGACTCTTGCAAGCCAAGAGGGGCTGGCTCCAGGACACCAGTATACCTATGTCCCGTGTGTTTCTTCTTTCTGCTTGATTGTTTGCTACCCCCAAACACTTAATCTTACACTCTTAGAATCTCAGAGTGCAGTGAGATCTCAGAGAATGTTTGGAGTCAACACATACCCATGGAAGGGTCGACCCCTCCAGACCATCCCTACCTTGGTATCCATCTTCTGCTCAACACTATGGTGTCTGGGAGCTCCCCACCTTTCAAGGTTCCTTGTTTTATGTTGAAACAATCACTGCTGCTCTAGACAACAGCCCTAGTTTTACGAAGCATCTGTGCACTCCACATTTTAGAGGTAGACTTTCCCTCTCAACCTAGGAGTGCTTGATCCATACTTCCTGCTGAATATGGCTCTGGTAAGCAGTCGTTGGCCCCGGCTCCACTCTCCTGCACCGTAGCAGAAGGGGCTTCAGGTGTGGAAGCTCATAAGCATGGAGCGTAGGCTGGACCTACTGTGAGATAATTATATTTCACACAGGTGCTCACTGTTTCCCAACCTTGCCTATAGACTCAAGCAAACCAAACAGACACACACACACACACACACACACACACACACACACAATTTATTAAAGATTATATGAATGCGTCTGTCACTCAAGACCAGCACCCAGCGCTGGCACAGTGAGACTCATATTGTCAAATACATGTCTTGTCTTGTGTCACTCACATCATTCCAGCCCTCAGGGCAACACTTCTACACATCTACTGGCTACATTTTTGAGACCAAAGGTGACCGCATCTACCACTTTGGAGTGTGGGGAGCATTTGAGTGGCAGAAGTGCTTAGGTAAGAGAAAAGGTAAGTTAATTAAGTTGTCAAATCCCTGCTCCCAGAGAACATGAGATTGTTGCATCAGTAAGTATCTTTTCCCAGCGGTGCCCATCATCACTGGTCTTGCTTCACTCTCTGCAATAATTCGCGGGTCCAGAAGTACTTGCTGATTAGTGCACTATTACCAACAGCAGCATGTGGCTCCTAGAGAGCATTCTGCAACATGAAACAACCCAAATGCCCTTAACTGTGTACATATCTAAGTGTAGACTCCATATACCTGACCCATTTTGCTAATACTTTACATTGGCGACCAGGCGGACACTGAGTGCGAAAATTGCCAACAGTTCCCTTTTATACAAATATTTAATAATGAGACATAATTATAGTCTCAAAAAACTAAATTAAAATCTTCAGCTTTATTTAAATAGTTTTGACTTAAAATTTAGATAGTCATTAATTATACTTGTATTCAGTTTTGTAATTTTGATAGTTTGGGATATTTTTTGAGAAAATTACTATTAAGACATCGAAAACAGGGTTTTTTTTTTCATTTTTATACTTACCTTAAACTACATTTTGATTAAAATATATTCAGATTTGTATATTTTGAATACAACTGCATATTATTTTTTTAATCTTTTAGGTTGGGCTACCACAATCTACAACCTGCAGGCCAAATCCAGCCTCCTGCTTGTTTTTTAAACAATATTTTAACAGATTTTATTTATTTATTTGACAGAGAGTGAGAGGGAGAAGAAGACTCCCCACTGAGCAAGGAGTCGGATGTGGGACTTGATCCCACAACCCTAGGATCATGACCTGAGCCAAAGGCAAATGTTTAACCCACTGAGCCACCCAGGCGCCCTTCCTGCCTGTTTTTGTAAATAATGTTTTACTAAAACAGAGTCCACCTGTTCATTTATGTTTTGCCCATGGTCCTTTCTTGCTCCAACAGCAAAGTTGAATAGTTGAGACAGAAACAAATGGCCTGTAGAGTTGAAAACATTTATTGTCAGATCCTTTACAGAAAGTTTACCAACTTGGGGCACCTGGGTGGCTCAGTGGGTTAAAGCCTCTGCCTTTGGCTCAGGTCATGATCCCAGAGTCCTGGGATGGAGCCCCGCATCGGGCTCTCTGCTCAGCAGGGAGCCTGCTTCCTCCTCTCTCTCTGCCTGCCTCTCTGCCTACTTGTGATCTTTGTCTGTCAAATAAATAAATAAATAAATTTTAAAAAAAAGAAAAGTTTACCAACTCCTACTTTACTCCCAGTTGAACACAAATTATGTGAAAATCTTGGTTATAACAATAAAGCTAGCAAGTTGCTGACACAAAGTCAAGAAAACCAACTGTTATTGAATAAATAGCTTGCTATGAGTTATACGTTCTTACATAAATTACTCACCCTAACGTGGCTGGCCGGTCAACGGAACACCTAAACATGTAAAATCAACATTAAATTTAGCCATCCTTGATATTGTGCCAATTTCAGTCCTATAAAATCAACTGTTTTAACCATATAGTTTGCTGTGAAGGCAAATGTACCAAGATAAAAAGATTTCATGTGTTTCACTAAACATTTAATGGCTTGATTTATAACTTTCAAATCTTGAGATATGTAGGATGTGGGTGTCCATTTGCCAACTGATCCCAGACCCCACATATATTACTGGCAGGTCTAGAACTTTCCAAAGTTCCTCGTTTTATTAACAGACCCTGAGGTGAACAAGATTGGCCCCATTTCAGATGGGGAAACTCCAACAGTCTAAACAGAGAAGAAATGTTGGGAGCTTTAGAGAGTCAGAAGGTGACATGAATGAACTCTTGTTTTGAAAGGAATGTTCTGGTTGGTATTTGAAGAGAATAAGGACAGAAGAAC
>NW_022631044.1:2710000-2814521 GCF_010015895.1 Lontra canadensis
AAACATTCCTTTTCCAGTTAGAGAAGTTTTCTAAGAAAGGACTAAGAGCATAGCCCTATATGCATGATCATATTTCTTGAAAGTTGGAAAAGGGCCCTGTGAACCAGGTGAAACAGGGACTTAAGGGAAAAACCTTAAGGGAAAAAACTTAAGGGAAAAACAAGTCTGTGGGACTGGAGGGCCCATAAGCCCTCGGCAGAGGGGAGAGAAAGGCACATTGTGGGTCATTTCATTCTTCCTGTACAGAGTGGCCTCCAGCCACAGTTTGCTCCTATGAAAAGCCCCAGAGCAATCTGGACTGAGTGACAAAAATGGAAAAGCCTTGGGGATCCACCTGGCTGGAGCACACGGCCTTCATCTCCAGCCATGATGGCTCGTGTGGCCGCTCAGCTGGCCTCCTTTTGCCTTCTGTGCTACGCTCTTTCTTCCTTGTACGCTTCTTTCTTTTTGATTCTTATTTGGGAGAAATGGCCTGAATGGGATTCCAGAGCCTCATTTCAGAACCCTGAAGACAAAACAGCATTCCAGGACCTTCGTGTTTGGTAAAACTCACTGCAGACAGATGAAGTTGGTCAAACGATGTAAGAACATGTTCAGTCTTAACCCATTTTCCATTTCCCCTTGTGATAAAACAACTGGGATTTTGTTCAGATTCCTTTCTGAAACAGGGGTGTGGCATCTCCCATTCCCTCCACCCCCACCCCCCACCCCCCCACCCCGCCACCCCGCCTGACAGGAGGGGAACCATTTTATAGCCACCGGCCTGAGGAAATGCCCAGAGGGAGGGAGGGAGCAAAGGAAGGAGAAGGAGAATGGAGGTTTCAAATTGTTGGTTCTTAAGTCTGTGCACTTAAACCATGGTTCTACCTCAGTGGTTCTCAGGCCTGGAGGATGCACATTAAAATCACCTGGGGGCCCAGACCAACTAGATGAGCATCTCTGGGGGTGGGCCCTGGGCCCTGGCATTTTCCATATCTTCCTGGGCGATTCCACTATGCAGTCAGGTGGAAACCAGGGCCTAGCTGAGGTAAAAGAGAGAACAGCAGCTGAGTCAGGCCTGATTCATTTGCAACCAGGCGAGGTGACTCTTCCGCTCCTTATGTGACTTGTACCTAATATAATCGGCATAATGAAGTCTAATATCAGTAGAAGCTTGGAAAGTTTTTGTTTATTTGTTTGTTTCAAGAAAAGTTATGTCACCAAACTTTTTCTTTTTCCCCACCTTATAAAAAAGCAACTGGGAATCCTCCCCATTGTTACAGATGATTGGGGAGAAGAAGGGGCCTCCCTCCACCCCTAGGCCCAAAACTCTAAATTGTGGCTCTCGACTTTGCTGCCCAGTGGAATCATCTGGGAGCTTTAGAAACACTCATAACAGGCCTTACTCCCACAGATAGTAACATAGTTGGTCTAGGGTATGGTCTGGACCTCAGGATTTTTTCAAGCTCCCCAGGCAATTACAGTGGACAGCCAAAGTGGATGTCACTAGGAAAACCTTCATGGTGGCTCTCAACTCTGGCTTCATCAGAATTCCTTTTGGCCTTTTCTCAAAACACCCGTTTGCCAAGAGATTTTGATCTTGGGTAAGGCCCAAGGATCTGGATCAAGGGTTATTCTGCCTCCTAGCTGCACCTGGGCTGCTTGGGCAAAGATCCACTATTCTCAGTGCTCACCAAGGCCATGACCTGGAGTCTCGCCTGTTAGGCAGCAACCGTGTGCCTCGCTGGGCAAGTTTTTGTTCATGGGCACGTTGGGCTCCCTAATTCAGGGAGACTGAGATGTGAGTTTTTACAGCTGTGACACTGGGCGACAGAGACATTCTTGTTGACATGAAGACTTTCCCACCAGGCTAGGACCCCTGCCAATTTTGAGGCCACACTGGTTGTAAAGTTTCCAGCACACAAACAGGAAATGTTCCTCTGGAAGGGAGCATATGGAAAGTCAGCAGAAGGTGATGACCCAGCCCAGAGGGTTTTCTTTCTTACTGAGTTAAGATGGCACTGTTTGGGGGAACCGTGGCGACTTGCCACGCCTACAGCAAGGATACCTCTTTACGGGGCAGTGAGCAATCCGTCTTTCTTCTTGCAGCGAGGTTTGTGAGCTTGTCATGAAATCACTACCCCAGAGTGTCTTCCACACCGATCTACATTACCCTAGAAAGGTAGCCTTCCTGGTTGAGATCGTTAGTTTTTAAACCCAGAAGCCCCCAGGCCCCCATTTCCTCATCTGTAAAGAAGGTAAATAGCCACCCTGAGCTCACATGTGCCCGTGATTGTTGGAATTAAAAGAGATCAATTCATATACGAGTTTGGGAATAAATGGTATGTGTTATAATTAGAGCTTGGATGCCACTCTTTTGTTTAAATAGAATTTCTTGGAATCCCCAGTGTTGATGGGTTAAGTCCATAAGATTCACAGAACCAAGTGCCTGGGGAGATGTTAGAATCCTCCTCTCTCAGGGCCTGCAGGTCAGGATAGGAATGCTTCAGAAATGGGAGTGCTTACCCTTCTATAGCCTCGACCTTTCACAAACAAGCACACGGACCCTCACCGCACTGCCCAGGGAGGAAGCAGCCCGGACACTGGGCTATGCAAGAACCCAGACTCTGGGCTGAGCAGACCTGAGTGTGAATTTCTCCTTTCCCTAGCAGGGCGGCACAGGTCAATGACTGATTTTTCTGGGCAAGGATTAAAAGGCAGACGTATGTCAAATGTACAGTAACCCTTAACAGAAAAGCAAGGGCCTGAATTCAAACTAAAAAATACCTTTAAGTAAAGCATATAACAAGCGGGCTATAGGATAGAGAGCCCCAGTGAAAGCCTCCCACTAAGCAGTGCTGAAGACAAGCCTGTGTGCTCTGGAATCCCAGGTGAAACCTTAAGCAACAATTTTTGCAGCATCTCCTGTGTGTCCTAAATCTTAAACTATACTATACCTGTTCCTTTCACATTAAAATGATTAATTTTTTTTAAGATTTTATTTATTTATTTATTTGACAGACAGAGATCACAAGCAGAGGCAGGCAGAGAGAGAGAGAGGAGGAAGCAGGCTCCCTGCTAGGCAGAGAGCCCAATGCGGGGCTCGATCCCAGGACCCCGGGATCATGACCTGAGCCAAAGGCAGAGGCTTTAACCCACTGAACCACTCAGGCGCCCCTAAAATGATTAAATTTTTGTTAACATTGAGTGAAACCTATGCTCCAGAAAAATACACTGTGTTTATCCCGTGGCCCCAAGTTATCCCTCTGGCATCTGGGTTCTGGCGGCCCAGGAGCACAGGCTTAGGGCAACCACAAATGTAATGCCCCTGACACAGGAGCAGGCAACAGGGACCCTTAATCCCCTTTCCTTTTTCCTTGTTCTTCAAAGGCTTCTTAATCTAAATGTGAAGGTGACAGACTGGCTATTTCATCAAAAGGTAGACTCCTTAAAAAAAAAAAAAAAAGTTTAATCATTGCCGTGTCTTGGGGGAAAAAATAAGAACTTTAAATCTAGTGTGTGATGTTTGGTGCAAGGCTGCTCTTGGGGACGTCCCTGTGGGAAGAGAGCTTCCCCACCTGAGAAGACAGTGGTGATCAAACATTTTCTTTACAATCACAAATTCATCCGGGCAGTGGGACCTGTGCATAAGCTAAGTGTCTTCTGTTAAGCAAATTCATATGCTTGGAGGGGGGAGAATGCCTGCATCAGAATATGACCATCCCTTCCTTATGGCTGGAACCAGTCCTGGAAGAACATCCTACAAGAACCTCTTGTGGCGGCCCAGGATGGGCGGGGGGGAGGGGGCTGTGAGCAGCATCAGCCTTCTGAGGGAAGAGGCTGTTAAGTGAAAGAGATTTTGGATATTAGTAATACCAGTAATATCACCTTGGTATAGGCAGTGACCTTCACAGGCCACAGAGCACGTTCAAGGTCATGACCTCTTTTGTGCCCTTACCGATCTCCAGTGGAACGAGGCCAAGTGTCACTGGAAATGAGAAGCTGACTGGTGGCTTCCCAGGTCCTGCATTTACCAGAAGGTGGCACTGGCCCCTACCTCAGGAGGAACACTGGGTGCTGCGCCCCTCCCCCCAGTAAATGCTCGTATAACTAATTAAATTTGATGAAGGTGATCAAAAAGCAGACCACAGCCTGTGTCTGGTTTGGTGTGTCTTCTTTCTCTTATCACCGAATTCTGAATACATACACTTAGTTTAAAATAACCTGGGTTTTTATGAACTGCCAAAATGAACTTGGTGTCCTAAACACATGTGCTGCCTTCTTTGTCCCCAGCATCTGACCTAGTGCATTACAGTGAGGTGCTTCCTCACATCAGCAAGCTGATTAGTGGCCCCTTGTCCTCCTACCAAGAGGTGCCCACACGGGGAAGGAGGAGCGAGTTTTCAGACACCTTGGCCTTGAGTTGCAGAGGCTGGAGGGGCCCCTTGGACTTTCCCTACATCTTTGGGACCCTCTGGCCCAGCCTTCCCTGGGGGCGGGGGAAGGTTGGGGGAACGAGAGCACTGTCAGAAGAACATGCTGACATTCCTTTCTTCCGCAGCTGCCATTCTGGGTACGTGGGTGCGCGGTGTGAGCATGCTGACCTCCTGGCCGTGGTGGCCGCCAGCCAGAAGAAGCAGGCCATCACCGCCTTGGTGGTGGTCTCCATCGTGGCCCTGGCTGTCCTCATCATCGCATGTGTGCTGATACAGTAAGTGTTTGTCACCCCTAAAGTCCGGGCTTCCTCCCCAAGCCATCAGTCCCATGACCAGATGACACGGCCACCTGGGCATGGTTCATTGCTGTGGTGTCTGACTGGTGTCAGCAGAGCCGAGAGGAATTTCGGTCATGGCCACCTGCGGTCAAGGGCACCCATCCTGGGAGGGTCCCCAGTGGGGGCTCTGTACGCTGTTGGAAGCCAGGGGGGAAGCAAAGGTTCATCTGCTCTCTGACTGCTGTTGCGTTTGGAGCCTCCAGAGTGACGATGGGGATGTGCGGGCATTCCAGAGCGAACTAGAAGTGACTCCCAGCTTCCTGTGGCAAGCGGCAGAGGTGTTTCCTCTCTGCCAAAGGCACTTTGCAAATCCCAGGGCCATGTCGGAGGTCTTGGTTGCTCTTTGGACAGGCTGATGGCAGCCCTTCCCCCTTCTCCACTCCTCTGCCCTTTCTCGTCTTCCAAAACTCATCTTGCATCTTCCAGAAAGCCTTCCTGAGCCCTAGCCCAAGGGAGACCCTTTTCTTGGGCTTACTTGCTTGCCCGTATCTCCCGACTGGACTGCTCCACAGACAGAGACTTCCCTAGTGCTGTAGTCACAGCATCTGGGCAGATGTGGTCCCTGGAAATGTCTAGAGACCTCTAATTCACAGAGCAGGCCCTCTGAGAATGTACACAGAGTCGGTGATGCGTAAGGCATTCCCAGAAGAGCTAAAGGCTCCCAGTCAGCCTGGTGTAGATTCACTCAGGATGGAGACGGTGGGGGATGGGCCATTCTGGCGAGGGCTGGAGGAAGCCTCTGTGTGTTAATGAAGGAGGCCAGACGGGAGCCCTCTGAGGCCGTCCGCAGTTTGGACAAATCATTAGGAGTCTCTGTCCTGTTTGGTTATTGGTTTGCCACTGTTGAGGCAACATGCACACCTCTGGCTCCGGTGACAAACTGATGTCCCATAGAGCCCCACCCTGTTGACGGGAGCCGGCCCAAGTCAGCATTAAAGGGTGAGGGATGAGGTTGAACTGAGACGGCCTTTCCTTCCTCTTCAAGCCGAGCGTGCTCCACTCCCACCTGTCTTGGAAAAGGTGGTGGACGAGCGGCCCTGGTTTGGGCTGGAACATAGCCCAGGCTCTGCCATGCACGAGGTCAGTTCTTGTGGTCGTCAGGCTGTATGTGCTCACCTGTCATGTCCACTGTCCTCCTATTTCTGTGGCCAGGAGGGTCCCAGAGCCTCAGGGTGCCCCTGTGAGCTTCTCCAGAGGGATTTAAAAGCTAATCTTGATGCCTAGATGGCCTCTCTCATTCGCAGGGAGGCAGCCAATCTCACCTCCCCTCCTTTTTTTTTTTTTTTTTTGAAGATTTTATTATTTATTTGACAGACAGAGACCACAAGTAGACAGAGAGGCAGGCAGAGAGAGAAGAGGAAGCAGGCTCCCCACTGAGTAGAGAGCCCAACATCGGGCTCAATCCCAGGACTCTGGGATCATGACCTGAGCTGAAGGCAGAGGCTTTAACCCACTGAGCCACCCAGGCGCCCCTCACCTCCCCTCTGTCTTTTCCCAGCCCATCCTTGCTAGAGACCAGTCCAGAATCCCTGAGCCAAACACTAAGCCCTTACCCCAGCCAGGTCGCTGGGTGCCTGTGCCTGGGGCCCTCCTGAGTTGGAGAGTTGGTTGGAACCAGCTTATCCTGTGCCAGAGGTACTTGGAGGCCTTGGTCACACTGCCCTGGAATGCTCCTTGCTAGTAAGTGGCTGGGATAAGCCCACTGCTAGCTGACTGCAAAAGACAACCTCTAGTGATGGATGGATATGGAATCAGGTCCTCTAGATCCCTCCAGATCTGGGACTCTGCAGCTCTGCAGGGCGCCATGCAGAGGCAGACTGCTCTGGCCACCCGGGACAGAAGTGTGTTGGGTAGGAAGGTCTCGGTCTCCTCCTTGGCTCTGCTGCCCAAAGGTTCAGGGGCCCTGGCTGCCTTCCCAGGTTAGTGCCCAGAGAGAGGAGCTGGAGATCATGAAATGCCACCAGGCCCCAAGGGGGCAACACAGCAACAGGTTTGTTTTCTCTTTTGTTTCTGGGCCCATGTCCATGAGGAGACCCTGCCCAGCCCCAGTGAAGATGCACGGATTAGGCATAGGTCAAGGTTAGAATGAGGAGAAACAAAGTCCTCCATGATATCCCATGCAAAAGAGCTCTAAGTGTCTCTGCATCATCAGTGTCTTTCTCAGTGCTTTCTTCTGCCCTTCTTTTGGGTTCCCTGGTTCTCTCTCCATGCGAACTCTGCTCGCTGTTCATTCCCGTGCACAGAGTGGGGCAGGAGCACTCAGAACCCTGGGGCTCCAGGGCTCCGGGAAACACACGTTCACCAAGAGGTTGGGTTTGCTACAGCTAGAGAATGGTAGTCCACGAAAAGATTCAAAGCTGTGGTGATTTGCAACTCGTTCTTTCATTCTTCCCACGGGTCTGTTCAGCCCATCCTCGTTCCTTGCTTTGCTGCTGGCAAGGACCTGATGGATGCTTCCCCCCACACACACCCTCACAGCCCCGCCAGCCCGCAGTGGCTGCCTTGTCCCAGCATTGACCACCCTTCTGAGGGCTTCCCCACCTGCTACATTGCCCCTCGAGCCAGGAGCAGAGCTGTGCTCGCAGAGCCAATCCTTGAGGGCCAAACAGGTGCTGCAGGGTGCTCAGCCCCTGGCTATGTGCAGCTGGCCCTCTGGAGGCCCCGGTGGGAAGGTTGCTGCAGAGCCCAGAGCCACCCAGTGGGCTCTTCCCACGATCGCTGCACCAGCTGGGCCCGCCTGCCCCAGGCTCCTGCCCAGCCCGTGTTCTCTGTCCGCAGCTGCTGCCAGGTCCGAAAACACTGTGAGTGGTGCCAGGCTCTCATCTGCCGGCATGAGAAGCCCAGCGCCCTGCTGAAGGGAAGGACTGCTTGCTGCCACTCCGAAACAGGTAAGGGGCTGTCGCAACGAGGGGCCTCTCTCCCTTGGGAGACACGAGTGGATGGAGAGGAGACCACCACCTTCTCCAGGGCAGGGCAGATGTTCTTAGAGGGTGATGCAGGAAGAGGGAGAAAAGGAAGAGGATGTTTATCCACCCCAAGTCAGGTTGAGTTTATCCTAAGGTACGTTTCACTCTTTTATCTTCATTGGTCTGTGTGGCCTCTGACAAGTTGGTTGGCCTCTCTGAGCCTCCGTTTTCTTATTTAAAAGTTGTGCAAATTGGATGAGTGCTGATGTAAAGGACTGAGCAGAGCATATCACAAACTGCAGACACAACTGATGTTCGCTCTCTTTCCCTTGAGCAAGTCCCTTCCCCTTTCCCATCGGTGAAATGAGGGATTTGGCCTACAGCTCTCAGACCACTGTTTGGCTCTGGGCTCTTGTGATCTTTAAGCTTACCATTGCTTCGTGAGTATTTTCACTGACGTCCACGAAGAATACTGGGCATCTGGGAATGGAACCAAACCTGCTTCTCAGGAGTCCTCACCTGGGCATAACCGGCTTGGGGCTCATGGAGGCAAATGGCTCCTTTATCCAGACAAGCCCTGGAGAGTCACACAACAACAAGATTTTCTGAAATGCTCTTGTGACCAGTCAAGCCCATCAAAAACCTAAAGTTCCTTTGCGGGAAGTAGTGGGACAGGAGACCATCACCACAGGCTAATACCCAGGGTGACCTTCTCTAGTCAGCAGCTGCCATTCCAGAAGCTCACAGTTGCAGAGAGTAGGAAGAAGGGCGGCTGGGAAGCTAGAGCACGGACATGTCCATTAAACCTCTTGGCGATCTGCCCTGGCAGGCGTCGAAGGCCCAGGAGCACTTTATTTGTTCTTCAGGAGCCATAGTAATCGTGCGTGAGCGGTTCTTGTCAGCTAGGAGGCCCACAGCTCTTAAGGATGCTAATCCATTCATCCTTCTAACGGCCTTAAGAGGAGGAGGATTTGTGAGTGGTGCGGGTACATTGAGTCTGCCAAAGGTCTGCTTAGATCCAACCATCAGTCCACGAGGGAGCTAGGATGAGAACCAGGGCCTCTGAAGGCCCCCGCACCCCTCTCTCCTGCTGCCTCCAAGGACCATCCACTGAGCCAAGGAAGTTTTTAGATTGTTGTTTGGCACCAATAGAAAAACAGTTTAAATCTTTTCAGAAAATTTATAGTAGATTTTGTGCCATTTGTGCTCACCTCAGGAGAGCTATTTAAGGTAGAGGAAATTTCTTATTAACATTCCTTCTCTGCCCGCATTTGGGAGGACATTAGCTTTGAGCCGCAGAGAGGTCTGGCCTTCCAGAGACGGCCACTGAGACTGAAGGCTGCTCCCGGAGATGACGTGTACCTCTCCAACTCCCCAGGAGCCACGGGAGGGAAAAGGGCAGGAGGATGTCCAGGTTGAGCTGGACTCTAGAGCTGCCCCCCGGTGAGCCATAGAGAATGCCTCAGAGCCCCGCCCATTGAGGAACAAATGGGTCCAATCTTAGACGGCCTGAGGGGAAGCCCTTCTGCCACCAGAGTCCTGGACCAGCTCACGAACTGCTCGCCAGGCCACCCCTTCCAGGGGAGCTGTCCCCACGCTGGGCAGACTCTCCTCACAGCACGCTGTATCCCCATTCTCTGCTACCGTGACTCGCTTCACATTCCGTCAGCCTTGCCTTTGGCCCCAGAAGCACAGTTTCAGAAGCTCCTGCCCCTGAGGTTGAACCAGAGGAATCTGGGCTTGGGCCTGTCTGCCCAAGAGAACCTGGTGACCTTGGCTGATGCATCTCCAAGTTTCTGCCCCAAGCTTGTTTTCCTAGCACAGCTGGGGGGCTGGCCCGCAGCACTTAACTTGTTTCTCCTTCCTTCCAGTGGTCTGAAGAGCCCAGAGGGAGTTTGGCCAGATAGACTGTGGCAGCCTGAGGGAGAAAGGACTTCTTCAGGACCAGCTGGCTTCCTACTCTGCCAGCAATCACCTGTGCAGCCTTTTTGTCTTTTGTGGGCCTTCCTTCACAACTCTGTCAAGAACTCTGTCTGCTTGGGGTTATTTGGTGTGACCTAGAGAAGAAATCAGTGGATCACGGTTTCAAGACTGGTCAAAAAAGAATTGCAAGGGGGTGGACTTCCTGTTGACCTCACTAAGGTGTGTGCGTCTGCCGGCCTCAGAGCCCAGAGACGTGTTGTCGTCTTCTGCCAGTCACCGAGGCCAGGCTGTGTTTCTTTTCCATGGGCCCATGTACCCACAACAGTATCCATCCTCCCCAACCCCAGAGATTGCTGTCGTTGAGTTTTTTCTCATCCTTTTATTGGAGAAGAAGGTGGAAAAAGGGTAACTATTGGTTATGGGAAGATGTCAAATGTGAGAGGAGCCGTGTATGTCCTCTGCCCACGAACCCCTCGGCCAAGCCTGACATCTGCCACAGACACACGATGCCGAGGACCTTCCCAAGTCGTCGGCAGCCTCGGAGATCATTTCTTATTTATGAGATGGATGATGGTTTCATTTTTAATCTCTTAAGTCGGTATAAAAAGCATAAAACCTTTTCAGACTTCTACACGAATGATGTATGTAATGCTGGCTGAAAAGTTAGCTGACTGATTACAACCGTCTGGCCCCTTTGGGACAGCTAAGGCTTGGGAAGAGCCCCCCAGGGGTGCAGAGTTGGAAACAGAGGAGGAGTTGCTGATGAGAGCAAAGACTGGGGCTTACAGGTCTTGCATTTAAGACACAAAGCAAGGAAAGGCCCTCAGATACATTCCAGTAGAAAAGCTAGCCAGTCCAGCAGCAAAGACTTGTAGCTTTGTGGGGAGAGAGAAAGAGAGTGCCTGTGTGTGCATCTCCTCGGGACGAACACAGGACTACCGAGCTCCACGATTAGACAGATTAACTTCCTAGTGTTCCCTCCATATGTTTAGAAATAGAGCACAAGTGGAGAGGCACGGGCCTTCCGGGCCACATCCACAAAAAGGGGGCTGGTCGTTTACTTTCCATGTTGTTGTTTGGTTGATTTGTGGATTTATTTTTAAAAGGAGAAATTTAACCTTCGTATTTATTTTCTAGCATTAGGAGAAATGTCCCTGTGATTTTTTTTTTTCTCTTTTCCATTCAGGATGCTGGTTTTATTAACAAAAACTCTAACAAGTCACCTCTACAAGGTGGGTCTTGCTTTCCCCTTAGAGAAGGAGAAATGTTTTCATGGGCCTCTGGGTGTGTTCTGACCCACTTGGCTTGCCTATGGGAAACACTGGTTCCCTCCAGGTAAACATCAGAGAGCTCATCCCTAGAAATTTTTGTTAAAAACTGTAAACAGAATAACAGTGAAATAGTACATGAAGTCCTTATGAAAGGGAACTCTTTATTCACTAATATTTGAAAAATGAAAAATCTCTACCTAGTAGTGTGGCCCCACCCATCATGAAAGAGACCTTTAAAATATATCAAGTTGGCTTAAAATTTCTACCAGATTATTTTGTCCTCCCCTATTCTTCTTCCCCAATCTGTCCATTTCGATGAATTTACTTGTTACAACTGAGACCATTATGTGACGCGTGTCTTAGCTCTGACACTCGGATGGGATGATGGAATGAAGCGGTGAGGGCAGAAACGGGCTCTGCTTGCCTGCTGGCCCGCTAATGAGGCATTTGATGCAGTTTCCAGGCTTAAGCTTCCTTTCTCCCGCCTGTCCTCCAGCTGCGGGTAGGCACACAGAGGCCCAATTGTAGCATCTTGCTCAGAGACCTGTCCACTGACATGGGTTTGCAGACACCCCAATTTTCACTCCTTTCTCTCACCAGACCCTCCAGAAAGTCTGAGAGCCTGGCGAGAGAGACCGGTGGCGTAGTGTGTCTTTAACTTCAGGTCACATTCTGACTCTAGGACAATCTTTCCTCGGTCTTTTAGAGACTCTTTGAGGTCTGATTGCCTTTAGAGAATAGGAACCCACGTGAGATGTTTTGTGGGGCTTTCGTCACTGGAGGGAGGGCAGGACCCGTGTTTGGTCTCCAGGAGTCCGAGAGCCTTTGCGGAGGTGTGAGAAGGGAGGGATGAGCGCCTTCTGTATCCCCTGCACGGACTTCACCTCAGTGTCTGTGAAGGCTCTGGTCCTCGGTGCCCCTTTCCTCGCGCCCTTGCAATCACTCCGCGAACTGTGCGGGGAACGAGCAGCGTGCCTCCCTGTGCATGGCTCCCGAGGCAGTTCTCGGCAAACCAGCAGATCTGAAAAGAGTTAGAAACAGAGGCTGGGTGAAGGCAGGCCTGGATGGACCTTTGTCCGTGCTCAGGAGAGGAGAACCTTGCTTCTTTGTGGTTTCTCTTTAAAAATCAAGCATTGGATTCCTGGGCCATTTCTTGGTATTGGTACATTTTGAGCTAGCTGTAAAAATGTCCCCTTTTGAGATTAAAAATGCATCTTCAAATCCATCTTTATGGGTTCCCTGTGTTTCCTTGGCCTCGAGAAAGCTGATGATATGACTAGGGATTCCTTCCTGAGGCCTTTCCTGGTCCGCAGCCGCACCCCTGGGAGTAGAAAGCAAAGCAGCTTCCGGTGTCCATCTCAGGAGAAGTGAAACACCCTCATTAAAAAAAGAAGAGGGGGTGCTTGCAAATATTTTATGGAGCCTCGATTCTCCCACTGCTATGCAGGCTGTGATGTGTCTAAGCATACCGGCCAGAAACCTTTTCTTCTAGATGCAAAGATAGCAGTCCACACTGATCTGGAAGATGGTTCCGACACACCTGAAATCAAGCAAGATCCGAGCTTGGCCGTTGTGTTCCCACAGAGGAGGGGGGCACAGCGTCCTAGAGTCTATTTTCCTAAGAATCGAGGAGGTGGGACTGACACCTCAGCCACCCATGTGTCGGGGACGTAGGAGGAGGTGTGGTTCTAGAGCTTCCTGGGAATCTGTGCTCGGCAGGTGGAGAAGAAGGTGCCTCTTCAGCCCAATCTTCCAGGGCCGGGTTGTCTCACCGCGCCTGGAGTCGCTTCTCCAGGCAACATCTGCAGAAACGGATCGACAAGGTTCCAGCACTCCTCAGGAGACCCTGCCTGCCCTGTAGGGTCTGGGCTTTGGTTTCTCCCAACCTGCTTGGCCAAGGAAGGGGGAGGATTCAACAGCCCAGCACCCAAGGGGACGTCACCGAAGGAAGACGAACCCATACGTTTGTTCTCAGTGTGGGAACATGAGACCTTTCCTCTCCAGCCTCTGATTTTACCAGGCTCTCGGAAAGATCTAGTGGTGAACAACACACAGTACTGAAAAGCAGCCCCTCTTCCTAGGGTAGTAACTTACTGAAGTATTCAACTTTCCATTATCTTTATGATAACAAACCTGAGGCTTTTTTTTTTTTTTAGAACTTGTTACTCTGACTTCTGTATATGTTGCACTGAAAAGGTTAATATTTAATGTTTTAATTTATTTTGTGTGATAAGTTAATTTTGATTTCTGTAATGTGTTAATGTGATTAGCAGTTCTTTTCCTTAATATCGGAATTATACTTATTTAAAGAGTAGTGAGCAATATAAAATGTGGTTCTGTTTTTTTCAGTCATGTGCATTATTGTCCAGTTGTACCGTACCTTGTTTGGAAGGATGAAGGAATGAACTCTTTTTTTTTCCCCCCTAAATCAAGACTGGAGCTTTTCTTTCATGAGAGTGGCATGTTACTGAAAAGCAAATTAAGAATTTTCTCCACACATATGAGTGATGAGGAAAAATTAGATGCTCTTTCACAAAATGTGGGAATCCTCAAATTCACCAGAGTTGATCCCTGCCCACTTGAAGAAACCAAACCCTCCACAAAGATCCCAATACATTAGCCTTTCATCTGCTAGGTGTCTGACAATATGCTAAATGATGCAGATGAAAATATAAAACAGACAGTCCCCACCCCTGAAGGAACTGAGATCTGGCTGAGAGACTGACATGCAAAAACTAATTCTGGAACAGTTGCAGACAACATGCAAAGGAAGCCTGAATCATAAGGTAGAGAGCATGTGTGCATAGCTGTGGTTCTCCAGGTGTGCTCCCCAGACCAGCAGCCCCATCTCAGGAATGCAAATCTTCAGGCCCCTCCCCCAGACTATTAAACTCCAGAGGTGTCCTACGCCCCCTCCACCTTCTAGGTGCTTCCAATACATGCTCTAGTCAGAACCACTGTAATCTAGGACTAAGCGAAAGACACGTTAGTGGAGGGGGCAGAGACGCAGCTTTTAGGAAAAGCTTTATAGAGGCTTTGCAGAGGAAGTGAAACATTGCAGCTTGCCCCTTAGGTGTTCAGAGTTAATGGATATCAGGATGTATAAGGCCTGCATTTATTTGGAATTTCTCTGCTTAGCCTCGTGGAAGAGAAAAAACAGACCTGTCCACACCCACCCCATCCCACCCCACCCTCAGTCACTCACCCCGCTCCCTGCTGCCCAGTTTCTCACTGTAGGGAACTTTCTACAGCTGTCAACCCAGTTCTTACAAGCCTCGCTGCCCTTGAATCCCCATGGCTAAGCCCCCTGCCCTTCTAACCCATGTGCGGACCTCACGTGTGCAACCTAGGAGGAGCTCATGCAGATGCAGCAGAGAGCAAAATAGTGGCAGGACAGCATGAGCTCTTGGTCCCCAGGGATGCTCAGCTTCCAGAGCAGGGCAAGCCCGTAGAACCTGTTGTCCAAGCTCCAGAGGACTTGGCATCTACCTGACCTGCAGGAAGATGAAAACCTAGGCAATTCTTTGTCCCAAGTGCACTGGTCTGGCAGCTGTCCCCCAACAGAGCCTTTACCCACCTCTTGGGAGAAGGAGACCTGCTCCCCATACTTGGTGTTCCCTCCTGCCCCTTGACCCTATTCCTTCTCCAGGGACCTCTCCAGGCCTTGTTTCTAACCCATGGGATTTTTTTCTTGTCCTGCTCCTTCTCCTCCCTGAGTTCCAAGCCCTCCTGCCAGGCCCACCTCTGCCAGAGCCAGTATCAGGTGGCCGCTTCGGGATCTAGCCAGGTGCCCGGGGTGTTGCGGGCAGGACACTCCCTAGGAAAAAACGCCGATGAACTTTGAGTCAAGCCAGGCCAATCTCCCCTCATTTATCCAGGCAACTTGTGGTTGCCAGCTTGATTCCATGATCTGGACAGACGGGGCTCGACTTGTTGGATGTTGTTGGCCCGAATTTCACACCCCAGTTCTACCCAGTCCCTGCATTGCCCTGCCTCCTGCCTCTCCCCATTTTGGGGGTGTGTGTGACCTCACCTTGCCTCCTGCCAACTCTGAGCTCTTTACCCAGCAGCCCCCCAGAATTCCAGCACCAGCATTCCCTCCTCCATCTTCTAAAACTCCTTTTCCACATTTGCTCTCTACACTTGCTACTTGGGCAGGCCCTGAGGTTTCCGTCCCAGCCTTCCACCTTCAAAAATAGACAGCGATGTGTCTGTGGACAAGCAACTGGGGCTAGCAACGCCTTTTCCACCAAGCCAGTGTCTCCCACCCTAGATTAGTCAAACTGTAGAATCCGTCATCGGGGTGGCACTTGGCATCTGTTCAAAATCTCTCCTGGAGATTCTGATCCAATCCCTACTGCCTTCTAAACATACTACGCCCCAGGGAGCGGACAGCACAGGCGAGGTCTGATGTCTGGAGCTGCCAGTGCCTGGTCCCTACCCGGGGCATCCCCCAGCCCCTGCCCCCAGCTATGCATCCATATCCCATATATACAGAAGGTGGGAGCCCCTGGGAAGCATGGCCCCTTGGACCTCCTTTCGGTCGGGATCATCTAGGGCAGAGAAGTGAGAAAACTCCCCCTATGCGAACTGGAGCCTGTAAGGAGCACCATGCGGTGAGCACTTGCCCAAGTGGGCAATGGCTTTTCAGGAACCAAATTTTGCAACTGAGAATGAAAACATGGTGACATTTATGCCGGAAGGGAAACAGGAGAGAGAGAAGGGAAAAGCAAAAATTTAAAAAAAAAGGCGGGGGGAGCCTCTCTCCAGGGACATTTACTCCAATGGAAGCTTCAGGCCCTGATAGACAGCTGTACAGGTGCCTTAGGACCACAGGCTGCCCTGTGCCATGAAGTCCTCTGGTGCAAGTCCCCGTCCTGCAGGGGAGCCCCTCCCAGGAGGTCAGGGGAGTGGAGTTGAGAGCAGGACAAAGAAACAGCTCCACTACCTGGAGCTGGGCTGCCCTGCATGTTCCAGAAAGGGAATCCTCAGATCTGGAAATGTGACCTCCCCTAAGGGCTGTGCTGGGAGGAGCCAGCGTCATTTAAACCCTGTCCCATCAGAACAGAGGAAGTGGCATGGCTCTCCCACCTGTCTTTGGTCTCAAAGGAAACCCCTGCAATAGAGCGAACCAGAGTGCAAGGGTACCGGACCCCTGTGGTGGAAGGAGGCCCTGGGAGCAAAGACCCGTGTTGGTTGCAGGCCTGCTGCTTGCTGGCTGTGAGACCCTGGGGTGTTCCTGTGCCCCGAGTGCCCATCTGTCTTGCTCCTGCCTCTCTAGCTGAGGGAGCTGTTGAGATGAAGTTTACAGATTCCCACTTGCTCAGCCCAATTTTTGGAATAAAAAAAAATCTAGTGTGATCCCAAATGCCACTAATATATCGTCCAGTTCAAAGGGGACTCTGCTCTCTGATCCTCTGCCGACCTTCAGTTCAAGGTAGAAGAAGGCACGGGGAGAGGGACACATCATGAGAAATATTTCCAGAGACCCACTGGCAAATGGGGCCCCAATTATAGGGTCGTGTTCCCTGTTTGCGACCTTTAGACATGGTGAAGGACCCAGAGGAGTGAGGAACCTGCCCTTGGACATAGGATGTTATGCAGTGTGGCTTCAAGGAGCAGAGCCAGAGGCAAAAGTATTGATTTCTGCTCAGTAGAGGGTCTTTTTTCCAGAGCCTCCTCCTAGGCTAAGGGACTCTCTGACAACCAAAACCATTGAGCAGAGACCAGGTGACCACCAGTGCACAGCAGGTCCCCTGGTGGACTAGACCTTGTGCTGCAAAACCTCTGGGGTTCAGTCCACCTCCAGCACTCTAACCACAGCGTCCTGTCCAAGGGTCTGTGGGCTACAAGCACTCCAAGGATCCACTTCCTTTAGTCTCCTTCTGGAAGAATCTGTGAGCCCAGACTTGAGCCTCCATCCTGCCCTTGTCCTGCTGTGGGTCCTGTGGCCTTCCAGGGCTTCCTGGTAATGGAGGGCCATCTCGGGCGCTGCCCAACCCCTTCCCACCCACCTGCTGGCGTTTGAGCCTGTGGCTTCACCATCCTTAGGAGGGGCCCCATAGAGGGACCACAGCCCAAATGAGTCTCAGGAGAGGGCCTTTCCTGGCTCTCTCTATCCCTAAATGACTAGGTGTGCTGCTGACTTGCCCTCTCAGATCCACAGTCCACCCTGTGCCCCTGTGTACAGCCCACCCAGGGCCCCTCTCACCCCATGGTTTCCGGTCTGGCCACTGAGTGGCCCCAGGGGAGAGCTGAGATGTTTCATCCCCACTCACTCCTTGCTGCACAGGATTCACACCACAGGGCTGGACCCTGAGCACACACTTCATTTACACCACCACCTCCCCTCGTCCCTTCTGCGCAGGGGCTGATGATGGCTCCCCACGGACACTCTGCCAGTCTTTCCCCCTGCTCGCTCTTTAATTTCCAAGAATGCTTAACCAGAGGCAAGAATTTCAAATGCTTCCAGGAGTGATGCTGGGACTGCTTGGTGGCAACATGAACGGCAGAGTCGGGGATCTGGGGTGGGAGGCGGCCCTTGTGAAGAGCAGGAGGGCCCAGAGCTCTGCAGAAGGGAGTGCCACGCCTCCCCTCCAGCTCCTGGACATCCAGAGCGGTGGCCAGGTTTTCTTTTTCTTTTTTTTTCCATAAAATATCTCCATTTCTAAATGTGGTTCAAATGTCTAAACCACACTGTGGCCCTACCGAAATCTGTCCGCAGGTCACCATCCATCCGCAGCCTCCCCTCCCAAGCTGCCTGCTTGTCTCGGACTCTGCCGGGCTTTTTCCGGCTTCTCTGCCGGCACGGTTCTCCTTGCTGGAAATGCCTGTTTTCTGCTTCTCTGTCGGAGCACGCTTCTGTTCCTTCTAGAACAGAAGGCTCACACCTCACCTTCTCTCTGAGACCTGCCCAGAGGCCCCATACAGAGCCCTCACGTTATGCGCACTTCTGTCCCGTAGCCTACCACCACCTCTGTCGACAAGTCCTCCCCTAGTTGTCCTGTGCCCCGGGTTGTGAGCTTCTCAAGGTCAAGAACCTCTGTCCTCTCTGTCTTTATACCCAAGCATTTAGCCTGATGTCTGAGACATGGAAGGTAATGCAGTAACAATTTGGGTAACAAAATCATAGGCTATATTGATGGACCCAGGTGTGCTTCCTGAGGCCCAGGATTGATGTCATATGGGACCGCTGGGTCCTGCTGGGCCAGGTGACTAAATGAAGGCACTTGGCGTTGACTGGTCTAGTCAGACGCCTCACAGGTCAAAAGGTCCTTGTGACCCTTCCTGCTTCCCTCTCTACCCTGCAAAGCTTTCCTTCTTGACAAAAATGCATTACACGCTCTGACCAGTGGTTTACCATGAACTTTGTCACAGCCCTGGTGGGTTTGACAGGAATATTTTGTTTTCCTCTTTTTCCTTCCACAGCTTTATTAGGGTATAATTAACATATAATATTATGTAAGTTTAAGGTGTACGGTGTGATAATTTGATACATGTATTTATTGCAAAATGATTACCACAATGAAGTTAGTTAATACTTCCATCCCCTCACATAATGACCATTCTGTGTGTGTGTAGTAAGAACACTGAAGATCTCATCCATGAGTAACTTTTCAGTATACGATACCCTACTGTTAACTATAATCACCATGTTGTCTATCGGACCCCAGGACTTACTCCCCTTATAACTGGATGTTTGTACCTTTTGACCAACATGTCCCCATCTCCGCCACCGCCGCTCTTTGCAACCACCACTCCACTCTCTGTTGCTCTGAGTTCAGCTTTTTTAGATTTCATATAGAAGAGAAATCGTATATTTACCTTTCCCTGTCTGACTTATTTCACTTAGCATAATTCTCTCAAGGCCCATCCACATTATCTCAAATGTCTTTGGGCAACTTACCTGATAAGAGATAACCTGGCTCATTTGCCTACACAAAAATCAGTTTTCTAGTAATGAAAGTGATGATCTGAAGTTCACTCTGATTTGAGGAGGTGAAGACTGAATTCCGCGAATGAGCCCTCATCGTGGAAGTTGTGAGAATGACATTACTCAGTTGTCTTTCTTAATTAACACTGATGGTGTAGATGAAGAACTATGAGGAGTTTTTAAGATCTGACACTCTAAGACATCAGAGCGCCAGAGCTCTATAAGTTTTCTTGTGATAGTCGCCCTCATTATTTTTTTTGTAACTGTGCGAACACCATGTCTCTGTTTCAAAGTATCACAGTTGTTAACAGATACCTTTCATTATGAAAACTAAGTATCACCACCAGGTAAAAGATTCAAAATTAAATTCTGCCATCACATCATTAGAAGGAAAGTAAGACCTATCTTTGAATTCTTGGTACAGAAGGAAATAAAATTGGAATTCATGTTCTACAAAAAAGGGAGTGAGGCACTATGAGAAGACAAAAATGTATAATTTTAAAATTTTCTTCTATTCAGTTATATAACTCAAAACCCAAAAAACATATACCCCAATTTTAAAAATGGGCACAGGACAAAAAGAACAGAGATTTCTCCCAAGAAGACATACAGATGGCTAACAGACACATGAAAGATACTCAACATCTCTCACCGTCAGGGAAATGCAAATCAAAACCACAACGATATATAACCTCACACCTGTCAGAATGGCTAAAATCAAAAATACAAGAAACAACAGCGCTGGTGAGGATGGGGAGGGAAAGGAACCCTCCTGCACGGTTGGTGGGAATGCAAACTGGTGCAGCCACTCTGGAAAACAATATGGAGGTTCCTCAAAAGTTTGAAACTAGAACTACCACGTGATCCAGTAATTCTACTACTGGGTATTTACCCAAAGAATATGAAAATGCTAATTTGAAAAGATATATGTGCCCCTGTGTTTATTGCAGAATTATTTACAGTAGCCAAATTATGGAAGCAACCCAAGTGTCCCTTGATTGATGAATGGATAAAGAAGAGGCGGTCCACATATACAATGGAATAGTACTGAGCCATAAAAAGGAAGGAAATCTTGCCATTTGCAACAACATGGATGGAGCTAGAGAGTATTATGCTAAGCAAAATAAGTCAGTCAGAGAAAGACAAATACCACATGATTGCACTTTTATGTGGAATTTAAGAAATGAAACAAATGAATAAAGAAAAAGAGGCAAACCCAAAAACAGACTCTTAACTCTATAGAGAACAAACCGATGGTCGTCAGAGGAGAGGTGAGGGGATGGTTGAAATAGATGATGGAGATTAAGGAGTGTACTTGTGATGAGCACTGAGTAATGTATGGAATTGTTGAATCACTATATTGTACACCTGGAATTAATATAACACTGTATGTTAACCAAACTAGAATTTAAAAAAAAAAACTTTGAAAAAGTGTAAAAAAATAGTCTATTTATAAAAATTATTATATAATAAAATTTATGTTTTGTGTGTCTAAATTTTTTTCTTCTATTCAGTTCTGTATTTAAAACATAATTGCTAATACCACATATATTTATGCCACATTAGATGCTTCTCAGCTCAATAAAAAAATTTGATTATATTTAAGGCAGATTGGGGTGTCTGGGTGGCTTAGTTGGTTGGGTGACCAACTCTGAATTTCTGCTCAGGTCATGATGTCAGGGTCGTGAGGTCCAGCCCCAGGTCAGGTTCCGTGCCTGAAACAGAATCTGCTTGAGATTCTCTCTCTCTGTCTCCCTCTCCCTCTGCCCCTCCCCCCTGCTCAGGCTCTTGTGCATGGAAGCAGGCACGTGTGCTCTCTCCCTCTTTCTCTCTCCCTCTCTCTCTCATAAATAAATAAATAAAATCTTTTAAAAAAATATTTAAGACAGATTCTTTTCTTCTTCCAGGCTTGTTTCATTCAAATGTGTTTCTCCCCTCATTCCTGCAGGCATTTTTAATTCCTTTTTCTTATGCTTGTGTAGAAATATACAAACATTTACATATGAAGATCTTTTCCACAAATGATTTACTATAAATATTAACTATCTAATTTGCCATTTTTACATAATAATTCACCATGAACATCCCTCAAGTTCAATAGACTTCCTTTTAAATCATTCTTTCTAATGGTTATATAACAATTTATTCTATGGATATACTACACTTTGTTTAGCCATCTGGCTACTGATAGACATTCCATTTGTTCTCAGTTCTTTGCTTCTAAAAACAATGTTATACATAAATTATACATAAATCCCTACATACTGATACTTTCATTTCTCTAGGATGGAGTCACATACAGAAATGGCTGAGTCAAAAAGAATGTATGCATCCAGTTATAGGCGTATGTGGCGATCGGTAATGGAAACTAACAGAGGCTTAAACAAACAAGGGTTTGTTTTTCTCACATAACAAACGTCTGGAGGTAAGTAATAATGGATATTGGTTAAAGAACCCAAGCCCTCATATGTTTTTCTGTTCTGCTATCCTTTTTTTAAATTAAAGATTTTATTTATTTATTCAGAGAGATCACAAATAGGCAGAGAGGCAGGCAGAGAGAGAGGAGGAAGCAGGCTCCCTGCTGAGCAGAGAGCCCGACTTGGGTCTCGATTCCAAGACCCTGGGATCATGACCCGAGCGAGCCGAAGGCAGAGGCTTAACCTACCAAGCCACCCAGGTGCCCCTCTGTTCTGCTATCCTAACCATCTTAGCATTTTGTTCTCACATTTGCTTCCTTGTGGTTACAAAGTGGCTGCCAAACTCCAGGCATCAGGCATGTTTATATTCAAGGTAAAGGGGGAAAGGTAGCAACACTCACATTTGTATTTTATATAAGTAAGGCAAACCAAAAGCCTTCCCAGAGATTTGTCAGCAGTCTTTCCTTTACATTTTCTTGACCAGAAGTGAGTTATATGACTACTGCTAGACTGGGAAATTAAGTAACTGGGGAAAAAAAAAAAAACAATATTGTCCTGGTGGTTTAAATCAATTACAATTTATCACCTTGCTTCCATAAACAAAATTATGATTCTATTGGAAAGGAAGAAAAAAGCTGTGGCTATTGGGTAGGCAACCAACAGTGTCTACCATAGTGTATAATTTATTTTAATAAATATTTCCAGGACAGTTTCCAAATAAATTGTAATAATTCACGCTTCTTTCACAGAGTGTTCATTTTCTACATCCTTATCAACCCCATATATGAAAACTTTTTGCACTTTTACTGGTCTGATATATGAAAAAGTATATCAATGATGTTTTAATTTACATTTTCCTGACAATAAGATTGAGCATCTTGTCATATGATAATTGGTCATTTGGATTTCCTCTTCTCTGAATTATTATTCAATTTTTTAATTATTTTTAATTGGCTTTTCTTTTCCTTATAACCTGTACAATTTTTTTTAAGATTTTATTTATTTATTTGAGAGAGAATGAGTGAGAGAGAGCATGAGAGAGGAGAAGGTCAGAGGGAGAAGCAGACTCCCCAAGGAGCTGGGAGCCCAATGCGGGACTTGATCCTGGAAGTCCGGGATCATGACCCAAGCCGAAGGCAGTCGCTCAACCAGCTGAGCCACCCAGGCGCCCCACAATTTTTTGTGTGATATTAACTATTTTTCTGTCATTTGTGTTACAGATACTTTCCCAAAATATTTATTGTCTTAAATTTATTTATGGTGTCTTCTGCCATGTTTAAAAAACTGTTATGTATGTAGTCGATTTTGTCTACTTTTTTCTTAATTGGTTCTGGATTTCCTGTCTTTTTTAAAAATATTTCCAAACTTTAATATTTCCAAAACTCAGCTTTTCTTATGAAGTACTCTAAACTAGATATACTTTTCTCTGTTAACATTTTGCATGCTCACAAAAAGTCTGGTCTCCTAAATAGGCACAATGAACAAATACAATATTGATTTATAAATATTTATACAATATTAAATATTAATATTTAATATTATTTATATAATATTTATACAATGTAATATTTATACAATATTAAATTTTCTTTTTTTGAGGGAAAGTAAGGAGAAGAAGTATTTTAGCACTTAGATATGCCAATTATTATCAAAGTAGTTTAACACACAACCACTTAGTTTTATCAAAATTAATTTTCCCTAAAATCACTGTCAATGTCATCAATATTTAACCATATTATTCTCTTTTTGTATTTTATAATTAAAGAGAGAGAAAGAGGGAGGGAGAGAAACTACTGTCTTACTAACTCAAATAAAAAGCTTTAGACTGATCTGAGAAAGTGCCCCATTCCACATGGGGACATACAAGTCAGTAAGCAATTAATATACTTATGTTTATTATTAACAGGCTATTCAGGTATAGAACAAACACAAAACCAGTATTACTTGCATCTCAATGTGAAACATACACAGAGGATAAAATAGAATGCATAGAAGAGAGAGTTATAATAAAAGTTTTGTTCTAATAAAAGTTCCTATTTAAGATGTGTATTTTCTTGTAAAAAATTTTTTAACTTTATGGAAATTCGGGAGTACTTTTGTTTGATATTTTAGTGCATTATTTCATTAAATGTAGGCTTTGAACACACACACAACAAAATTAATTTTCCCTGAAGTAGGCTCTGTCCCCAGGTACAGACAGTCTTTGCCTTGTACAGTAATGTCGGTCCATAAAAAAAAAAAATGGATAAGGAAGATGTGGTCCATATACACTATGGAGTATTATGCCTCCATCAGAAAGGATGAATACCCAACTTTTGTAGCAACATGGACGGGACTGGAAGAGATAATGCTGAGTGAAATAAGTCAAGCAGAGAGAGTCAATTATCATATGGTTTCACTTATTTGTGGAGCATAACAAATAGCATGGAGGACATGGGGAGTTAGGGGAAGGGAGTTGGGGGAAATTGGAAGGGGAGGTGAACCATGAGAGACTATGGACTCTGAAAAACAATCTGAAGGGTTTGAAGAGGTGGGGGGCTGGGAGGTTGGGGGAACCAGGTGGTGGGTATTAGAGAGGGCACGGATTGCATGGAGCACTGGGTGTGGTACAAGAACAATGAATACTGTTATGCTGAAAATAAAAAAATGATTTAAAAAAATGGTCATTCAAAGTAATCTTATTAATTCATGGGGAAGATTATTGTTCTGTGACCTTTAAAATCTGTCAAAATATTAAAAACTCTTACTGTCAGTTTTAAGTGTAAAATAAAATGAAAAATTGTAAAAAGCACTAGTACACTGTAATTTAAAACATTAGAAACATGGAGAATTTGTGTTATTTCATTGCAAACAACTAATCGAGAGTAGTTGGAACAGTACTTGCCTTTTCTGTTACTTTATGACACTGAGTAAGCATCTTTTCTATACGATTGCAAATTGTCATACTCTTTTTACGTTTGGACCCGCTTCTGCCGTTTTATCAGCTGCACCTTCAATATTGTAAAATCATCTGCAATTTCCTTTACCATGAATTTTTTTTACCATCATTTCCTTTGGGCCATGTTCATCCTTTTCATCACACCCATTTCCCCATTTACATTAGGGGTGCCTTCAGGAGGTTCCTCTAGCGGCATATTTTGGCTCAGCAGCAGTGTCAACCTTCTCACCATTGATTACTTCTACAACTCCATTTACGTTCAAGTCTCACTTCAAGTATTAATATTTTTTCATTTCTTCTCTACACTTTCATCTTTGTTGGCCAGTTCTTTTGTGGATCCATTTTTGTAAAATGTCACATGGGTGAGACGGAGACAACATACCCATGCTTTGCGGTCTGTGAATGAACTGAGCGACGGATGTGCAGTAACGAATCATTAGCAGAATTTGAGAGAAGCACCATGACTGATCACTGATCATCACTGATCATGAAGCACCTCTGTTACATAATGATATGTGGACCCAACATCTAGCAGGGGTGTTTGTAGTTCGGGTAGCAACTCGCAGTATATACCATGGAAGCTGACACTTGAACTGTGCTCAACTAGGGCGGCCTTTACCTACTTGTTGATATTGACAGACAGGCTTAAGCCTGACTGCTGAGTAATAGCCCATTGAAGTTACGTCAAGTAACGAATCTTAAAACACTTAAATGCAACATTAGTACACGCAGAGTACATGCGGAGATGGGTTTCAAATTTTCATTATTCGGCAGTCAGCTCTAAAATGTACCTTAGGATGACAGTTTTAGAAATACAGAAAGGACCTTTGGGGCACCTGGGTGACTCTGTCGGTTGGGCGTCCGACTCTTGGTTTCAGCTCAGGTCGTGATCTTGAGGTGGTGGGATGGAGCCCCGCATTGGGCTTACAGTGGTGGGGAGTCTGCATGAGATTTTCTCCCTCTCCCTCTGCCCCTCTCCTCGCTATCTCTCTCTCTCTAAGATAAATAAATAAAATCTTTTTTAGAAGAAATAGAGAAGATATCTTTAAAGATCCCATAATTTGATACCAGAAATTATCCAACATTATGGATGATTTCTCCTCCTTCGGTTTCACTTTGCTCCTATTGTCTCTTGAGGTCTCAGCAGCACTGAGAACCCCATTTGGCTGGAAGCCCAGGCAGGACAAGCATAGAAACATCCTGAACAGTCTTCATTGAGGCAGTCTCTGAGTCCATTCCACTGAAAATGAGGAGACCCTGGCGATCGCAGGCCTTGCTCTTCTCTGGTGTCACTTACCAGTCAGAACCAGTTGTTGCCTTTTTTAGTGAGCCTACTTTTTTTCTCTTTTTCCAGCTTCTGGAGCAAATTCAGTTTGCTTTCATGGGTTTGAAAATTGTAATGACCACAAAGCTTTAGCACTTCCTTCAGCTGAATCAGGTTTTCTTCTCTGCTATTCTTAGAATCAACATCCATACTGTCATTGATTATCTATGTACATGTTAGACAAACTTTCCAGCCAAGTACAAGCTGTCTTCCAAATTTTGCACTCAGAAAAGGGGCATCATTTAAGTCAATTACACAAAAAATTTGTTGGCTGTTTTTTTGTGTACGTTGAATGAGTCACAAAGACGACTTCTGCAAATCCTCACATCTGCCAGCATACTAGGTTTCCTGTCTTGCTCAGGAAAGTCTTCTTTTTCTCCTTTAAGCTGAGAGCCTGAAAACGTATTATAAGACAGTGATAAATAAAGCAATATAAGCAATGTAAGTTAAACATTTGCTCTACTTTGCAGTTAATTCCTATGAACATGCTTTCATGGTCAGGTAACTAGGCATGTGATTAAGTCCGGGTTCCACCACTCTGGACTTTGGGCAGATTACTCAGCTTCCCTGGGTCTCAGTTTCCTCATTATTAGGTTTAATACCCAATGCAGGTATTATAACTGGAAACTTGTACCTCTTAGTCCCCTTCACCTATTTTTGCACAAATTTCCAGTCATAAGTAAGTGACAGAGATGAAAAGTAGAGCATAGGGGATATAGTTAATAATATTGTAACAATGGTGTAGGGAGACAGATGGTAGCTACACTTACCTTGGTGAGGATTGCATAAGCCACAGAATGCTCCAGTCACTGTGTGTGCTCTGGAAACTAATTTAACATTGTATGTCAACATAATTCAATAATAAATTTTTTAATTAAAAATTTTTTAATTAAAAATCTCAGACACAATTTTTTAAGATGTATCTATTTGAGAGAGAGAAAGAGGAAAAATGTAGGGGGGCGGTGAGGAGGGATGGAAAGAGAGAGAGAGAGGAGGAGAGAAGCAGAGTCCCTGCTGAGCACAGAGCTCGATGCAGGGCTCGATCTCACTACCCTAAGATTATGACCTGAGCCAAAATCAAGAGTCAGGCACTTAATCTCCTGGTGCCACCCAGGCCCCCCAGAACAATTTTTTTTAAAGAGGGTATTCATTGTACCTAACTCAGGAAGGTTTTGTGAGGCTTAAATGTATAAGTTAATGCATAAAAGCTCTTAGCCTGAAGACCAGCATATAGCAAATACTCAATAAATAGCTATTGTATCAATTATTATTAGCAATACAAACAGACTACATTCCACGTGTTTGTTTTGCTGGTTTGACCCTCATTGATCCCTGGGAATCCCTACGTACACACAAAGCAAAATCTCACTCAACACAGGTGTGGTGTGAATGCTCTCCAAGACCAGTTCCCACTACCATGTCAAGTGTCTGCTCAAGGAACACAGTAGAGAGGAGGGGAGCCAAGTGTTCACAGGGGAGCTGGGCCAGCCGGGTTTCATCATGCCAGCTGCCTGGGAAATGCATTCAGACATGTGCCCCGTGCCTCAGCAGTCATTGCACAAGACACCAGGAACACACCCTCAGGGAGACACACGTAGTCACAAAGCAGGTATAGTGTGTCTGCCGGGACCCGCCACCCCTAAAACAGAGGGCAGTGAGAGGTGACAGACACAAAGATGACACTCAGAGGGCATGTGACAATCTCATTCCTGAGGGACTCTGGCAGGCCCTCTTCCCTCAGCCCCCTCCCCTCCAGCGAGCCCCAGGGACACCTGCCCCAGGGGAGACAGCTGAGGGTTGATGCGCCTCGCAGTGCTGACTAACTGTCAGAAATTGCTGCTCAGCCAGCACTTGGAATCGTCCTTCCAGGACTGGACATAGATTTGCCTGTAGCCTTTCTTCCACTCCAAACTCTGCCATCTGAGAGTGCTGTTAGCAAGAGAAAATGTAGAAGCTTCTCACCCACTGTGGAGCCCAGGAGCCCGTGTGGCTTATAACCACGTCGTTTAAGTCATTAACCGTCCCTAAAGGGATTCACACTCAGGGCATGATTTAAATTTGATTTTAGTTCCACTTAAAGATCTTCGATGACTGGCTCAGCCTTGCTCCCCTCCCAGCCTAGACTTCTCTCTCTGCCAGTTTGTAGCCCTCCCTACATGCCAACCACTGCTCAAGCATGGCCCGCAGACCTTCTTCTACCACTGTAGACAGCAGGTGACATTTCATTGAGCGAATGGAGCAACCAGCCAAGACTCGGGAAGGAGTTTTATTCTGACAGGATTTGAATGTGTAAAGTTACATGAGCCATTGCCCCCACGCTGCACTGAGATATCGCCTTTCAAAAGTAAGTTTGCAGAGAGAATGTAATGATAAAGGGGAAATGATCATAATCTAACATCAGGAAAGATGACTATACGGTGGGGAGAAAAGACCATAAGGAAAGATGTTTAAAATTAGTGCTTTTTCTGTAGTTAAGTTTATGCCTAGATATTTTATTGGTTTTGTGTGCAACAATTGTAAATGGGATTTTGTTTTGTGTTTTAGAGAGAGAGAAAGAATGCATACGTTGAGGTGGGGAGCTAGGGGCAGAGGGAGAGAGAGAATCTCAGGCAGACTCTGCACTGAGTACAGAGCCCAACATGGGTCTTGATCCTATGACCCTGAGAGCATGACCTGAGCCAAAATCAAGAGTCCAACACGCCTTTTTTCTTGATTCATTTTTTTAAGATTTTATGCATTTATTTGAGAGCGAGAGAGAGTGCACGGGAGAGAGCACAAGCAGGGGCAGCAGCAGAGGGAGAGGGAGAAGCAGGCTCCCGGCTAAGCAAAGAGCCTAATGCGGATCTCGATCCCAGGCCCCTGGGACCATGATCTGAGCTGAAGGCAGACACTTAAACTGAGCCACCCAGGCACCACCAGGTTTTCTTAATTTCACCCACTTTCTTAATTTTTACATGGCAGGATTATGACTCTCATTTTCTTCTTTATGCTTTTCTGCATTTTCTGTAGTGTTCTTTTTTATCTCATTTGCCCATTTCTCACCTAGATCAGAATTCAGCTTCTGGGGGCGCCTGGGTGGCTCAGTAGGTTGAAGCCTCTGCCTTTGGCTCGGGTCATGGTCTCAGGGTCCTGGGATCAAGCCCCACATCGGGCTCTCTGCTCAGCAGGGAGCCTGCTTCCTCCTCTCTCTCTGCCTGCCTCTCTGCCTACTTGTAATCTCTGTCTGTCAAATAAATAAATAAAATCTTAAAAAAAAAAAAGAAGAATTCAGCTTCTGTCCCTCAAAAGGCCCTGCTCCTGACTCCATCTCCCTGAATCTTCACCCCACCCCGCCCTCACTCCTAACCCCAAATGTCTCTATCTCCCAACTCTTCTTCCTATTATGTGTTCCTATAGGGCATACAGGCAGGAAACAATGGGATTTTTTTTTAATCATGTTCCCAGCTTCCCTTGAGAAATCAGAAGATCTATCAGACTGCTCCAGGATTCCCATGTGGCAACGACCCCTCAGTGCCACCTACAGTCATTCCGTTTCCAGTTCACATTCCCAGTACAGCCTCTTGCCCTACAATCGGAAGCTGAGTATTAGGTGTTTATCTTTCAATAGAACTATTTTTCTTTTTGCATTCCCATAAGAAAAAAGAACAGTCAACCAAGAGGTCCATCTGCTTCGGGGAAAAATTCTAGGGAGCACCCTTCTTCGTTAAATGAAGGCTATTCCTACATGTTTATTATGCAAACATGGGTCTGTTTCATTCATTTACATCACCTTCCTGACCTCTGACCTAGATGATGGTCAAGATGCCTTCCCCCAGCTTGGGTGTTCATGATTTCTGGACTTAATGGCACTCTCTGGCTTAAAAATGAAAGAGAAGCTCCCTGACCCACGCACCAGCTCCTGACCCTCATCTTCTCCCTCCAGCCAGTCTGCAGGCTCAACCTTGGAGAAATCAGAGAAACAAATGACACCTCTTGTGACCCCATTGCAGCAAATCAGGAAGGAGCTATTCCCCCTTCCCTGGGCTACATCCCACCTGCACCATACTTTGGGCTCCTAATAACTAAAGACCCGACTACAAGTGACCTAAATGAAGTCAGAAACAACCTCGCTGGCATAGAGGTGAACAAATCACACCACCACAGCAAGAAGGAATGGGGAGTGACTGGTAGGTGGATGACTCATGGAATTTTCCACATTACCTGCGCACACTCCAAGGCCCACCTCAAGTTCATCTGCCTGTCAAACCCCACCCCGGAAAGTCCCCCAACTCCTTTGAACCAAGATGGTTGATAGCCTGGATGTCTTCTTTGTAACTAATAACTCACAGCCTTATGGCATTTCTTGAATGTGTTTGGCACAGGGACAAGTCAATTCTCACAGAACATCATATGAATGAATGAATGAATGAACGAATGATTAATTGGATAGGAGGGGGATAGGACTGGAGGAAGCTGGCGGACTGATGCATTCACTCAGGAAAGGAAGAAAGGCCTTAGATTAACCAGGGATAATAAAGATGAAGAAGAAGATCACAGATCTTAGAGATTTGATAGGATCTAGCTACTGGGGAGACATGGGGGTGAGGGGCTGGAAGAAGCCGACAGTGCTTAGGTTTTCTACTTGGACTCGAAGTCGGTTCGTAGGAGAGGGAAGTCAGGGGCCCCTACAGCCTTGACAGCACCTGCCTCTTACTGCATTGTTCACTCCTGCTTTGGGCACAAGAGGATGCTCTCTCAGGAATAAGAGTCCAGTAATGAGATCAGAGTCAAGATTATGGCAGTGAAACAGAAACAGAGGACACACACAAGAAGGGCTGATGTTTGGGTTATAACATCACTGGAAACTCCCTGAATGCAAACCACTTGCTCAGGTCCTGTGGAGAGAGGGGACCTCTCAGCTGCTGGGCTGGGCGGCAGTCTTATTAACTCTGGTGCCAGAGTCAACATCCAGGCAAAGGACACAGCTCCATAAATGAGCCCTGAAAAGTACGGAGGCCACAGGCCACTGGCAAGGATGGAGGAACAGTTCCGGACAGTACAGTATAAAGAGCCCCAAACTTTTCATTAAATAGAATCAGGCTGACCTGACCACTGTATTTTATATTTCTCTAGCTTAAAAAAAAAAAAAAAGAAAGAAAGAAAGAAAGAAAGAAAGAAAAAAGGAACCCAGAGGTCCTGGGAAGATCACACACCACAATTTGAAGTGTAGGGGAGAACAGCATCAAAATCATCTCCCATTGAGTTGAAATGTCTCTGAGAATAGGAATGGAGACAAGGACTGGCCCTTATAATGAGAAAGAACTTCCTTAAACTGAAGAAAGCCCACCTGTGGAAATCCAGGTTGGCCCACGTTCTGGCAGAAAAGGTACATGTTACACATCAGCCACCCTTCTCAAAGACTCACCGCTCAGAAATTTAAGGCTTTTCTCCTTCTCACTGCCCCTTCAGGTGCCTTCTCTGGCCTAAACAATCTCTGAACATTTTGTTCTTCTAAACTCCCTCGTCTAATCAGGTTTGCTCATTTCTGTGGCTTGTTTCCTGTTTCTCTTTTTTTTTTAACTGAATTTTATTTTTATTGAAGTACAAGTAACGTCCAGTGGCAGATTCGTTTCAGGTGTACAACATGATTCAACAGCTCCGTGTGTGTGTTAGGACTCACCAAAGTAAGGATAGTCCCCGTGTGTCACCAAACAGCATTCCTGTGTTATCCACGGGGTTCCCTATGCTGGACTTTTCATCGCTGTGACTTCTTTATTATGTAACTGGAATTTTGTGCCTCTTAATCCCTTTTATCTATTTCACCCTCCTCCCCACCCCCAGCTCCCCTCTGACAACCACCAGTTCCCTTTAAGAGTCGGGGTTTTTTTTTGTCTCTTTTTCTCCTTGTTTGTTTTGTTTCTTAAATTCCACGTGTGAGTGAAATCACATGGTATTTGTCTTTCTCTTATTTCACTTAACATTATACCTTCTAGATCCATCCATGATGTCACAAACAGCAATATCTCATTATTTTTATGGCTGAGTAATATTCCTCTGGGGGTGTGTGTGTGTGTGTACGTATACCGCTTCTTCTTTATCCATTCATCTCTGATGGACGCGAGTTGCTTCCATATCTTGGCTGTTGTAAATAATGCTGCAATGAACATAGGGATGCAGATATCTTTTCAAATTAGTGTTTTCATTTTCGCTAGGCAAATACCTAGTAGTGGAATCGCTGGGTCATATGGTAATTCTATTTTCAATTTTTTGAGGAACCTCCATACTGTTTGCACTGTGGTTGCTCCAATTTGTATTCCCGCCAACAGTGAATGAGGATTCCTTTTTCTCCACATCCTCACCAATGCTTATTTCTTGTCTTTGTGACATTAGCCATTCTGACAGGTGTGAGGTTGTCTCTCGTGGTAGTTTGGGTTTGTATCTCCCTGATGATGAGAGATGCTGAGCATCGTTCATGCGTATGCTGGCCATTTGGTAGGTCTCCTTTGGCAAAATGTCTGTTCAGGTCTTCTACCCATTTTTTAGTCGGATTATTTGGGGGTGTTTTTGGTGTGGCGTATTTGTCTCCTGTTTCTCTTCTTTCACCTCCAAAATACTTCAGCAAGATGTCAGGAGCCCAAGCCATGCCCAACGCAGTGAAGAAATTGCCATGCATTTTTCTGCCATTCTGAATTCCTTTTCACTGAAAAACAGGCAAAAGATATAAGCAGGCATGTTACAGAAAAAGAAATATAACTGGCCAATAACATATGCCCAACCTTACTAATAGAGACATGCAGATAAAAGTAACAATACGGGAGGGTTCAGTCAGTAAGCATCAAACTCTTGATTTCAGCTCAGGTCTTGATTTCAGGGTCCAGTTCAAGACCTGCTTGGGCTCCACGCTGGGTGTAAAACTTACTTTAAAAAAAATGAAATAAAATAACAATATAGCATTTTTCACCTAACAATAAGAAAAGATAAATATCATACTGAATATTTGATGTTGATGAAGGATTCTTCAACTTCTATTGGTAGAAATATAATTTAGAATAGTCAAGTAATATCTGAAGACACGTAATCACTCTCAGCCATCTATTCCACTTTTGGGAATTTACCCTTCATCCTTGGTAGCACAAATGTGTAAAGATAGTTGAAAAGAGCTGTACTATTGTTTGTAGTAGGAAAAAAATGGAAACAATCGAAACATTCAGTAATAGATACTAGTTAAATAAATAATGGTACAGACATACAATGGAAGTCTATGCAGCCCTTAAAAAGAATGATCTAGGGATGCCTGGCTAGTTGGTTAAGCGTGGCTCAGTTGGTTAAGCGTCTGCCTTTGGCTCAGGTCATGATCCCTGGGTCCTGGGATCAAGCCCCGCATCAGGCTCCCTGCTCGGTGGAGAGCCTGCTTTTCCCTCTCCCTCTGCCTTCTGCTCTCCATGCTTATGCACTCTCTCTGTGTGTCAAATAAATGAATAAAATCTTTAAAAATAAATAACTAAAAAGAATGGTATAGATCCTAATGTTCGGAGTTGGAACAATGTCTAGGATGTTTTGTTAAATGAAAATGAACAAATTTCAGAAGTCTAAGTAAATAGGTTCATTTTTTTTTAACATTGACCATTAATTTTTTTTATTTCTTTTCAGCGTAACAGTATTCATTGTTTTTGCACCACACCCAGTGCTCCATGCAATACGTGCCCTCCCTAATACCCACCACCTTGTTCCCCTAACCTCCCACCCCCCGCCCCTTCAAGACCCTCAGGTTGTTTTTCAGAGTCCATAGTCTCTCATGGTTCACCTCCCCTTCCAATTTCCCTCAACTCCCTTCTCCTCTCCATCTCCCCTCCTCCATGTTATTTGTTATGCTCCACAAATAAGTGAAACCATACGATAATTGACTCTCTCTGCTTGACTTATTTCACTCAGCATAATCTCTTCCAGTCCCGTCCATGTTGCTACAAAAGTTGGGTATTCATCCTTTCTGATAGAGGCATAATACTCCATAGTGTATATGGACCATGTCTTTCTTATCCATTCGTCCGTTGAAGGGCATCTTGGTTCTTGCCACAGTTTGGCGACCGTAGCCATTGCTGTTATAAACATTGGGGTACAGATGGCCCTTCTTTTCACTACATCTGTATCTTTGGGGTAAATACCCAGTAGTGCAATTGCAGGTTCATTTTTAATAACTGTGTTTATATACATGCAGAGCTATAGGGATATGCATAGGAAAAATAAAAACACTATAAAACAGTGATTCTTAAAATGAGGTCCCTGTACCAGCAGCACCAGCATCATTAGGAAATTTATTAGAAACACAAATTCTCAGGCCCCACCCAGACCAGCTGAATGAGAATTTCTAGGGGTGAGGCCCAGCAATCTGGTTTACAAGCCCTCCAGGTTATCATGCTCCCTAAACTCTGAGAATCGCATTCTAGTGAGAGCATTTATCTGGAGGTAGAAAGAGAAGAGACCTAGCTGACAGCGGAAGTTCTACTTGTTTATCATTTCTGTGTTGTTGAAAAAATTAATCACATTAATGAAGAATGCTTTTCTAAGATGTACACATCTTAGGAGGTTTTGCTAACTTACCAGTTGAATCAACCTCACACTCTCTTGAAGAATATCCAGCGTGTAAGAATTCAGATTTGTGAAGCCAATAATGTAGGGAAATACTTCCAATACTGAATGGTTTCTGACATCACTGGAGTCAAGTGAAACACACGCGTGGGGAGTTGAACTTGGCTGTGTTGTGGGAGCTCAGGGTCTCTGAGCTTCGGTGGTCCCCTCTGTCGCCACAGATGACAACAGCCACCTTGTCCCCTCACAGGTCATGGGGAAAAGATGACACATGGAAAGCACACTACTAATTGTCATATCTTTAGCTCTGACGCACCTTAAAACACCAAAGTGTTCTCAGCAACTTGATCAACTCATTCCATTTTTCAGAAACATCATCACTGTATACAGCTGTCCGAAAATGACCCTCCCAGTAGCAAGACTCTGCCAGGGAACCTTGGCACAGGCCTGCCGAGGTCCCTTTTACTAGTGAAATGTGAGAAACCCTGATGAGCCAGGGAAGAGATACAAATGATTTCTTCCCACCCATTCCCAAGCCCTCCGCCCAGGCGCCTCAAACCTGTTTTGTGTTGTGTCTCTTTTATGGGCTGTGAAAGGCCTCCCTGGCTTTCTCACCTGCCTGTCCTCAGACAACAAAGCAGGCTTTTCTGTTCGCACAAAGTGCTTCTTGCTCTTTTGATGCATGAGAAAACGTGGAGCAGAAGAACAATAATGTGCTACTTCTTTTTGCTCCAATAAAAAAAAAAGAGTTATGACACAGAAGCCTGGGGCCAAAGCAGGCTCACAGTTGTGTGTTTTGACAAAGAAATCTTTTCTGGAAGCACAGTCCAAGGGTAGATGACAGTTAAGTGAGTCCATGCAGCATAGATCTTGGGGTTGGGAGGCTCCTGTCCTGGCATTAGGACTTTGTCTCTGGACCCAGTTAGGTGCTCAGAGTAGCAGGCAGGACCCTGGCCTTCCCAGGCCCAGGGAAGAGAATAGCAGAGGGCAGCTTGCAGGTGCACAGAATTGGAGGCCCTGGGTCTGGCCCCCCACTCCCAGCCCTGTCCCGCCAGCCCTTCCAGGGTCTCTGGCTACAGGGAAGATGTTGGGACAAACACAGGTGGATTCTCAGTTTTCCCCCCCTGAGACACTGACATGATGGGTTTTGGGAAGAGTCCAAGAATCAGCCTTTTTTTTTTTTTTCCTTTTAACTTCTCTGGGTGTTTCTGACAGGCAGCCAAATTTAAGAACATGTTTTAGAGCCATCTAAAACATTTTCCCTTCTGTGAAACTCTGACTGTCCTAGGCAAAACTGGTCTCACCACCCACCTTGGCCTTCTCCATTCTTCATGCAGGCCCCCTCTAAGGGAGACTGTACCAACGTGAAGCTGATTACTCCCTTACACATCTCTCTCACCTGCTAAAATGAGCAGGGGTCAGGTCAGCATGGTCTGACTCCAAGCTTTGCCCCTTGTGAGGATTATTTTGAAATCCCTAAATACGGTCATGTTCATTGCAGTTTGTCTCAATATGCTAAAAATGAACAAATGAAAACCCGAGGATGCCACCATCAGCCTTCGGGGTGGTTGTAACCCCCATTCTGCCCTCAAGGTGCCTCACATGTCGGGCATAAAGGGGCTAGTTTCCATTAAGTACAAGTGTTCTTAATCTCTTTCCTACTTTTTAGACTAGAAAATAAATATAAATGGAAGTTCTAGTATGTTCTTCCTGCTCCCCAATGGGCCCTCCTTAGGGATCTCACACCCTGCTTTGGAGAGCATTAGTTTAAAACACATCATGGATGCCTCACATATAGTAGGTGCTTAGTTAATGCAAATTCTCTTCTCTGGGGGGAACATGCTTGGCAAAAGACACTTGGGATATCATCCAGTCCTTACTTCTCTGGTGAATCTTGGAAGTTTATCTCTGTAGGGAGGGGACTCAGGGAAGAGCAGTGAAGGGGCCCATGTGAGAGGGGCACTTGAGGACTCTTGAGTCTGGCTTATGTGAGGCCAGACCCTGACAGCAAGGCATGAGAGTCACTGAGTCACTCTCCTGGGGTTCTCACCAAGGCCATGAGCAGAAATAGCTCACCCAGATAGTCTTGAATGCAGACCCTCCAGAAAAGAAGGGAAACTGAAAAGGGAGCCCAGGTGCCCAACCAGGCATTCTGGCCTGCCAAACAGCTGTCTTTGGCTGACACATCGGTCCCCGCAGACAGGAGCCTCCCTCAGACTGCCAGCAATACACAACATCCCTGACTCAAAAACGCAGTTCTCCTCTTTCCTAAGTGTCATCTTAACTACAAAGTAGATGGACACATTGCAGCCAAAGCCACCAGCTTCCACATCCCAAGGTGTGACCATGAATATTACATGTCTTGCCTGCTGCTTGTGGGACCTGGACAAACACCACAGGCCCCTTCCTCCTCCTTCGTCTTCCTCCCTAGGTAGGGGTTGGAAACAGACCTCGTGGCTCCTCTGAGGGGCAGCCTGACAAGGAGTCTCTGTGCCCACACAGGAACAGCTCTGTGTGGCTAGCCGCTGGCCTGTGGCCTTTGATAAAGCCACACAGGGAAAAGCTCTCTCAGGCAACAGGCCTGGCGAATGGAGCGTTTACTGGCCCTTAGCAGTCCTGTGATGGCAAGTCATGGCCCCTCCCTCCAGCCCACTTCAGAAACACAACTTAAATAACGGCTTTCATGTAAAGTTCTGAAGTGAGCCAAGGTTTGGGAAGCTCTGGGCTTTTAAGATGTGGCTTTCCTCCTGCTTTGAATGGTCTCCTTTGACTAACCCTAAACCAAGCTATCAATCAACAAAAATTTATTGAGCACTTACTATATTTCATTTCACTGCAACAAAGCTTTTTTAAACGTGCTCTCGTGTACCCAGCTATAAGCAAACTTCAAATAAAGAAAGACAAGGCAGAAAATAAAGGCACGGTCCTGGGGATGTCATAGACAGCATGGTGACTGTAGTTAACAGTATTGTAGTGTGTGTTTGAAAGCTGCTGAGAGAGTAGATCTTAAAAGCTTTCCTCACAAGAAGAAAAAATGTGCAATTGCGAGTGGTGACGGTGTTCACTGAGCTTATTCCAATAATCATCTCACAAGACACATATGTCAAATCATTACATTGTACACCTATGGTATATGTCAACTTGATCTCAATTTTTAAAATGAAAATTTTAATAAAATAAAATGTTTTTAGAAGAAAAGAGAGGCATGGGACTCCAGAGCTCAGAGAGACTATAGCTTAACTTTTGTTTTAGATGACAAAACAAGGATGCCTGGGTGGCTCTGTCAGTGAAGCATCTGACTCTTGATTTTGGCTCAGGTCATGATCTCAGGGTTGTGAGATCAAACCCCGAGTCGGGCGCCCTGCTCAGAGGGGAGTCTGCTTCTCTCCCTCTGCCTCTGCCCCTCCCCCCACTCACCTGTGCTCACTCACACACTCTCTCTCTCTCTCTCTCCCCCCCCTTAAATAAATAAATAAATCTTTTTTTAAAATGACAAAACAGAGGCACAAATAGTTCACTAACATGCTCAAAGGCTTCCAGCTGGTCCCAGTTAATAAACTGCATTAGAAGGTGAATCATGGACCCCTAGAGTGGGGATGGAAATCCTATATGTTTTATGCAGTCAGGCTCCAACTGCAATTTGCTGATTCCTAGATCCTTCCTCAAGAAATGCTGATGCAGGCGGTCTGGGAAAGGCCCAGAGATCTGCATTTCTAACAGCCCCTCCACAAAGGCACCCTCCCCACACCCGTAGCTCATTTGGATGTGGACAGCACTCTTTGAGACATGCTGGTCTAGTCCAAATTTCCAGGAAATGCAAATTGCCATTAGGAAATACACACTTGCTGAGAGGCCGGCATACTCTACTGCTGGATGGCTCTCAGCATTCAAGAATATTCCCTCCTATTACAGTGTTTCGAGGAGGGGCCTTCAGGTCCCATAAAGACACATGCTCAGGTGACTCTAGGTGATAAGATCACGTGCAGAAGGAAGAAGGGAGAACTTCCAAGACTGGACTGGGGACAGGACTATAGGAGTCCCCTGTGGGGAACTGAAACAAGAGCCAATTATCCTCAGGTGCAAGAAGTGTTCCCAGGGACCCGGCAGGAGGTCTGCCCTCAGAAGTGGGCATTGGTTCTTCCCAAGAGAGAAAATTTGGGTTAGCTTGTCATCCATGATGACTATGCATGTAATTTGTAAATAAGGATGCATTTACTAGAAGGATGCTGAAAATATTTTACTGATACAGATGAACAATTTTTAAAATTTTCGAGCAACAATGAAGGAAACGAATCCCTCTTTCACACGATACTTCTTAGTATTTGAAGACAATAGGCTGTCCTTCCTAAGTCATCTTTTTTTCTGAAGATGCATCTCCAGTTACTTCAGTGAGATCAGGCTAACCCTTCACCAGCCCTGGCTATGTTTGTTGTTTGCCATGAGCTGATACTTGCCTCAAGAACCAGGGCCATTCACCTCTATCACAGGTTCTTAAAGAAGCTCTGCCCGGGAACATGCCAGGAATGATCATTCTCTTTAATTCAAGTATTCATTCAAAATAGGTTTATTGAGTACCTTCTATGTGCAGTCACTGCTTAAGTACTGAAAAGAAGACAGAAAAATTTCCTGCTGTCTCCCATGAGCTCACATTCCAGTAGAGGAAACAGGCAAAAAACAACAAGTATATAATATAATGTTGTATACGACGTAAGTGCTCTGAGAAAAAAAAAAAATAAATAAAGCATGATCCGGGACTAAAAGGCCATGGGGATGGGTGGCCATCTTAGATCGGATGGTCAACGAAGGTCTCACTTGAAATTAATTCTTAAGATCTGAATGCAGTGAGGGAGAGATATGACACTATATGAGGCAAGTGTATTACGCATAGAAAAACAGCCCATGCAAAGACTCTAAGGAAGGAACTAGCTTGGTTTTGAAGAGAACAATGAGGCCAGTTGGTTAGAGGGCTGAAAGGGAAGGAGAGGAGAACAGATGGACTGCTCGAAGACACCAATAATGCTTAATGCGAGCAATAGCAGAGAGAGAGACAGTGAATCAGCCTCTAAAATCCTAGTGAAGAAGGGGGAATGACTGAAGGTGGGTCAGGGACTTTAAGAAAGAACAACGGCCTGTGAGTAGAGTCTGATGGCACATGCTTCACCGAAACTGCAGGGTTTGGGGGTAGGAAGAGGCAGAAACTGCCTGGCAGTGGCATGAGGAACAAGAGGGATCCCTACTCAGCCTCAGCGTCCTGGTTGGCCTCAAGAAACACGCGCAAAAAACAGTCCTCGGGAGATAGTCAGGTTTTCCTGAAGCAAGGTCAAGTTCCATTCAAAGCACAGGTTGAAATCACAAGCAGTTTTTCTGGTGACAGACCAAGAGTTCTAGAAGGCCTACTAGAAGGATTGGGGGTGGAGAGAAGGAGGAGATTGGTCAGATTGGGAATATACAAAGCCACCTTGCAGAGGTAGGTTTCCTGGGTGGTGATGCCCTGGGAGTCTCAGATTTCTGGAGGGACCTTCATAAGCTTGAGGGAAGGTGAATCTCCATCTCGAGACTGGTCTCTCATAGACATTGTAGTAGTGAAACGGGATTCCTGTGGGGAGGGTGGTCTTCCCACTTACCAGGAACACACCACTCTGTCAGCCTCCCTCAAATCACCTTATTCAATAACGCTCTTGCCCCAAGCTCCAGGTGGTCTCCTGGGGAGCTGGACTGAAGTGTGTGGGGATATGAGCCACCAGCTGTGAGCCTAAGGCCCCTGTCTTAAAACCAAATGGAAGCTGTCTCCCGGGCTGCTATTCCCAAGGCCCACACTTAAACTCAATCCTTTCCAGAGAGAAAGCAAGGGCTCAGAGGAAAGGTCGGAGTCAAACCAATCCACCTCAGGCTGTCCCAGCTTCCCTGGCTGGCAGAAGCTGCTGGAGCATCTTCTCACACGGCCCCACAAGAGAAGAACAAGCTTCCTCTCTCCAAAGAGAGGCCAGGCTTCAGCAAGAAGGTCTTGTGAGTTCTTTGCCCTGTGGCGGGGGGGGGGGGGGGGGGGGGGGGGTGGGAAGCCGAGGTAGGGGAGGGCATCTTGAGCATGCCCTAGAGTAGGAAAGAACTGCCTTTGGCTTGTGTACTTAAAGCCCTGAAGTGAAATGCAGTGTCCCAGTGCACAGGACATGAATTATGTCATAGCTGCACTGCCACTGTCCGTTCAGCCCAAGATCATGAGCTGTGTGTATCTCTGTGGCCAAGCTTAACGGTGTAAGAAGTAGCCCGTCTTGGGCGCCTGGGTGGCTCAATCAGTTAAGTAGCTGCCTTCATCTCAGGGCATGATTCTGGGGTTCTGGGATCGAGCCCCATGTCAGGCTCCCAGCTCAGTGGGGAGTCTGCTTCTCCCTCTTCCTCTGCCTCTACCCCTCTGCTCATGCTCACACTCTCTCTCTCTCAAATAAATAAATAAAATTTAAAGAAGAAGAAGAAGATGAAGAAGAAGAAGTATAGTAGTAGTAGTAGTAGTAGTGTCCCCTCTTGATTTTTAATAACTTGGTTTCTGATTCCATGCCCCCTTCCCAACAGCATGACAGAAAATGTAACTTGGTTATCTTTGATGTGTTCTCAGTGTGTTATGTCAGAGTTCCAGGATTCCAGCGCCACGGTATCACTGGGATAGGAGTGGAGGGACCCATTGGTCATCAGCTGTCTGTCCCCGCAGGTTCCCCTGCAAGGCTCACTGCCTCCTGTTCCTATGGCTCTCTGGATCCAGGGACTCCTGCTGAGACTGTGCCACAACAAGGGTAAGTGATCCTTCTTTGAGGATCCATGTGCATGGACTCCGGCCCTTCTCTGGAGTCCAGCTGGTCTCTACCTCTTCCACTCCCATCAGTCTGGAAAAATCTCTCGCTTGGGGGAAGATACCAATCTTCCATGACTCTGCCCTGAATTACCCTCCTCCCTCTGAGCTCCTCAGATTGAGTTCTCCAAAAAGACTAGGCTTTCTGAAAACTACTTGCTTAAGTGCAGAAATGGGGAAGGGAATACACAGGGTAAAAATAATCAGCGTCTAAAAATGTTATCCAGCTGCTATCCACTACGTTATACAGCTCACGTTCAACCTGATGTCACCACAATCCTTTATGTATTTTTCAAGTGTACCGCCGTGAAGTTATCCCCCACATCGTACTGATTGTTTCTTAATACACTGTGTGACTTAACCTCTCACCCTCTTGAACTGCCCCCTGTTAATTTCAGTCAATTATTATCAGGATGGACTTCAGGTTTGATTCTGTGACCTGACATAAGTACATGTGTAGTACATAAACCATCATTCTGTTCTTCTGCCTCCATCCAACATACGGGTTTTTCACATTTCATTGTTGTGGAAATCTAGAGATCATCTTACTATCAATGTCAATAGAAACTTAACCAGCTACCACGTAGAGAAATAAATTAGAATGCTGCTGTTATTTGCCATGCATATGAGAAATTACCCAATGCTTAGAAGTATTTGTTCATGTGAATCTTACTTCAGTTGAACATTTGCATTTTTAGTTTCATTCTCTCTTTTAACTTAGGTCTGTATCCCTAACTACCAATCAAAATACCTTTGAAAAACAACCACATCACAAAATCTTTGTCATATAGGACTTTTCCTGCCACATTTAAAGCAGCTCGATTAAATAGTTCCTCAGACTAGAAGGCCCAAAGCTAGGAGAGATTGGGGTGATCAGGTCATACCTGTTGGGAAGAATTACCCAGGAGATGCTGAATATCCACCAATCGAAAGACATTGTTAACTTCCAATAATATCAAGTCAGTGATCGGGAGGGAGACAAACCATAAGAGACTCTTAATCTCACAAAACAAACTGAGGGTGGTTGGGTTATGGGCGTTGGGGAGGGTATGTGCTACGGTGAGTGCTGTGAAGTGTGTAAACCTGGTGATTCACAGACCTGTACCCCTGGGGCCAATAATACATTATACATTAATAAAAAATTTTTTTAATTAAAAAAAATTAAATCAGTGAAACTGAGAGTTTAATTAAATGAGGCAGCTTAATAGGCAGGTCTTCTCTGCTGCCCCCCACACTTATCTTCTTCAACCTCAAGATCCAAGATCTCTGTAGTGAACAACCATCACCACAACCACCTCCAGGGTACATTGTGCTCAGCCTTAAACAATTATGGTGGCCTCCATCTCCCAACAGAGACTGGTTTCAGATGGGGCAGATGACCCCACTCTTGCAATGAAAAGGGGGGGAAAAAAAGCATGATTCTTCTCAGAAAATTCCTCCTTCCTAAGAAAAAGACTGAGAGACAGCCCCTTTCAGTCTGGACCTTATTGCGTCTGAAGGCACTGTTGGAAATATTTCACCCCCCCCTTGCCAGCAGCCTGAAGGGGGAGCCTTGATGACATTGTTGGGGGGCTGAATCAACAAGCCCTGGAGGGTGCTTGACCTCAGAACTTCCAAATAGTAAGATAATAAATTTCCTGCTTGCTTACGCAGGGGAGTGCGGAGTGGGAGGGAGCCTGCCACTGGGATTACCGTCCACGGAAGAAAGGGACCTCAAAGAATCATTAAATTCGGAATGTAATGTGCTATTTTGTTTGGGTTTTCAAAAAATCTGTTGTCAAATTAATTATGTGGCATCAATTCCTTTAAAATAATTTGTAAGTTTGGTTTTTTTAAAGATTTTCTTTATTTATTTGACAGAGAGAGAGAGACAGTGAGAGAGGGAACACAAGCAGGGGTAGAGAGAGAGGGAGAAGCAGGCTTCCCGCTGAGCAGGGAGCCCAATTCGGGGCTTGATCCCAGAACCCTGGGATCATGACCTGAGCGGAAGACAGATGCTTAATGACTGAGCCAACCAGGTGCCCCTTAAGTTTGTTTTGATACCAGTTGAAATGCACATGGAATTTTCTTGAAACTTGACCTCATGATTTGGAAGTTCAGCGGGAAGATAACAGAGATAAAATAGCAAAGAAATATTTGAAAATCCAATTCATTTAGTATTCACCTTATCAGATATTAAAATAGGCTACAAAAGTAAAAGATCGAACACCATGTGGTATGGTGGAGAAACAGACCAGCCAATCAGCCACGCAGGATAGAAAGTCCAGAAACGGGCCCAAGAACATACAAAAATTAGTCATGTGATTGTAAATCATCTCAAGTAAATGGTATGAGGCACTATAAACCTTCGGAGGAAGAGAGAAGAACTATACCCATACCTTCTACCATATATCAACATAAATCACAGGCAAAGATTTAGATGTAGAAAATGAATTTATGAAATAAAAAGTAAAGGTACTTTATCTTGGTGAACAATGAAGCTTTATTAACATACCAAGGCAAAGACCATAAAAAGAAAAAGACCAATTAAATATGACTAACATCTAAAATATTTAAATGCACCTGAGTGGCTCAGTGGGTTAAGCATCTGACTCTTGATTTCTGCTCAGATCATAATCTCTGGGACGCAGAATCAAGCCCCATACTGGGTTCCAGATTTTCTCCCTTTCTCTCCCCTTCTACTCCTGCCTCCTGCAACTCGTGTTCTCTCTCTCTCTCTCAAATAAATAATAAAATCTTTAAAATATTTAAAAATCTCAGGTGCCTGGGTGGCTCAGTCAGTTGAGCATCCAATTCTGTTTCAGCTTTAGTCGTGATCTCGCAGTTGTGGGATCAAGCCCCACATAGGGCTCTGTGCTCAGTGCGGAGCTGGCTTCTGATTCTCTCCCCCTCTCCCTCTCACTCGATCTCTCTCTCTCAAATAAGTAAATAAAATCTTCTAAAAAAATCAAATATTTAGGGGTGCATGGGTGGCTCAGATGGCTAAGCGTCTGCCTTCGGTTCGGGTCATGATCCTGGAGTCCTGGGATCGAATCCCACTGAGCAGGGAGCCCGCTTCTCCCTCGGCCTCTGTCTTGCTCTCTCTCTGTCTCTCCTGAATAAATAAATAAAATCTTTTAAATAAATAAATGAAATATTTCAAAATCTCTTCATGGGGGAAAACACCCTTAACTAAAATTAAAAGTTACATAACAGACCGGAGAAAATATTTTCAATATATATGGCAATATATATGCATATATATACATCTATATATATGCATATATATTTTTTTCAGTATATATGGCAATATATATGGTCCTTCTATAAAATGTTTAGACCAACCAATAAGAAAAAACTAGAAGGGGAGAAAAAATGTAATCAACAAAAGGAAAACATGCCAATGGTCAATAAACAACAAACATTCCACTTCATAAATAATGAGAGAGACTCACTCTAGAGCCATAAGCAGGATGGATATGCAGCGGGTGTTGCTGCTAGAGCTGTACTCTCTATTGGTGCAGCAAAATACCTCCAGACTGGTTAATGAGGAGCTTCTGCCCAGAGCTGCCATGTTCCCCCACCCCGCTGGCTGCCCTGACACCCTGCTTCACACCCCCATGGTTACCTAACTAAAGGGTAGATGTGGGACCTCCAGGTCCCTGCACCCTGCCATGGCTGACATCTGCTCGCTGATATCCCACCTCTGCTTCTGACATATTGCATAATGAAATTTGTAAATATATAGTAGTAATAGCAGCAGTTATACCGGATGTTGGTTGGAGTGTGGGGGAAATGAGCATTCCCCTACTCCACCTGAGGAAATGTAATTTGGCACAACCTTCTCAGAGGGCAATTTGGCACCAGAATAAAAGTCATAAAAATAGCTATTTCCTTTGACTCGGCAATTCCACTTCTAAGAATTTTCCTGAGGAAATAGTGTAGGGCGTATATGAAAATGTAACTGTAAAGTGAAGACCAACCCAAATGAAGATTAATCTCCAAAAATTGAAGAAATATATGTTAATATGACCGGGAGACATGGATTTTCCACCATCAAATTGTTGATTTTAGGCAGAAGGCCACCCATGGTGTGAGAGTGGGGAGCACAGAGCCTCTTACATGAGCTGCTAATAGAAATGGAAATGGACACAAGTTGCCTGAAGAGAGTAAGACGTTGTTTTAAATGCGTATTCAGCCATTCCTGTTCTAGAAAGTTATCCTGAGGAATTCAGGATGAATGCAGCAGAAATTTCCCCGATGAAGTTTTTCATCAACGTGCTTCTAATAATAATAATTTAAAAAGTGTTTCTCATAAATGAAAGCTGGATACTACATCAAAAGGGAATTCGTTGAAAAAATTGTAACACATGCATATTATGGCATTTTATGAAGTCATTAAAATTATGAGAGATAAGAATACTTAATGACATAGACAAAATGTGGCAGTTGAGGGCTCCTGGGTGGCTCAGAGGGTTAAGCCTCTACCTTCGGCTTAGGTCATGATCTCAGGTTCTTGGGATCGAGCCCCACATCGGGCTCTCTGCGCAGCGGGGAGCCTGCTTCCCCCTCTCTCTCTGCCAGTCTCTCTGCCTACTTGTGATCTCTGTCAAATAAATAAATTTTTTTTAAATGTGGCAGTTGTTTTACTAAATGAAAAAACAGCTTACAAAGTAAAATGTACTGTACAATCTTACTTTCATACAATGAATATTTACATGTATACAGATTTTTTAAATGAGATCATCATGTAAAGAACTTAGAATAATAACTGGCCTGTGGTAAGAATTCAATGAATTCAACAAATGGTAGCCATTATTTTTTAATCCTCACATTCACCCTACAAGGGAGATAGGATTACTACACCCATTTTACAGATGCAGAAACAGAGGGGTGAAGAGATTAAGTCCTTGCTCAAGGTCACACAGCTTGCAAGTGGTGGAGAATTAACCTAGGTGATATACTGAGAAGAATGACCGGAACACATTAACTACCTCATTATTTTATAAATATTATTGGAATCCTATTTTTTTTAAAGATTTTATTTATTGATTTGACAGAGAGAGATCACAAGTAGACAGAGAGTCAGGCAGAGAGAGAGAGAGGGAAGCAGGCTCCCTGCTGAGCAGAGAGCCCGATGCGGGACTCGATCCCAGGACCCTGAGATCATGACCTGAGCCGAAGGCAGCGGCTTAACCCACTGAGCCACCCAGGTGCCCTGGAATCCTATTTTTAAAAAAACACTACATATGTAACTGGGTATTATCTTTTTGTGGGAATTTATGAAAATATTTTTAACAAAAAGAACATCCCTACACTAGACCATGGAGAAAACTACCTATAACTCCTTTGTTTATTCCTTTTTTTTTTAAGATTTTATTTATTTATTTGACAGACAGAGATCACAAGTAGGCAGAGAGGCAGGCAGAGAGGTGGGAGAAGGTTCCCCGCCGAGCAGAGAGCCCGATGTGGGGCTCCATCCCAGAACCCTGGGATCATGACCTGAGCCAAAGGCAGAGGCTTTAACCCACTGAGTCACCCAGGTGCCCCGACTCTGGGTGTTTTCTAACAAGATAACCAGGAAGACTTGCTCCTCCTTCTTATTTATTTGAGAGACAGAGTGAGAATGAATATGAGTAGGAGGAAAGGTAGAGGGACAAGCAGACTCCTCACTGAGTGGCAAGCCCAACACAGGGCTCAGTCCTAGGCCCCTGAGATCATGACCTGAGCCAAAGTCAGATGCTGACTGAGCCACCCAGGCGCCTGTCTATTCCATTTCTTTTAAGATTGTTTGATTGATTGATTGATTGATTGATTGATTGAAGAGGGAGAGCATGAGTGCAAGTGAGGGGAGGGACAGAGGGAGAGGATCTCAAGCAGACTCTCCGCAGAGCTGAGCTGAACTTGGGGCTCCACTGAGATCATGAACTGAGTGGAAACCAAGATTCACCCAGGTGCCCCTCCTTTGTTTATTCCTGAGCCCTGTATCCTCTCTCTAAACTCTCCCTGCTGCCAAGGTGACCTTTATTTTTCAGTCTTCAGAATAGAACCTCGTAAGAATCATCTTTGAGAGTCCAGAGCTGGTACTGGCTGACTCCAACGGACGGGTCATCTTCTCATCCAGTACCTGCTGCCTGGCCCAGAGCCCAGGCTTGCTTTCCGGGGACAGTTAACTTTTCCCACAGGACCCAAGCTAAATGAAAACCTACCCACTGGTCTTTCTTTCTCCTCACTAATGCCTTGTTTGGAGCATTCTATGGGAACAGGATCTTAGAAGTTTCTCAGCCATCCAAAGTCTCTTTCATATTTAAAAAGCAAATATGAATGGTTTAGGGGTGGCTCAGTCGGTTGATTTCAGCTCAGGTCATGATCTCAGGGCCATGAGACCAAGCCCCAAGTGGGGCTCCATGTTCAGCACGCAGTCTGCTTGTCCCTCTCCCTCTGCTCCTCCCCCCACCTCACTTGCTCTCTCTCGCTCTCTTAAATACATAAATAAAATCTTCAAAAAAAAAAAAAAAACAATATGGGTGGTTTAAATAGAAAGTCAGGAACACTCAAATGGAATAAACCAAATTAGAATATTTAGGGAAGAAGCTTGTTCAACACAAACGAGTCTTTAATTTTTATAATCTAGTTCTTAAAAGTTGAAGATGAGAGAGAGACACTTGGAAACCTTGGATTTCTCAGACTGATGCTGACTTTTTCCAGGCCATGCCTTCAAGAGCAAAACCCTGCAGTCTTCAATTGGGGTGTGCGGGACTATAAGCTCAAGACACTGTGTCACCATCTCCCTCCCTGCAGCTAGAGCTGAGTGTTGCTAGCATATGGCTGCCCGGGGCCTTGCCTGAACGCAGAAAGAAATGACACCAAACTATGTGTATCAGCTACATGTTTATTTATACAGATCAGCAAATAATAAATACCCATCACATAACATAGTCCCTGGATCTCAGGCCATCGCAGCTTGAGATCACAATAATGGGATGAACCATTCCTACCTGGACAACCACTTAACGCTCCTTAGCTTCCTGTCTGATTGGAGGCAAGCCTGTCCTCTGCAGCACTCTCAGTAGTCACCTATCCCCCAGTGTCTCTCACTGTCCCTGAGGGGGCATCACTCCTATTCCTTTGAGTTCCTTGGTATCAACCATCCTGAGTAAAAAGGATTGTTGTCACTTTTTGATGATACTCAACTGTGTGGGGGCCTGTACCCCAACCTGTTGGAGCATTCATAGTGCCGAATTCCAGGGAAACACTCTCTTATCCTCCAGGTCAGACTCTGGGTGACCTTGGACTCTCATCTATGGCAGCTCTAACTAGAACACTCTTGAGTTCACTTGATCTTCCTGTTTGAGGGCTTTATTCCCAGGGGTCTAGCCTTTGACTCTCCCCCTTAGGTGAGATTCATTAGGCCTTCATGGTAGACTAGTTCTTCCAGCCTTAAAATTATACTTACCTTCAAATTCTCTGTGCCTATCAAGCATAGGTCCTGATTTAGGAAGACTTGCTATTCAACACATCCTAAACAATGTCAATTAGTTTGGGGCCATATATTGGTTTCCAGAACCTCCTGGACATGACTCATTATCCCATTTAGCTGAACCCAAGCATCAGTCTCTCTTGAGACTACTTAGGTCTGCCAGATCAAGTAGATTTGTTCAGCATTTTTACCTTTAGGAATTCACTATCCCTCTATACTGCTTGCTTATTTTTTTCCAGTATTGTTATGGAGGTGACATGGAAAACTTCCTTGTCACTAGTATCTGATTTTTGATGATATTGGTTTCATTGCAGCAATGCTTAAGTTGTAGAATAAGGGGGTTGGGCTTACCGTGTTTAAAGGAATGCTGATGAAAGAGACATCCCTTACTGTCTTGATGATCACAGCTTTGTAACATAGCTTGATGTCTGGAATTGTGATGCCACCAGCTCTGGTTTTCTTTTTCAACATTCCTCTAGCACAAACACAGACACATAGATCAATGGAACAGAATAGGGAACTCAGAAATGGACCCTCAACTCTATGGCCAACTAGTCTTCAACAAAGCAGGAAAGAATATCCAGTGGTGGGGGAAAAAAAAGACAGTCTTTTCCACAAATGGTGCTGGGAAAATTGAACAGCCACATGAGAATAAAACTGGACCACTTTCTTATACCATACACAGAGATAAACTCAAAATGGATGAAAGACCTAAGTGTGAGACAGGAATCTATCAAAATCCTTGAGGAGAACACAGGCAGCAAACTCTTCGACCTTGGCTGCAGCAACTTCTTTCAAGACACATCTTCAAAAGACAAGGGAAACAAAAGCAAAAATGAACTATTGGGACTTCATCAAGAAGTCCCAATGCACAGCAAAGGAAACAGTCAACAAAACTAAAAGACAACCTACTGAATGGGAGAAGATATTTACAAATGACATATCAGATAAGGGGCTGTATCCAAGATCTATAAAGAACTTATCTAATTGAACGCCCAGAAAACAAATAATCAGTCAAGAAATGGGCAGAAGACATGAACAGACACTTCTCCAAAGAAGATATACAAATGGCCAACAGACACATGAAAAAATGCTCAACGTCACTCAGCATTAGGGAAACACAAATCAAAAGCACAATGAGATACCACCTCACACCAGTCAGAATGGCTAAATTTAACAAGTCAGGAAACAAATGTTGGTAAGGATGTGGAGAAATGGGAACTTTCTTTTTTTTTTTTTTTTAAGATTTTATTTATTTGACAGAGAGAGATCACAAGCAGAGAGAGAGAGAGAGGAGGAAGCAGGCTCCCTGCCTAGCAGAGAGCCTGATGTGAGACTCGATCCCAGGACCCCGAGATCATGACCTGAGCTGAAGGCAGAGGCTTAACCCACTGAGCCACCCAGGCAGCCCCGGAAATGGGAACTTTCTTACATTGTTGGTGGGAATGCAAGCTGGTGTAGCCACTCTGGAAAACAGTACAGATTTCCCTCAAGAAGTTAAAAATAGAGCTACCCTACAACCTAGCAATTGCGCTACTAGTTATTTACCCCAAAGATACAAATGTAGTGATCCAAAGGGGCATCTGCATCCCAATGTTTATAGCAGCAAGAGCTATGGAAAGAGCCCACATGTCCATTATATATATATACATACATATATATATACATATATATATATGCACACACACACAATGGAATATTACTCAGCAATCAAACAGGATGAAATCTTACCATTTACATTGACATGGATGGAACTGGAGGGTATTATGCTGAGCAAAATAAGTCAGTCAGAGAAAGACAATTAAATGGTTTCACTCATATGTGGAATATAAGGAACAGTGCAGAGGATCATAAGAAAAGGGAGGGAAAACTGGGAAGAGATCAGGGAGGGAAACAAACCATGAGACACTCTCAACTCTAGGAAACAAACTGAGAATTGCTGGAGGGGAGGGTTTGGGGGATGGGGTGACTGGGTGATGGGCATTAGGAAGGCACGTGATGTGATGAGCCCTGGGTGTTATAGGCAACAGATGAATTACTAAACTCTACTAACAATGGACTATATGTTGGCTAATTGAATCTAAATAATAAAAAAAAAGAAAGAAAGAGAGGAGAGATTCCTTTTCCTCTTTATTCAAGACACACAGCTTTTTCTCTCTAACATCATTGTTTTGACTTGGGTGTGATCTGTTTGCATTTCTGCTCTCTGCTCCCCGTGGGAAGCACGGTCAGGTTCTGCACCAACCTCCTAGAAGCACACTGAGACAGTCCCCTGCCTCGGCCACCTGCCTTACCCCTTCCCTGTCTCCAGCCCCACTCTCACTGCCCCACCATTTGGCTTCCTCTACCTGGCAGCTTCTTCTTCCTCTCATCTCTGTGTGTTTCCAGTAACTGATTGGTTGCTTAGTGAGCTGAAAGGAACTTCAAATGTTTGCTTAAAATGATCTGTCAATAAAACATACAGCTTGAAGAGCTTCATAAACTCTAAAAATGCCTGCACGGGCAGCATCAGCCTGCTCATATTTTGACTCATATTTTGGCCTCTTAACAACCACTCGAATCTGTGGCAACAGCTCAAAGACAGAAGATTCCAGTCCCCAAGCACCTAGGGCTTCCTCTGGATTTGACTTCAGCCTGAACTCTCTTGAGCTACAGAGATCTGCATCCCTTTCTCCGAGGCAAGAACCTGAAGGAACTTTCTCAGTAAATTATTGTGAACCCATCCAAGCTCCACTGGGGACAAACCAGTTTGAGAGCAGGTGTCTCATTATATGGAGGCAAACTGGCAGAGGTATCAGCTGTAGGGCAGGCCTTTACCTCCTGGAATCCCCACAGGCCCATGAACCAGTTCATATCCCATCCCACATATTCTTCTTACAATGGAGTATAATCTTGACAGTCTTCCATCAAGAAATGGAGTCTGAGACAAACCATAAGTGACTCTTAATCTCACAAAACAAAATGAGGGTTGCTGGGGGGCGGGGAGGGAGAGAGGGGTGGCGTTAGGGACTTTGGGGAGGGTATGTGCTATGGTAAGTGCTGTGAAGTGTGTAAACCTGGCGATTCACAGACCTGTACCCCTGGGGATAAAAATACATTATATGTTTATAAAAAAATAAAAATAAATAAAAAAATAAAAGAAATGGAGTCTGTATTCCCTGCCCTTGAACTTGGGCAGATCTTTGAACTCCTTGAGCAATAGAATGGGGTGGATTGATGCTACGTAACTTTGGAGGCTAGGTCGTAAAAGTCACCATGATTTCCATCTGGCTCGCTCTCTCTCCCCAGACCTATACCTTGGAGTCTTGAGCCAACGTGTAAGAAGTCCCATTATCCTGACGCTGCCCTACTGGAGAGACCAGATAGACCATAAGGACAGAGAAGTTAGAGGAACCTCAGATCCTTGAATCTTCCCAGCAGCAACCACCAGGCCTGTGAGTGGGCAAGCAAGCGATGTTTCAAATGATTCTAGCCCCAGGCTTAAAGGTCCCCAACCGAGGTGAGTCAGCCCCACTGTGCCCGGAGTTCCTGACTCACAAAATCTGTGATCGTAATAAATGGTAGTTTACATCACTAAGTTTTGGAGTAATTTGTTAGGCAGCCAAAGCAACGGGAATGCAACCATATCTCAAACTGTAAGGTAGAACCTGCTGTTACCAAGGTGACTGCAAATATCCAACTGATCCATTGTGTGTTGCTTTTATCAGTCCTTCTCTGAGAGTTATGGGATTCTCAGAAGATGCTGCATTCACCAACAAATCCTTAGTTAACAGCCTGGGTCAGTTCATAGTCTATATGCTCTTCAGCTGAAATGGGCTTGGGGTCCCCTCATTATTATTATATGTCACTAAGACTTCAAGTAAAATAAACTACAGATAGCTTTCCTGCCAGAGATGCTGGAAGAGGGCAACCCTTTTGGAGAGTGACTTCTATATAAAAAGTTGTTTTGCTAGATAATAATTGGATTGCATGCCTTGTAAGTGGTTCCCTTAATCAGTCAGCTAGGGACCCATTATGTGCCCAGTATTGGATGCTGGAGAGAATGTATCAATCCAGACCTCTCTATGAGTTTTAATGTTTTCAGCTGTAAGAAATAGAAAACCCTATTAAAAAGGACTTCAAACAATAGGAAAATTTAGCTTACACAACAAGGAGTCCAGTGCAGGGAAGCTCCAGGGCTGATTCATTCAGTGGCACAACAATGTCATCGGAGATCCAGGTTGCTTCCACCTTTCTGCTCTATCATCCTTGAGGGGGTCCTACTCAGACTAACCCTCCTCATGGTCCCAAAATAGCTGCCAGAGTTCCGGGCATCAACATGCAGGTACCAACAGGCATCCAAGACAACGACCAGAAGGAGAAAAGAGACTATTTCTTTGGTATCTATTTCTTGACTTAGGCTACTTCTGGTTTACCCTGTGGAGCTGGACATGGGGCCCCTCTGAAGACATGGAATGTGGACAGGAAGAAGTAGGACATAGGCATCACCCAATGGTGTCTGCTGCAAACACTAAATCTGGTTGGGAAAAATAGGATTAACCAATGAGACAATGAGACTCTAGTTACTCTCTCTCACACACAGCACTTAAAACTTCTCTCTTGTTGCTTCCTCCTTCCTGTGAGGATTCCATAAGGAAGAGTGTCTGTTCAAAGTTCTTGCTACAATGTCCTCAGCTCTTTGGAGAAAATGCATGACTCAAAGAGCTAAAAACCTAAGCCTTATCTTTTCTAAAGATCACCTGCTTGAATACACTTGAGCTCTTGTTCAGGATGAAATGCATAGGTAGATAAAATAGGATTCCTCTCTTGACTGACACTCCTAACAGAAAGAGCTGGTTTGCTGATCATTACCAATGGAGAAATGGGAAAGCCCAGAGAGTCAAAGAGGGGAAGAGAAGAAAGTGGGAAGGCAGATTGCCATTTATCAAGCTGGGAAGAATGGCTGCCTCTCATCTCTCTGAGCAGAGAACTAGAAGGCTAAATCCAGGCCACCACTTTTTTGCATATAGGTGCACACACTAAAATGGTTTTTACATTTTTTTTAATGGCTGAAAAAGAAAAAACAAAAGACTATTTCATGACGTGCAAAAATTGTATGAAATGCAAATTCCAGTGTCCATAAATGAAGTTTTATGGAACACAGCTGTGCTCACGCATTTACATATTGCATATGGCTGTTTTCCCACTACAATAGCAAAATTAAGTAGCTGTGATTCAGACCAAATGGCCCCTGAAACCTAACATATTTACTGTCTGGCCCTTGGCATGAAAAGTGTCCTGACCCCTGTCCTGGAGGAAAAGTCCTGATGCGGCCTCCAAGCACCAGAGGTGTGGGGAGGAGCGGGGGTTAGGGCACCATGCCTAAAACCTCCAGAGCAGCCAGCCCTCTGCCCCTTTGCACACAAGGCTCTTCCTTCCCCTCTGAGCAAGAAAGGAACATTCCATCTAATCCATTTAGAACAGGTTCTCAGACTGGCTGCACATTGGAATCACCTCAGAGCTTTTTAAAAATACCCATGACAGTCCCAAACCAGACCAGCTAAAGCAAAATATCCAGGATGGGCCCAGGTATCCGTGTCTTTCAAAAGCTCCCAGTTGATCGCAAAGTGTGGTCAAGTTTGAGAACCACCACTAGAGACTTGTTTGCCAAAATCAGGCCTGGTCTCTGGAGCTTTCTCCAAGCACACACCATCACCACCATTAGGCAGGTGTTTGGGGAACAGCACAGGAGCTCCACACGATGGTGGAGCCAGGCAGGAAGACATGGCGAAACAAGTTGTGGTTAACCCATTTTTCCAGGTGCCCAGTCAAGTGACCTTACCTGTGTGCCGGTGCGTTCTACAGGTTTCCTGGCTGAGGAGCCCTTGCCACCAGAGATCTCCTCATGTAACAGAGTAAACACAGCGTCTCACCCTAACTGCCACTCACTCACTTACTTTCCTCCACCTCAGAGGGGACAAATGAGAGCCTGGTCTCTGCCTCACCCAGGGACAGTATGAATGAATATCCTTCTCATGACACCAGAGACCTACCTTCTCCTTGGCATGGAGTTGAAGCTGAACCACATGCCTTCTTTCCTTCATTCCCTCACTCAACAGATATGATACTGAGCACCAACACTTAACACACACGGAGGATTTTTAAAATATAACGATGAAGAAGCACCCCAAAGGATCTCACAGACTTGGGGAAGACACAGCCAAATTAATCCAAAGTAGGAAATGTTGGAGAAGAACCAGTTTTAGGAGGAGTCCTCAGTTCTGTTCTAGAAGGGTAATATTTGCGATGGCTTATGGATATCCTGGTGAAGACGTCTCGTGTGTGTTTATATATTCAAATCGAGTTCAATGAAGAAGTCAAAGCTGAAGATATTAATTAGGGAGTCATCAGCATGTTGGTGACACTGGGTAAGAGACAGATGAGACCAAGGGAACAAGGAAGGGGTTCCCAGAAGTTTTAAAAGCAAACCAGAAGAGGGCACATCAGGGAACCTAAACAGGGTGGCTGTTTCCAGGAAAAGGAGGGAAGTAATCTTGTTGAATGTTGATAAGCAGTCTGGTAAGAGGACGACAAAAGAGCACGGAGGTTACCAGTGACCCAGACAGAGCTGTTTCAGTGGAACACTGAGAAGAAGAATCTAGACAGGGGTGACCTGAAGGGTGAATGTGAGGTGACCGAGTGAAGGCTTGGAGTATAGACAGCTCTCTAGAAGGTTTTCACAGACAGGGACCAAAGAACTGGCATGGCAGGAGGATGAGGGTCAAAAGTGAACATATTCTGTTTTGTGTTAAGGTGGGAGATACTACAGCATGTTTATACATGGGGAAATGGATCCAGGAGAGAGAATACAGATGTGTGAAAGAAGGTGAATTAATCACAGGAGTGAAGTTGCTGAGAAGGGGAGGAATTCTGGGCAGATTTCCCTCCGTGATGAGAAGAAGACGGAGAATGTGAATACAGGCATGGAGAGGCTGGCAGATTGGATGGCAGAAAGATGTTGGGGTTTCTGTCCAAATCCTTCAGCTCTCTTTGAATTTGGGGTAAGATTCATCAGCAGTGGCAGGCAGAGGAAGATAGGAGTTTTAAGAAAGAAGAAGAGAGGGGCGCCTGGGTGGCTCAGTGGGTTAAGCCTCTGTCTTCGGCTCAGGTCATGGTCCCAGGGTCCTAGGATAGAGCCCCATATCAGGCTCTCTGCTCCGCGGGGAGCCTGCTTCCTCCTCTCCCTCTGCCTACTTGTGAGCTCTGTCTGTCAAATAAATAAAATCTTTAAAAAAAAAAAAAAAAGGATAAGAGAGTATAAAATGGGCACTTGGACAAATCTCAAAGCAACCTTACTAGGGAAACATAATGGGGTAGCTATGCTGTGGTGAATGCTTATTTAAGGTAAGGGGTCGTGACATTTAAATGGGGAAAAAAAAATAGCCTCATTGTGTGATTTTCCCCAACTAAGGTCAGCTGCAACGACGTGAATAGTTGGGTTCAACTACATCTCTGATTATGCCAAGAAAATGTAACAGGGAAAAGGGGAGTGGTTATGATCAAGCACTGATTCCAGAGTGGACAAGAAAGGGAGTGAGGCCAAAGGGTGAGAGGAATGACAGCGGTGTAGGGGCAGGGGATGGGTGGCCAGAGGGGATCAGGGAATTCTTCAGTGTAGGTGCCAAGGAAGCAGAAGAAGACCAGATCATTCTCAGAGGAGGGAATCCTTGAAACCAAATTTTAGAGATAAAAGCAGTTGCTGGCGACAGTGACCTAGGGTGTAACCAAGAGAGTAGAAGGCTGAGCTGGGTTGCAGAAAGAGATTTTTGGAGGGTCAGGTCAAGAAACAAAGAAAGCAGGGTATTGGATGGATCATGCGAATAGATGCATTACCTTATCGTACCCCCAAAACAACTCTTGAATTGTCCCACTTGACAGATGAGAAGACAGCCCCAGAGATATGCAGCAGTTTGACCAATGCAACATGACTGTTGTAACATGACTAATAACATCCAGAGAACTTGGGCTCCCTTGACCTCTAGTTCAGGGCCCGCTCAGCTTCCTGTGTCATTGATCCAAAGTGCAGGAGAGCCAACTCCCTAATTTTCACTTTGGATGAAAATCCAACTTTAAATGTTTGGCAGGTATCACTTTTCCTGACTCCCAGGCATTTGGCAATGGTTGGTATATGTTTCCAGAGATACTTTCTGTATGGAGGATAAAAAAGGGAACATATTTCTGTTTTACTCAGAAACATGTAATCCCGAGGACTCAACACATTTTTTTTAAACTTCCATATAACAGAGATCTGTGCAAATGGGAGAGACAGGAAAGTACTGAGTTGGTTGAAAACATGAATTTTATTGCAAAGGGACCTTTTAGGATGTAAGACCTATTAACATAATTCCAGGAGGAGGGAAGAAGGATTTTCCAAGGCTCTCCCACACTGAGTGGAGCTTTGTATTTCAGAGGACCTGGAGGCCCTTATGTCTCCCAAGTGAGAAGCTTTGCCCTCGAGTCCTAAGTGTGCATAGGTAGGCACAGTGGAATCAGCCTTGGTGGTCTTGAAAGCCACATTCAAGTCTTTGTTCTGACAAAGCCTCTAATATATGCATCTGGAGGAAACCATGTTCCCATAGCCCTTATTACTATCAGAAATGACCTTGTCAATTGCTTACATGTAGGTACATCTATGTATATGCCATGGGGTCAAGGACATTGACCACTGCTGGATCCCCAGCTCTTACAACAGTGTCTGGCATGCAGCAGAAGATCAGTAAATATTCTTTGCATTGATATATTTAGTTTCCAACTCAGATCTATTATGTTAGCCACCAGCAAGACAAAGTGTACTGTACTCTCATAGATCATGGGTCAGGGAAAGCCAGGTAGTCAGTCTCAGTCAGCTGTCCAGTGGTCAAAAGTTATTGCCATGTGGTCATAGAAGAGGTCAAGGGCATCTGTCCTATTTACATCTCTTCCCAGTGTCTTGGACATTTATTTGTTTGTTTTTAATTTTTTTTAAGCAGGCTTCATGCCCAGTGTGGAGCCCCAGACGGGCTTGAACTCATGGCCCTGAGATCAAGACCTGAGCTGAGATCAAGAGTCAGACACTTAACCGACTGAGCCACCCAGGTGACCTTATTTGTTTGTTTTTAATAATGAGTATTATAATGGACTTCTTTGCCAGATGGCCCATCTCACTGAATCCACCAAATAGCTTTCCTATCCAAATCTTCTGTAAGTAATAATTACTACCACTGGCTATCATTTACCAGTTGTATCACCGTGTGCCACGCATATATTACTCATTGAGTTCTTAAACAACTTTTAGACCTGTTATTTAGATAGGATTATTGTCCCTGTTTTACTGATGAAGAAACTGAGGCTTGAAGAAGGTAAGGAACTTGGTCTAGGGCATATAGCTCTTAAGCAAGGGACACAAGATATGAGTCAAGCGAATCCAAAGCCCATGCTCTTAACCACCACGATATACTGCCTCCCACAAGGTAATAAAATCAGTGAATCGTCTGTTTTTTCCTCTTATATCAAAACTTCACAAGAAAGGACATCTAGCCCAAATTCTATCAGACCCAGATCGTTCAGTTATTTACTGGCAAGCAGCAAAATGACCTTTCTGAGTTGCCTGGGCCACAAAGGTCATCTCTCTGTGGTGTGCTATCACAGTCAGACCAGAGCTAAAGGGGTAACCGGCCATGCCAACCCTTAACTGCCAAAGAATAATGCAGATTGAAGCAGCATAGTAGAAGGAAATTGTGTTTCCTGTCTCCTTATGGTCTTCTCTCTATGTGAGTCTGCCATCCCCCTCTCTCACTTGCCTTGAGAGGAGATGGGGATAAGAGAATTAATTTATAGGAATGTTCCTGCCCTCCAGGAAAGTACTATTTCCAAGGCCCCTGAAACAATAATACTAATCACCTTAAACCCTCATTAGATCATATATCCATTCCTCCACCTAGGAAAGACCAAAGCCCACCCCAGTTCTTCTTGATGATATTTTAAATAACAAAGTAACCTGTTACCAATGGCTCCTGGCCTGCTCCAAGAAAGTAGTTGACCTGTCAGGGTGAAAAAGAAAATCTGTTCTCTCGTGGTAGTTTTGTGTTTTCCTATAATAGCTTGGCGGGAGCCCTTGCCTCATCCAGCATCTCCCTCTTCCCTGGAGCCCTCAGACCTTCCCGGGTAAACCATCCCATTAACTCCCACCACCATGCCATCCCTATTCCACAGGCTGGAAATGGACCCGGAACTCTATCTAAAAGGGGTCAGAGTCCAGACTGATTTAGAAAGGATGGAAGTCTCCCAGTGCCCATTTTTTAGAAAAGATTTTTTTTTAAGATTTTACTTATTTATTTGACAGAGATCATAAGTAGGCAGAGAAGCAGGCAGAGAGAGAGAGAGGAGGAAGCAGACTCCCCACCGAGCAGAGATCCCTATGCGGGGCTCGATCCCAGGACACCAGGATCATGACCTGAGCCAAAGGCAGAGGCTTTAACCCACTGAGCCGCCCAGGTGCCCCTAGAAAAGATTTTTGCAAATTCCACCCTATAAGAAGGCCCAGCCCACCCCATTTTTTAGTGGCCAACTCAGAGAAAGCCATGCAGTAGCCCTTAGCTTTCCATCACGGCTGATAGTCCAAAATCAATTTTTCATCTGTTCCATTGGCGATGCACTCCATTTTGGGTGCCAAGAAAGTGGTACTTTAGCTGAGGGGGTTCGGGCGGAAGGGAAAAGATACATAACTGCAGCTGTGCTGAGTCATGACATCAGGGTCTGGAAAGCGAAGAAGGTATGGGATGGAGAAAGGGGAGGGGTGTTTGCTTGGAAACCATCTCGCACAGTCCAAATTAAACAGGCTGTTCCTTCAAATCCACTTTCCATCGCTGGCCCTTCTCTTTACTAATTCTTACCTCTCCTAAGATCCCTCTCTCTCAACCCAACATCTCACTTCCATCAGAGTCTCGGGGATTCTTCTGATCCTCCAGGGCTTGAAATGCCCATATGAACTGGTATCACACATATGAACTGGTCTCATTCCGAAAATGAACAGATCAAGGCTCACATTTTCTCTTTCCTAAAATTGCAGCCATCTCCAGTTTCTCGCCTTTCTCACCAGTCCTGGAACTTATGACTCAGTTCTCCGTTTGAGCACTTGAGCCTCTATTCAGCCCAACGGGGACAATAGCAATTTCCTCTCAACTGTTCTCAGATTGTTTCATGTACATATCTTATCTTCCTGGGAAAATCATAAGCTCCCTAGGGTCCAGGACTGGGTGGTGTAGTCCTTCTGTATCTGACACTGTGTATTCTTACGGTTCTGAATACATCAGGGAGTACTTAAATTTATGAAGCTGCATTGAACTAAACAGAATTAAAAAGGGGCACACCGCAAAACATGAAGCCACTGGGCACTCATTGGGAAAGTGGTTAGCGGCCTCCGATTTCAGGTGAACAAATCCTAGGATGGGCTCCAGGAGTGCACCAGAATGACACATGAGCCCATACCCACTACAGTGGGTAAGCTGACAAAGCGTTCAAGGCTGGATTGAGGGGCTGCAAATGGAATGGGAAAAGGAGAAAGATCCATATGCCATTTGGACCCAGACTCAACACCCAACCATAGGCTGAGCCATATGGCCAAAAGAGCAAGGTTTCCCTGGAATTGGTGCCAGCTTCACGGGACTGGCTGCTCATCAATTCATTTTTGCACGATTTTACATCTCTGTGATCACCCAGTTTTCCATGGAACATTTAACCTCAACCACTGCCTATGTTGAAACAAAAAGTAATTCATTAACTTGTCTCATTGAACAAAGGAAGTCAGAGGAAGCACTGGGAATTTAACTGACAGCTCTAGAATTTCAGGTCTACTCCCAGAATTGGAACTATGCTTCCTGGTTTTCTCACTAGCACCTGTGAGCTCTGAGAGGTTGGCCTCTTTCTTGCTGTTGGACTGCCTTACAGATATTAGCAAGAAGGAACAGCCTAGCTACTTTACTTACGAACGGGAAAAATTCAGCAATGTGAGAAAAGACAGAGCTCACTAGAGTGTCCAGTGAGAGGTTAATTGCAAACTTGGGAGTATCTGTCAGAGCTGGGGAGGGGCTTCAGGGAGCTCCCATCCCACCACTGGTTTTAAAGGCCAGGAGTCCGAGGACCAGGAGCTTTTGTGACCTCCCCAAGATCACACAGCTTGATAACAATGTTCTTGGCTTCAGCCTCTTAACTTCTGATCCCAGGTTTTCCCAGCACACCAGGATGAAAAGAATGCAAAGAATAAAAAAGTGGGGTAAAACTCTGTGTTAAAATTCGATAGGCGTTGAGGTGCCTGGGTGGCTCATTCGGTTAAGTGTCAGACTCTTGGTTTCAGCTCAGGTCATGATCTTTGGGTCATGAGATTGAGCCCCTAGTTGGGCTCTGTGTTCAGGGCAGAGTCTCCCTATCAGTCCCTCTCCCTCCCTCTCTGTTCCTCCCCCTGCTCTTGCTCTCTGTCTCTCTTTCTCTCTCAAATAAATAAATTAAATCTCTTTTTTAAAAAATTTTTGGGGGTGCCTGGGTGGCTTAGTGGGTTAAAGCCTCTGCCTTCGGTTCGGGTCGTGATCCCAGGGTCCTGGGATCGAGCCCTGCATTGGGCTCTCTGCTCAGCGGGGAGCCTGCTTCCTCCTCTCTCTCTCTGCCTGCTTCTTTGTGATCTCCGTCTGTCAAATAAACAAATAAAATCTTTAAAAAAAAAATTTTTTTTAAAGATTTCAGTTACATGTGGAATCTAAAAAAAACAAACAAACAAATGAGCAAGCAATAACAAAGAAAAAAATATTTTTTTTTTAAAGAGAGAGACAGCATGAGCGGCAGATGAGGGGCAGAGGGAGAAGGAGAGAAAAAAACCCAAGTAGGCTCCATGCCCAGCTCAGAGCCTGTCATGGGACTCGATTTCATGACCCTGAGACCATGACCTGAGTCCAAATCAAGAGTCGGACATTTAACCTAATGAGCCACCCAAGCGCCCCCCAAAAAACACAAATACAGAGAACAGATGGTTGCCAGAGGGGAGGTGGGTGGGGGTGAAGTAAAGGGGAGTAGGAGGCATAAACTTCCAGTTATAAAATAAATAAATCACAGAAATGAAAAGAATAACATTTAGGGAATATAGTCAGTAATATTGTAATAATGTTTTGTGACAGATGGTGAGTACATATATCGTGGTGAGCATTGAGTAATTTATAGAATTGTCGAATCACTATGTTGTACACCTAAAACTAATATAACATTGTATGTTGATTGTACTTCAATAATTAAGGGGGGGGAAAACTGATGGGCAGGAAGGACAACGTCCTTTGAAAGCTCACTGAGAACTGCAAAAGAGAAGTCCCACAGAACACCTAGAATTGGTTGAGAAACTCATAGTTACTAGAAAAATGAGGAGGACCAGACCCAGTGTATTCGTTTCCTAGGGCTGCTATAACCAATACCACAGACTAGGTGTCTTAAACAACAGAAATTTGTTTCCTCACAGTTCTAGAGGCTAGAATTCTGAGACTGCCCTCTATTTGGGACACCATTTACAAATGAGCCTGTCTACCTACCAATGTGCAGGTCTCTCTAAGATGAAACTTTGGTTTCTTGATGACCCAAGACCAAATAGCCCTTTGGCCCACATGTGTCAGAAAGAGTGGATAACACTGGACACAAAGCAAAATGCCAAAAGCCACCCAAACCCTTCGTATTCATGCTCCCTGGTAGTTTCAGTGCTTTCCTTCACAGGTCAGAGGGGCAGGCCAGTCATAGGGGATACCCCCAGATTAAGTAAGATGACTGCCCCGCCCAGAGCCTGCTGGCCCCTTGGCTTCTCGTTGATGATTCAGCATTAGCCAGTCCCTGGGGCTTTTTATGAGCCCGGCACAAAGCACTGCCCTCATGGAAAGCGCGCCATGTTCAGGGAATAGCAAATTGTTCCTCATGCCTGACACCTCAGATGTGTTTTGCTTTGTAGAACATGAATTTTTCCTCTCAGTGTCCAGCTCCACGTGAATTCTCAGGAAGACTGGTTAACCAGGTGTGTGCTCTTTAGGAACTGGAAAACTAGAAAATCCAGAGTCCGTGTGTGGGAAACAAATCATGCAGATGGAGAATGCTGTCTTCTCATTTGTTAGTTCTTAGCAGAAGCACAACGAAAAGTGAGTGAATGAGTGAACCTCACTGGTTTGTCCCACACCTCCCAGGAATGTCCATTGGGCCTTCATTCCCCTGCAGCCAGATTCCCAAGGGCCACCCCACAGGCTGCCCAGGAAAGTGTGGGACATGAACCCACCCTGTATCTTGAATGTGTGTTTTTTTCTGCTGGAAATAATTCATATCCACATTAGTTTAAAGAGAAGAGTTTGGGGTGCCTAGGTGGCTCAGTCGGTTGAGCATCTGACCCCTGATTACATCTCAGGTCATGATCTCAGGGTTGTGAGATCGAGCCCTGCATCTGGCTTCATGCACGTCAGGAGTCTGCTTATCCCTCTCCTCTTCTTCCCCCGCATTCACGTGTGCTCTCTTTCTCTCAAATAAACTTAAAAATAATAGGAAAAAAACAATAGAAAGTGTTAGTCCCCCCCATATAATCACAATACAAGTTGACACCAAAATAAAGAGAATCAAAAGAGTTCCAGTATGTTAATGCAATTAGACATCCCCATGATGCTCATGGCTTTCCTAGCAACAGAATGTTAATTATTCTGCAAGAAGAGGACAAGGCAGATAAGCACTCTTTTGTGGTGACAATATAGTTTGTTTCTTTATTCACTAGGGAAAGGCTGCCACCAGCCAAACCCTGATGTCATTATCCTAATCAGGGAAAAAGTCCAGCCCTGACATACCACAGCCTTAAGGAAAGAGCAGGGCAGGATGAAATCAACCCATCTATGAGGATAACAAGTCAAAAAAGAGATCTGGGTGTAAGAGAGGTTTAAATGTGGCCTCCAGAGCCTGGATGAGATGGGAAGTCCCAGCCCTGTCACTGGCTGGAGGCAGGTGAGGAGAACCTTCTACCAGGCCCCCACCTCCTGCTGTGCCCAATGCCAGCCCAAACCCACAGGGTATGCCGATGAGGTAGACAGCACAGCCCTGCCCTCCCCTTGTGGAAATGACAGTCCTTCTGGAAAGAGGAAATTAATGCCCTTAGAACCCTCAGGAAAGCAATCCAGACCAGGTGTGGGGTAGTGCTGGGTAGAGTCTCCAACCACACAGAAAAGGGAGGGATGGGAGACCTGTGTTAGCCAGAAAAGGTTCTCAAAGGAGAAGGACTTAAACTGGTGCTTAGGGAGACAAATGAAGGAAAGAATCTGGAATGGGGGGAAATGGGGAGAAAGAGATTTCTTTATAAAATGGAATTACATCTGAAGAGTTAGTGGGAGGGGTTTTTTGGGGGGGTTCCCCCTTTAACAAAACCATTTATTGTCTTTTACCTCCTTTTTTTTTTAATTTTTTTTATTTTTTTATAAACATATAATATATTATTAGCCCCAGGGCTACAGGTCTGTGAATCGCCAGGTTTACACACTTCACAGCACTCACCATAGCACATATCCTCCCCAATGTCCATAACTCCACCCCCCTTTCCCGACCCCCCTCCCCCCAGCAACCCTCAGTTTGTTTTTTGAGATTAAGAGTCACTTATGGTTTGTCTCCCTCCCAATCCCATCTTGTTTCATTTATTCTTTTCCTACCCCCCCCAAACCCTTAGTGGGAGGTTTCTATGTAATGGCTAATTAAATATGGAAAACTCTTGAAAACCTGTTCTCTCTTTCTTTCTCTCTCCCTCTCTCTCTCCCTATCTGTTCATGTGCATTTTGTCCAGTTATGAAACCAGAGGACATCATTCTGAAATCAGCACTTTCAGGAGAGTAGAGACAGACCTCTGAGGTGTCTCAGAGTCATTCAAAAATTATCATTAACAAATAAGGGTTACTCTCCACAAACCCCCATAGGCAGGGAGATCAGGTGGAGTGGGTTGTGATTCATTCTTCCTCACACCAGAAACCAGGCTCCCTGGTAGGGTAGGACACAGCCCTGACTTCTCCGGAGCCACTGACAGAGACTTTCAGGTGGGTTGGATGAGCTAGTTCATCCTGCCTTCTTCTCAAGACCGCTGGGACTTACTGTAAAGGGCGCAGCTCAGGAAGGGAACACCTCATCGAATCTGGGAATTCAAGAAAGAGGCATCAAAGCCAGAATTCACTGCACACTTCACCCATCTTCCACAGAATTCTTTCCGTAAGCATCTCAGAGGTTCAAAACATAGGTCCCAGATGTTTGGCCACATGGTTAGGCCTCATACATCATCGACTTGTTTCACAGGCAAAGACACTTGATCACTTGATCACTGAGGAGTCGAGTGCTCTACCCAAAGTCACTGAGCTAATGCCTATCAGACTGGAGCCCCAGGCTTCCTGCTTTGAGTCAGGACTCCTTCAACTGTACTTGGTAGTATTAGTGGGAGTAGGTATCTGCAAACTCTTTCTTTTTTTTTTTTTTTAAGATTTTATTTATTTATTTGACAGACAGAGATCACAAGTAGGCAGAGAGGCAGGCAGAGAGAGAGGAGGAAGCAGGCTCCCTGCTGGGCAGACAGCCCAATGTGGGGCTCGATCCCAGGACTCTGGGATCATGACCCGAGCTGAAGGCAGAGGCTTTAACCCACTGAGCCACCCAGGTGCCCCTGCAAACTCTTTCTATAAAGGACCAGAAACTATTTTAAGCTTTGCAGCCAGTGCAACTACTCAACTTTGCCTTTATAGCTTGAAAGGAGTCATAGACAATGTGTGAAAACATGGATGGGGCACCAATGAAACTTTATTTATAATAATAGGAGGCTGATTGGATTTGGCCCACTATCATCAGTTTGCTGACCTCTGAACAAGAGTATTGATTTTTATCGATCCCTTACAGTGCTCCAGAGCCTATGCCAAGCACTTTGCAGGAATTCTCACAATTAATTCTCAACAGTCCTATGCGATTAGTGTCATTCCCATAGTTCCACCGATGTGAAAAGTGAGGCTCAGAATGACAGATAACTGGCTGAAAGCCCAGAAACTGTAACTGGCAGAACTGAAAGGCTATCTTGGGTCTTAACCTCAGAGTCTTAACTAATCATCAATAGATGAAAGTACCTTCCAGGTGCATTAAAAACTTTGGTTTCTGATGATGAATAAAACTCCTTTGAAGATTGCTCCCGTCTAGAGATACTGAGAGAGTGATTAACCATTCCAGTTTGCCTGGGACTGAGAGGTTTCCCAGGATGCAGGACTTTCCGTGGTAAAACTGAGATACCCTCAAGCAAACCAACATGGTTGGTCACCCAACATCAGGCATTTTGATGGTACATTTGTGGCCTATTCAACTGAAGAAAGTAAACATTTGTGGCTACCTGAGGCAGGATTTGAACTGAGGCCCTTTGCCCTGAGTAGAGCAGAATGCAAGAGAACAAAGTCATATGACAGACCAAGGGAAGAGGGTTTCTCGGAAGAGAAGGATAACAGGATGAGTAATTTTTCTCAAGAAGCCATGAGGAAGTCCTAGTTATGATTCCTGGTTGGCCTCAACCATTCTTCCTATTTCTCCTTCCTTAGACTTACTCATTCCTCCAGGGTCCTTAGAGGACTCGCACCGAGAGTCTACACACTCCTATTTGCACACTAATCAAATAGGGAGGGAGAAGTCACTGGAGAAGTGGTCCTGGTGGAGGGCCAGTTGGGGCTTTGTGTATCCGAAACACACTTGTGTCCCTTGCCTACTTTTCAAGATGTCCCCATCCAGTCTGCTTCCACTGAGAATCTTTTTCCCTTTCCCCTTTCCTATGCTCCCATATCACTCTGTACATCCCTTCCATAGATTGTAAATTATACACTCTCCTGAGTGTACAATTATCAGTTTGGCCTGTCTTTCTCCCTGATTTTTGAGATAGATGTTTGAGCTAAGTGTTGGCCACTCCTGTTCAGCACTATATCTTAGATACCTAGAAAATATGTCAAAAAGAAGGTCTCAGTAAGTCTGCACTGAAAAGGAAACATTTAGCCCAAAAGGGGAAGAATGAGAAGAACATTCCCATTAGACTTTTAGGGCACCATGAATGTTCCATATATGTTTTATTTTGTTTTCAATAAATGGATACAAACGATCACCAAGTAGGATGGTGAGCATACAGTGGGCACACTTTCAAGGTCCTCCCCAGAGACTGGTCTAGTACATTTTAGTCTTTCCAAACTCTTAAGACCATTCCTTAGGACAAAGGGTAAGAAAAAGAAATAAAAAGTGTCCAGACTAAAAGGAAGAAGTAAGACTATCTCTATTCACAAATGATGTGATCTTGAATATTAAAAAATCTTAAGAAATCCACTAAAAAATAGTATTAGAACTATTAAACTAGGTCAGCAAGATTGCAGGATACAAAATCAAAATGCAAAAAATCATTGTATTTCTACCCACTTGCAATGAATAATCCGAAAGCCAAATTAAGGAAACAAATCAGGGACAGAATAGCCAATGGCCTGCAGAGCAACATGCCTAGGTTTCATTGTGACTACTGCAACACGTACTTCACCGATGACTCTCCATCTGTGAGAAAGATACACTGTAGTAGTAGGAAACACAAAAAGAATGTGAAAGACTGCTATCAGAAATGCATGGAAGAGCAGGCTCAGAGCCTGATCAATAAAACAACCACTGCACTTCAGCAAGGATAGATACCTCCTACAGCATTCTTTGTTCCTCCTCCTCCAGTGGCAATGATCCCACCTCCCCGCCGGTCTCCAGATCCTCATTGCCTTGGTATGATGCCATCGTCCCATATGGAGGGCCCTCCCATGATGCCAGTGATGGGCCCTCCTCCTCCTGGGATGATGCCACTGGGACCTGCTCCGGGAATGAGGCCACCTATGGACGGTCACATGCCAATGATGCCTGCACCCCTAGTGGATGAGACTTCTTGCTTGTCCCATGATGGTGCCCAATCAGCCAGGAATGACTCGACCAGACAGATAAAGAGAGAGGGAACTTCTTTATATCCATTTTATATTACTTGTTGTACTTCACCAGGAGATCATGGTCCTGTGACTCTGGGTGTTTTCTAACAAGATAACCAGGAAGACTTGCTCCCCCTTCTTATCAAAGAGAGAATAGTTTTTGCAGGGGAGTAGTGGGTCCAAAAAAAAAAAAAAAAGCAATTTTCATTTCTATTGTGAAATGTGAAATTAAAATTGTCATCTGTTTTAGTTAACAAAAAAAAAAGAAAACAAATTTAAAAAATGAAAGTGCATTCACAATAGTATCAAAAAGAATAAAATATTTAGGAATAAACTTAATAAAAAAATGCAAAATTTATACTCTATTCTAAAAACTACAAAATAGTCTTTTTCTTTAAAGATTTTTATTTATTTATTTATTTATTTGAGAGAGAGACAGTGAGAAAGAGCATGAGAGGGGAGAAGGTCAGAGGGAGAAGCAGACTCCCCGTGGAGCTGGAAGCCCGATGCTGGACTCGATCCCAGGACTCCGAGATCATGACCTGAGCCGAAGGCAGTTGCTTAACCAACTGAGCCACCCAGGTACCCCCAAAACTACAAAATAGTCTTGAAAGAAATTAAAGAATCTAAATGAATGGAAAAACATCCATGTTCATGGATCAGTAGACTTAACATTGGTAAGATGGCAAAACTCCCCAAACTGATCTACAAATTCAACAAAAACCTATCAGCATTCAGCTAACTTCTGTATAGAAATGGATCAGTTAAGTGTAAAATTCATATGGGGTTGCAAGGGGCCAAAATAGTCAAAACAATCCTGAAAAAGAATAAAGTAAGGTTCACACTTCCCAATTTCAATATTTACTACAAAACAACAGTAAGCAAGACAGTGTGTTACGGCACAAAGATAGACATATAAACCAATAGAGTAAAAATAAGAGTCCATAAATAAACCCATACACATACGGTCAAAAAGAACAACAAGGGTGCCCAAAGTATTCGATGGGGAAGAACACTCTTCAACAAATGATGCTGGACAGCCACTTGCAAAAGAACAAAGTGGGAGCCTTATCCCATACCATATGCAAAAATTAGCTCAAAACTGGTCATTAAGGAAATGCAAATCAAAATTATAATGAGATACCATTTCATAACCATAAGGAGATCTACTACAACACTTTTTTTAAATAATAACAAGTTTTTGTGAGGATGAGGAGAACTTGAAATTCTTTTGCATTGCTGGTGAGGATATAAAATGTTAGAGCCACTGTGGAAAATAGTTTGGTGGTTCCCACCTAGGAACTAGGTAGAGTCTGCCTAGAGATAAACCTAGAATTAGCATGTGACCCAGCAGTTCCACTCCTGGGTATATACTCAAGAGAACTGAAGACGTATGTCCATGTGGAAACTTTGACATGGATGTTTAGAGCAGAATTTATAATCACCAAAGGGTAGAAATGACCCGAATGTCCATAAACTGATGAATGTGTAAACGAAAAGCAACAGAGTCATACAATGGAATATTATTCAACCATAAAAAGGAATGAAATGTTGGCAAATGCTACAACATGGATGAAACTTGAAAACATTATGCCAAGTGAAAGCCAGTCATCAAAGACCATATATTATAGGATTCCACTCATATGCAAGTCCAGAATGGGAAATCTATAGCAGCAGAAAGTACAAGGTTGTCTAGGCCTGAGGTGGGGCGGGAAGCTGGGGGTGGGAGGGTTGCTGAAGGGCACAGGGTTTCTTTTTGAAGCGATAAATGTTCTCAAATGGATTTTAGTAATGGTTGCACAAATCTGTGTGTATCCTAAGACCAGTGAATTGGACACCTTAAATGGGTAAATTGTATGGTATGGGAATTATATCTCTTTCAAGCCGTTTTTTTTGTTTTTTTTTTTTTAATGAAACTCTGTTCCTGCCCCTCACTTCCATACACCCACACAAAGCCATGCTGTCTCCAGATCTATGCCTGGAACTTTTTAAAAGTGGGTCAGCTCATTCCCTGACTTTAGGAAACTGATCTTATTTGAGACTTCTGGGCCCTTTTGACAGTTTGAGATAATTAGCTATTTACACACAAGGGCAAAGGAGTGGTTGGATAATTACTAAAGCCACAGTCCCGAATCACAGGAGTTTAGAGTTTGGAAAAACACATCAACCAACCCAACAGCCAGGTTTCCATGAAAGGAGGCCTCAGCTCCTGATAACTCTCAAGTGCATTCCTAGCTCACTCCACCCTTCTCCAGCTCCTCCTTTCCCCTTTTGGCAAATTTCCCTCTCCCTCTCCACTTCTGCCACCCCAACAAACTCTTGACTGAGGAAAAGCAAGAACATTCCTGCCATCCCCTTTCCAACCGAACTCAACAGCCTCCAGCCCCCAGCTCACAGGCTCACTCGTAAAGGCCAACTGAACTCTGTGATCTGAGTTAAAAGCTTTGTGTTGTGTGAGCTAACAAGCTGGGGGTGGGGGGTGCCTTTTTCCTCTAGCTTGGATTACCTAGTTTCCAAGTGGGCCAACTCTGGGAGAAACCCTCCCAATCAATGCCTTCAGTTGAGATCTAAATGTCCATGCCTCTTACTCCAGAGGAATAAGAAACAGACCAGAGGAAAAACATGTTGCAACACAATTATTGCATTATTTCTTTATAACCAAGGTCTCCAGGTGGGGGGGGGGGGGGATGAAAGGTTTTCAGACTTAATGAATAAATGCCTTGTAGTCCACTTGGCTTTTCTTTAAAGAACTCTGGAAACATCACAAATGTTCTCTCAGTCCTCTATATGCCACCCCCTCATCAAGGAGGGAGCAGGAGAAATAAAACCCATTTCACAGACCCAGAAATGAAGGCAGTAAGTATCCTGACAACTTTACTGATCCCCAAACACGTTCTTAGGCTACAACTTTCACCCTCAAATCTATTCTCCACCTTTCTTCATATGTTCCTCCTAGATTCCCACTACTTGCTTTTCCAGGCCAAACCCCCTTCTTCCATGAGGTCCCTACCAAAAGGCATGCTGATCCTTGCCTTTCTGGAACATGCAAACTGAAGTCACTAATTATAGAGCTATATTGTATTGCATGCTCTAGTCTTTTTCATAGGGATGGAGTGCCCTAGCAGAGTGGTGCCCTACCAGAGATTAAATTTGGGGTGGGGGGGATTGTTTGTTTCTTCATTTTATTTTTCATAAAGGGAGATTTCTCTGCTTCTTCAAGGCATTGGCCATGAGGAGGTAAATGAGCCTAGAAAATTGTTCTAGAAAAGAAACAAATATATAATATTTTTAAGACATGAAAAAGGAAGAACATCTGTTGAGCAAAAACAAACTGAACTGAAACCCAATTGAATGGAAATGGAAAGAAATAACCAATATAGTGTTGGGATGGTTGGTTGGTTATTTATAAAATAAATCAATTTAGATCCATACCTTACACCATATATCAAAATCAATTCCAGAATGATGAAAAAGCTAAATGAAAAAAAATCAAATCAGAGCTGGTGTGATGGTTAGTTTCACGTGTCTACTTGACTGGGGCACAGGATGTCCAGATATTTGGTCAAACATCATTCTGGATGTTTCCGTGAGGATGTTTTCCAATGAGATTTGCGTTTAAATTGATGGATTGAGTAAAGCAGATTGCCCTTCATAACGTATCTGAGCCCCAGAAAATGACTTCTTAAATGTTCCGGTATCAAGAAAGGAAAATGAGGGACGCCTGGATGGCTCAGCTGGTTAAACACCTGCCTTCAGCTGAGATAATGATTCCAGGGTCCTGGGATCAGTCCTGTTTGGGGCTCCCAGTTCAGCAAGGAGCCTGCTTCTCCCTCTCCCTCTGCCTGCTGCTTCCCCTGCTTGTGCTCTCTCTCTTTGTCAAATAAATAAATAAAATCTTTTTTTTAAAAAGGGGGGGAGGAGAGAAGAAGAAAGAAAGGAAAGGAAAAAGGCTCATTTTGATCATAGGATAAAGTACTAAAAGCCTCAGAGCCCCTCCATGATTTGACCCTGCAAATCCCACCGCCTCACTCCGGGGTTCCTCACAGACTCCAGCACTAGTCAGGCGGAGCTCCTCTCAGCTCATCCCAGTGCCAAGCTCTCCCCTGTCTCCCCACCTTCATCAGTACTTCTCTGTCCCTGGAACCATCTCTCCACCCCCAGCCCCTAATTGTTCAAAACGGACCAGAAGTAAAGCCCCACAGCTACTTCTGTGGTAGAATGCAGAGAAAGTTTAAGCAGTGGTTCTTAGAAAACAGAACTTTGTCTGACTTCTACACATCTTTCAGCTCTCGGCCACTGTGAAGCTTTCTCTGTCCTCTCTCCCTTACCCCTCAGAGCACCTTCTTTGAGGTATCACCCAGCAACTTCTCACACAAGGAAAGGAGCTCCTCCTACTGCACCTGGAGTTTTCTGGGGGAAGCTGCCTAGGCTCCTGTCTTCCTCTCAGTTATGAATACCAGGTGAGAGCCATGGAGGACGGTGGGGAAAGGCTGGGTCAGATGGAAGGAACCACCTCACAGACAGCTCAGTAGCTATTTGTAAATTCATTCCAGCATTTCCCCATTGTCGGTATCTGTGTAGTTCTTTTCATTCCGCCTTTGAACCAATTGCAGCATCTTTCTGGGTCTTTCTGGGTCCCTCATTCATTCACGATTGAAATAAACCCTCTGACGTGCTCATTTTACCTTTATAAGAGAGTCATAATTTTCCCTCTGAAAATTATCCAATAACTACCTACATACAAGACAGAATGTCAGTCAGCCATTAAAAATTATGTTTACAGAGTTCTTGCTTGGCTTGAATGATAAGAAAGCTGTTTAAGAAACAATGTCAGGGGAAGACAACAGGATACAAGAATGAAAAATACAATGTGATTCAACTACATCAAAAATGTAAAGGAAATCAAATGCAAAGAAATAAGACAAGATAGAAATAGGAATTGCCAGTAGTCAATACTTAAGTACTAGGAGCCTGAGGGGGGGCGGGGGGTGTTCCTGTTTCTTTATCTTTTCTGCACTGGGCATATTTTTATGGTGAACATGAACTGCTTTTAAAATGAATCACACATGTGCACACACACACACACACACACACACGGTCCTTGAAGAGGAAAAAATAAAACATATTCTGTACTCAAAGCAAGACCTCAGACACTGAGAAACAGGTAGAGCCGGGATTAGGAAACAAACAGCACCTGCAAGACAGTAATGACCCAGTGCTCCACAGGGGGGATAGAACTGGCCCTTGGCCAAGAACCTGAAGGGCCTCTTGCATTTCATGGGTATTTTTTATTTTCCTTTTTTACAATGGAAGTATGCATGGCTCCATGTTTGCTCCTAAGAAAACAACTTCTAGACTAATCAGTGTAAAATAAATAAAGATTTAAATTTAAATTATATGTATGGCCTGGAAAAACACCTACCCAGCCTTTAATCTCCACCAAGATGCTTATTAGGCAGGTTAGTGAATGCTTATTACCTGTCCCTCTCAGAGATAGTACCAGGGCCTTTTTTCTTTTTTTTTTTTTTCCATGGGGAGACCTACCAGAACCACATTCTGGACCCTTTCAGAATTACATAAACCAGAAAACATTCCAAAACTTCAAGCTTCACAGATGTCCGTCACTGGTGCAAAAAGACACCTGCCACATAAAGATGGAAGCTTCATGCTCAAATAAGGCAATGCATTTGTTGATACCCATTTTTATATCTTCCTTTATGATAACAGTATCTGTGTAGGTTTGTCAGGAGCTTTTCTTAGGCCAAAGCTCAGCTCCCTCCCGCTTCCCCACTTACTCTAGGTCTGGTTGGCTCACAGTTGTCACCACAGTAGAGAGAAGGAGAGAAGGCAGTGGTAATGGTGAGCCTGTGGAGTTCACTGGTAGCTCAAGCCCTCCAATCGCCCCCAAGTCCCCTGCCTCTGGGAAGGGAGAGGTGGGTCAGCAATGAAATCCAGTGTCATCCATGTGCAGACAATGAAAGTATTCCCTCCTCACTCTTGCCTCAGTAAAAATTAACTCACAGAGCGATGGCGAGGACTCAAGGAGGGGAGTGCTGTAAGGAGGCTTGGAGAGCAAGGGATTTGCAAGAATGGAGAGCAGAGAGCACTGCACCCTGGTTGCTGAGGGAAAGCATTCATCCTGGCCACTTCTCATTTGGGGCTACCCTTAGGATATTCATGTTTATTATTTGTACCACCTGCTATGGACTAAACTGTGTCCCCCCCAAAATTCATATGTTGAAACCCTTACCCCCAGTGTGACTATATGTGGAGATGGGGCCTTTAGGAGATAATGCAGATTGAATGAGGTCATATGAGTGGGGAACTGATTCTACAGGATTGGTGTTCTTGTAGGAAAAGACACTGGAGAATGCACTTCCTCTCTCCTTGTAGTACTCAGAGAGAAGACCTTGTGAGAACAAAGCAGCCATCCCCAGCTGGGAAGAGAGGCCTCATCAGAAACCTACCGTGTGGGGCTCCTGAGTGACTCAGTGGGTTAAGTCTCTGCCTTCGGCTCAGGTCATGATCTCGGGGTCCTGGGATCGAGCCCCACATCGGGCTCTCTGCTCAGTGGGGAGCCTGCTTCCCCCTCTCTCTCTGCCTGTCTCTCTGACTACTTGCGATCTCTCTCTCTCTCTCTGTGTGTGTGTCTCTCTCTCTGCACCAAATAAATAAATAAAATCTTAAAAAAAAAAATAAGAAGAAGAAAGAAACACACCATGCTAGACCTTGGTCTTGGAATTCTCAACCACCAGAGCAGGGGGAAATTTAATTTCTGTTGCTGAAGTCACAACCTCTGTGGCATTTTGTTATGGCACCCAGAGTAGACTAAGACCACCACCAGCTCTCATGTACTTAAAGAGTCAGCAACTTTTTCTTTAAAAATTGTACATCTATCCTTATTTCATTTAAAAACATTATATGGGTCCCTTAAAGAGAAAGAGTTTTGAATTATTTTATTTTATAAAATCAAATAAACTAAGACACTTTACTGAGCACTTACTATGTGCTAGATACATTATGCCAAGCTCTGGAGATGTAAAGATAAAACAGACACAGCCTTTGGCCCAGGGGACTTAACCATCTAGTGCTGGGATGACCTGTTTCCTTAAATAGGAGCTAATGCTTGAGCTGGGTCCTAGGCTGACCCACCCAAAGTCTGGGGAGCTACGGCTCAGCAAAGTGAGCCTTGATTTAGAACAGTTTGGGAACTCAGTTCCTGAGAATTAAGCTTCTAACAAAATCACGGCTGCACTGTGAGCCTCCATTGGCAGGTTTGGGAGATGTGGAGCCCAGGAACAGAGGAGAGGGCAATCTGTGGCCATCAAAGATTTAGAAAAACCTTTCTGCTTCTTACACATCCATTGGCCCTGTGCAGCTGAGCAGGCCCACCCACACCAAACCCTACAACCTCTCACCCACGCAGCACCTTTCCCAGGCTTCCTCCTCAAGCAGCCCTCCCTCCTTCAGCCCACCTCAAGAAACCAGCTATGCCCGGAAGCACACACCTTGGGGATTTTTAAACCTAGTTTGCATTTCAAGATGAAGTTAAGCTGCCTTCCTCTATTGACTTTGTATTTACCTCTTCCACTGGCTAGCACCAAGCTGTTGAAGCCCTCTGGACGATAAGCCTCTTCTCCTGGAAACAAGAAGGGTTATTGGTCTAGCCTAAAAGAGTGGTCCTTCTTGTAGCTTCCTGGAGAAGTGCCACCCAGGATTGGCTCCGGGGCTTCTTTCTGCCCCCTCCTTGGGCTGAGGGGACTGTAGGGTGGTATCAAGCAGCCTCCAAGGAAGCCGGGGATGGGACCCCGGGGCCCCTGTAGCTAGAACTGGAAGAACTCGGTCATGTTTGCGGAGGGAAGACCGTTGTCTTGGTCTCTACCACTCTGAACTGAAAATAAAGTAAATGATAAAATTATTGTAATGTAATTCTAGAATGTCCGTTTCCCAAGCTGTGAGTTTTTCAAGGGTAGTGAGCAGGTCTTATCCATCTTTGAATCTCCGAGGGCTTTTGAGTGCCCTGGACAATGATTGTAGGAAGTCAGGAAGGAAAGATGGAAGGAAGGGAGGAAGGAAAGATTCAGTAAGGCAAGAACCTTCCATTACCTTCACTTCTATCCATATCTCTAAGTAATTTTAAGTTAGGAAAGGTTAGGAATTAAGACATCCTATCTGAACCTGACTACACAATGCTCTAGGACATACATGCAAAGTAACATGGCTAAAGCATAGAATATTTGGGGGTGCCTGGGTGGCTCAGTCAGTTAAGCGTCTAACTCTTGATTTCAGCTCAGGTCATAACCTCAGGGTTGTGAGATGGAGCCCCATGTTGGGCTCCGTGCTCAGCGGGGAGTCTGCTTGTCCCTCTCCCTCTGTTCCTCCCTCCACCCCCGCTTGCTTGCTCTCTCTCCTCTCAAATGAGTAAATAAATAAAATCTTTGAAGTGCTGAATATTTGTACTCTTTCCCCAGGGGTGCTCAAGGCGAGGTCGTAGAACTGAGACAGGGAGATTCAGAGAGAGACCTCAAAGCTGTCAGTTCCCACCACTGTTAGTTTACTCCTGGGAATCAGACTGACAGGTAAAGAGCAGTGAAGTTGGCTTTGTTTCATTAAACAGGTTGCTCCATCCAGAGAGACTATTTCACAGAAAATAATCTAATTACATTTTCAATGAACCTTCTATGACCTATTCAAGCAGCTCAATTTGCCTCCTCTCCTGGGAAGATATTGTATACGAAAACAGTTCTATCAGGTTGTAATGCTCTATAAAAATGTCAGCTAATAGGGGTTCCTGGGTGGCTCAGTGGGTTAATCCTCTGTCTTCGGCTCAGGTCACGATCCCAGGGTCCTGGGATCAAGCCCCACATCTGGCTTCCTGAGCAGGAGCCTGCTTACCCTTCTCTCTCTGCCTGTGTCACTCTTCTCACTCTCTCTGTGTCAAATAAATTTTAAAAATTCAGCTAATAAATTTTTCCTTTTTTTTTCCTTTTTTGTGTATTTTTTATTTTTTCTTTTACATTGTAGACAAGGCTAGAGTCCATGTGAAGTATAGAATAGTAGTTTTAAGTAACTATCTTTTTTTTTAAGATTTTATTCATTATTTGACAGAGAGAGAGAGAGCACAACCAGGGGGAACAGCAGGCAGAGGGAGAAGCAAGCTCCCCACTGAGCAGGGAGCCTGACATGAGACTTGGTCCCAGGACCCTGGGATCATGATCTGAGCCAAAGGCAGATGCTTAACTGACTGAGCCACCCAGGCACCCTTAAGTACCTATCTTTGAAGTCACACAGATCTTGGGTTCAAATCCCAACTCTACCTTAATCATCATGTGAACCTAGGTGACTTAATTTCTAGGCTTTAATGTCTTCTTCTGTAAAATGACCTCAGAAGTGGTGGTGAGCCTCAGATAGAACACATGTTCTGAGTCTTCCCAGCAGAACACCTGGCCCAGAGTAACTACTCAAAAGTATCAGCTACCTTTTATAATAAATAACATAGGATGTCTGAGTGGCTCAGTTGGTTAAGCATCTGCCTTCAGCTCAGGTCATGATCCCAGAGTCTTGGGATCGAGTCCCACATCAGGCTCCCTGCTCAATGGGGAGCCTGCTCTCCCTCTGCCTGCTGCTCCCCCTGCTTGTGCTCTCTTTCTCTCTCTTTGACAAATAAATACATAAAATCTTTTTTTAAAAACAGTAACTATTAGCTGATACTTACCTACTTATTACATGCAGGGAAGTGAAACTCTCTTGAGGAAAATAAGATGTCTGATCCTTTCACCCAAACAAGCTGGGGTGTGGGGTGGTAAACAAAGTTGCAGCTTTGGGACCCCACCCCTCAGGGAATCCACTTCCAGGCAGCCTCTCCAGGAGACTCAGCAACCCAAAGACACTGGACAGAGAGGAAGAGACTCTGAGTGTGAGACGGCTGAAGGGATGCCATGGGAAGCAGATGAACATTCAAAACTTCCAAGTGGAAAGTGGAAGAAGGATATTAAGGAAATCTGAGACGAAAGAAGGAAGGACAAAACTTTGTTTTACTAGGTGCTACAGTCCTCATGTTACCTATGGCCAGGAATCCATAAAGTCATCACAAGGGCCCAGCTTGCTTCTGCATCTTTCTCCAACCCAGGGTTGTCGTGGTCCATGTTTAACATCCAGTTTGGATGGGATGCCCTTTGGTGTAGAAAGTTTACTGGTATAAGGGATGTCCAGGTCATCATTTACAAGAATAGTAAAATATACAGTACTCTTGATTGTAAATGCCATAGATCCAACTCATCAATAAGCCAAAGGCTTTCACTGATTTTTGCCAACCTCTTCTATGGCTAGACATCCTAAGGTTGCAATTGGCAAATGAATGTGTTTCGGACATGAATGTGGGTTGGTATTTTATTTACAGTAACAAGGGACTTGGTCGTGATAATACTGGAAGAATATTTCCTCACTTTTGTGCTGTTCCCAGTATGACAGCTACAGATATGATACACTCGTAAATACAAACTTCATTATTAATATTTTCTCCATCCCTTTAAGTTCCAGAGCCCTTGTACTTGTATCTTCACTGAGAATGTGCTTTCCTCAGACATCCATATGGCTGGCTCCCTCACTTCCTTACATCTTTATTCAAAAGTCACTTTTTTGGGGCCCCTGGGTGGCTCAGTCAGTTAAGCATCTGCCTTTGGCTCAGGTCATGATCCTAGGGTCCTGGGATCGAGTGCCGACTCTGGCTCCCTGCTTAGTGGGAGTCTGCTTCTCCCTCTCCCTCTCCCTCTCCCTCTGCCCTGCTCATGCTTTCTCTCACTCTCCCTCTCTCTCAAATAAATAAAATCTTTAAAAAAAAAAGTCACTTTTTTAATATGGCCTTCACTGCCCACCCTCCTAAGATTGCAACACCCACACTCATGCCCACACATTCGGTCCTCCTCCTACGTGGTATTGTTCTTCTTAGCATGGATTCCAGCATGGATCCCTTTCTAACATTCTGTGTATTTCACCTGCATCTATTTCTTACTCTTTCTCTCTTACTATAAGCTCCACGAGCATAAGGATTTTTGTCTGTTTCACTCGCTGTTGAATCCCCAGTGCCTTGAACAGTGCCTGGTACATAACAGGTCTCAGTAAATGTTTGCCGAGCAAATGAAGGAATGTATGAGCTCCCACATCTAATCAATCTAATGAATCATCCGGCCCACTGGTTTTACCTGATACTCGCATTTCTATCCATCCTCTGGTCTCTCTCTCAGTGCCCCCACACTCCTCCAGCAGCCTACACATGGAGATGCACCATGGATACCCCTCTCCAGGAAAGGACCTGTCTGGCTATCTGCTCCCATATTAGCTGCAGAGAGCCACCAGCCTATGACAGCCCAAACCCTGAAGATGATCGAGACACAGGTGTAAACTCCTGGCCTCTCTGTGCTGATGAAGGACATACCTGTCAGATCCAGTACTACGCAGAGCTTCCAGTAGGGCTGGCCCTGGCTTTGTCATGCCTCTAGAGAGGAGGAAAACTTCCCTTCTTCCCTTCTAAGGTCTTTGGCTGGTCTAACAATCAAATTGACATAAGACAGATTAACAGAAGAAAAAAGAAATTTAATTTCCTATGTACAGGAACCCCAAAGATATGAGGCTCAAAGACAGTCGAGCAGTTGAGGCTTATATGCTATCCTGAGCTAAGGAGAAGAGGGTGGGGGTCTGGAACTTCAGAGCAGTGCAAGACAATTCACAGGACGATGGGAAGAACAAATGTTTGGTAAATAAATGTTTGCCATACCAGGCAGATAAGTCTTTCTGATATAAAAAGTTATCTCTGGTATTAGGTCTCTTCCTGGTACAGGCCCCCCTCTATCTAAATTCCTTTAGGCAGTTAAGGGAGAGGTTAAAAAAAATTTTTTTTTTATTAAAAAATAACCCTTCCTGAGTCTGCTGGGCCTTGATAACCTTCAGTTCAAAACATCCATATGCCACAGTGGTGCATTTTGGGTCACATATTTCACTCCCCCTCACCTGCCTTGCAAGCTGGCTTCTCTCTCTGCCCATTCCCACTTTCTCTCCATCTTTCCATAGCAAAGAATATATGTCCTGCCCACCCAACTCCATCCCAGAGTTTGCTCCTGGTAACACAAAAGGCAACAAGCAACTACTATCTCTCCCCAGCGTTCATCCATTCATTTCCTCTCTGGTCTCCCCAGTATTAGTCTTTCCCTCCAACCTATCCCCCCAGTGCAGCCAAAGAGATATTTCCTAAACCAAACTCAACCCCATGCTTAAAAGCTTCGGTAGTTTCCTGTTGCTCTCAGCACACAGAAACAAAACACTTGACATAAGCCAGAGGGCCTCCTGTGGCGCGGCCCCTGCCGGCCTTGTCAGCCTTGCACCCCACCACTGCCCTAGCAGTTGGCGCTCCAGCCAGAGAAGCCATTCTCGGATGTACCCCAGCACTTCCCACTTCCGGGTTCCCCTGCCCAGACCAAGGGTTGTCAACTCTGACTGCACATTAAATCTCCCAGGGATTTTTGCCTTTCTTTAAACGTCAACACCCAGGCCACATGCAAGACCCAGCAAATCAGAGTCTCTGGAAGTGGCATCCGGGCATCAGTTTTTTTCAAACCTCCCAGATGATTCCAAAAAGCAGCCAAGCTTGAGAACCACTGGCATACAAACTTGCTGCTCAAAGGCTGTCCAAGTTCCCTGTAGAAGGTGAGTTCCATTAGCCAGAACCAGTTCCACTCTGTCCATTACTATGTGCCTAGCACCAAAAGAGATGACTGACCCATAGTAAGTCTTTAGTAAATATTTGTTAAATCTTGGGGCACCTGGGTGGCTCAGTCAGTCGAGTGTCTACCTCCGGTTGGGGTCATAATCTCAGGATCCTGGGATTGAGACCCATGTCAGCCTCCCTGCTCAGCGGGAGTCTGCTTCTCCATCTCTTTCTGCCCCTCCCCCTGCTCATGTTCTCCCTCTCTCAAGCTCTCTCTCTCAAATAAATAAATAAAATCTTAAAAAAAAAAAAAAACAACTGGGTAAAAGAAGAAAGAGATGAAGTCTAGAACAGTGGAGGATCAAGGGTGTTTAGTGACCAAAAGAAGACGCAACACAGAAAACACTAGTAGATGTTAGACACACTGGGCAACTCCTTCTCAGTAGATTTATTGATCTCATAATTTGATTCTCAGACACACACACGTACACACACACACACACACACACACACACCCTCTTGCACTGATAGAGTTCAGCATCCTCATCGCTCAGGATAGAAAGTTCTGGTTTTAGTAAAACCTCAGTCCAACCTCAGAAACTTCCTGTTCTGAGACAGGAAGACCCTGTGTCATAGTGAAGAACTCTAATGGGGCGTGCCACTGGTCTCAGGCACAGATGGAGGACAGAGCCCCCCAGCCTGGAGTCTCCAGCTCCTTGGATGTCAGCAAAGTGGTGGATACAGGAAGTGAGCCAAATGGGTCCCCTAGGCCATCAGTGGTGGCCTTGCAAAGATGATAAGGGGGCTCCAAATGCGCTTCCCTTCTCCAATGAGGATTATTTATATTGATTATTAGTTTTGAAAAGCAGAAGGGTTGGAAGCATAGTCCTCTATATTAACCAGGGCTTCCCAAAACCATGTCCAATGATCAGTTCATCTCACTCAAACTTCTAAGGAAGAGGCTGGAATCCCACAGCCTAGTGGCCACTGACTTCACCTCCCTCTTCCCAATCACCCTCAGTTTCAAGATTCATTCATGATTCATTCACTTACTCAACAAATATTTGCTCAGTGTCTATTATGCAAACTACAGTAAACCCTGGCAGTACAGTGGTGAAATAAAGGATATTCCCCATTGTCTCAGAACTCAAGTCTAAGGGAGATGGTTTTCAGACATTACTGAGAAGAGTCATCAACCACATCATTCATGTATATATATTCATTACTATTTATATATATATATGTATGTATACACATATATATATAATTTTGGTTTGTTTTTATTTATATAGCTGTGATCATATTGCCACATATACAAATATGCTTTTACACTTACTACTATTATATATTATAATATGTATATCCTTTATTATTTTAAATTTTAAAAACTTAATGAATTTAAATGAATTTAAAATTTAATGAATGTCACTTTTATGACACAATTTGCATACAATGGACATTTTGTTTAGCCGTCCCCTGAGTACAAGATATTGTGTCCATTTCAATTTATCAATATTATATGTAACACTTGTAAAATACCTTTGTGCATAAAACTTCACTTAAATTCCAAATTTGGGTTTGGGGGTCAAAGAAAGAGGTAGGAAAAAAGGGAACAGTTTGGGGGAGCTCATGTTATTCTTACCTCTGCTTACATACTTTAGAACACAGTATAATTCCTCAGATTTTAGAAGACCACACCTTTGTAGGAGACATATTCCACTCCCTGACCTGCCTCTGGAGTTTCTGGAAGAATTGCCACAACTAAGGGGCGCCTGGGTGGCTGGCTCAGTTGGGTAAGCATCTACCTTCAGCTCAGGTCATGATCCCAGAATCCTGGGATCAAGCCCCACATCAGAGTCCCTGCTCAGTGGGGAGCCTGCTTCTCCCTCTCCCTCTGCCCCTCCCCCGCCACTTGTGCCTGCACCCATGTTCTCTCTTGAATGAATGAAATGAATGAATGAATGAATGAGTGAATAAGAATTGCCACACCCATAGACCCTGGAAGGGGCACCTCTGTCCTCCACATCAGGCAGACAAGTTTGATTGGATCAGGTTTGAACACATGACTCCAAATCAACCAGTCCATTGGCTAGAAACCAATCATATTTTTATTCTCATAAAAATTGAACTAGGAGACCCAGACATCATAGGCAATAGATGGTAGGTAGTTAGGGAGAAAAGACATTAAAGCAAAGTGAGGATGGCCAGCCTAAGTCACATACAGATAAATGAGCAAAAGCACTTGGTCAGAATGAAAAGGGTGAAAAAAAAAGAAAAGAAAAAAGAGAGAAAGAGAGAGGGAGGGAGGGATGGAGAGAAAGAGGAAGGAAGAAAGGAAGGAAAAGAGAGAAGGAAAGAAAAAGAGGAAGAAAAGAGGGAGATGTGCCTAGGAAAACAGAGAGGATGGGAGAGAGAGTGGACTTTCTGCCAGTTTTCCAGTTATCCTATCCCAGCTCTATTTTCCACCTTGTGTTCTGGAAGATACCCCTGCTTTCCTCCGCCACCCCCAAATAAATCCTGCTTATCACTTGATCTATCTTGAGTAGGTCTCTGTTCTTTTCAACCAAAAGATCATTGATTAAGCAAACAATGTCAGTACTTCTTGCAGTCCGAGAGTATCAGAACTGGAAAGGGTCATCGCACAATGAACAAAGCCCTCCTCTACCCAACAGTAGTCATGAGGACTGTGGGATTGACTCAGTGTCCAGCTCCAGGAGCGGTCCGGAAGCCAGTCAGGGAAATCCCACCTACCTTCCGGCAGTTGTAGGTTCTCCTGTCTCCTAACACTGGTGGGCTCAGAAACGGGCATTTGACTTCAGGTGGCCCAATCAGAACCAGAGTCCTCTTCTATGTGCTTGGGCCTGCTTTAATAACAACCAGAAGGAGGAGGAAGAGTAAGAGAAGAAGAGAACTCCTTTCAGTATTACAAAAGTAGCAATGTTTCCTGAGGAAAAAATTAAACTCAGGAAAGGATGAAGAAATAAATAAAAATAGCCTCACTAGTAATCGGGGAAATGCCAAAAAAAACCAATGAGACATCACTTTTCATTCATCAGACTGGCAATTTTTTCCTTATGGTCAAGTGCTGACAAAGTTGGAGGAAATGGATGCCTTAATACTGTAATGGGCATATCAATGATTCCAATCCCCATGGAGGGCAAGTGGCCAGTACCCATTGAAACTGAAAATCTTAGGACCCACTGTTCTTCTACATCTGCCTTGAGGAGACCATTGTACCTGTGCCCAAGGACTTGTGTTTAAGGATGTTGACCGAAGCATTGTTTGCAAAAGTGAAAAACTGGAAACGATGTACACATCCATGAAAAGGGGAATAGTTAAATCAATACAGTAAAGCCATACTATTGACTAGCATGCTGTAATTAAGAGAGAAGCAAATCAATGTGTCATAATGCCCAGGACATGTTGTTGAGTGAGAAATGCAAGTTGAGGAAAAAACTATGCAGGCCGCTATCACTTAGGTTTTTGTTTTTTTAAACATTTTATGTTTTTTATTTGACAGAGAGAGAGAGAGTGGGAGGGGCAGAAGGAGAAGCAGACTCCCCACCCAGCAGGGAGACCGATGCGGAGCTCCGATCCCAGGACCTGGGATCATGACCTGAGCCGAAAGCAGACGCTTAACCGACTGAGCCACCCAGGGGTCCCTGTCACTTAGGTTTTAAAATAAGCCACTCACACAAATCTATCTGATTCTCATCTGTGTGTTTCTATATATGTGTGCGAATGCAGAGAAAAAAAAAAAAATCCCAAAAGGAACAATAGCCAAAGGGGACTTCCTTTCCTCCTACTGTAAAGTAGTAATTTTGTTCAAGAATATAGTAACATGTTAATTGTGTGATTACATTAATAAAATTAAGGTTTTAAAAATATATGTGCATATACATAGACACAAAAGAAAATCTGGAAAACACACAATGAACAAAGACGCGAACAAACTCATGTCTAATCCCACTTTAACTGCTAACCCTCTGGAGCCCTTTTGGAAAGCATCAGGAATCCTCTCAGGGCCACTCAAAGCATGCCCAGCAGGCCATCAGCTGCCCTTCTGCCCACAAGGGAGTCCGGCACTCTTCAATCCAGACCTCCTAAACCAAATAGCACCCTAGACTCTCCAAAGGTCACAGAGCCCACCCACCATTTGTGATTCAAATACACAACACTGAACAGAATTCTGAATTTTCTCATGACTACTTCAGTGCTTTTTTGAAAGCAGTGTATATCAGGATCTCTCCAAATCAAGGCTCCCCCGCCTTTCTTTGTTTGGGTATATGTTTTGTCGTTCTTTGTACTGTCATGGGGTTTTTGTGTCCCTGCTTCTTGGTGTCCTAAACCCCCACACGGTGGGCCCATTGACTCACCCCACACTGCTTCTCTCCCCAGCCCCAAGAAGGCTGTTTGCAAAGACACACCCAGGTTGCCTGCCCCCACCCCGCCCCACGTCTAGCCCTCCTGCCTCAGTCCCGCCATTGTGTCCCAGGCAAGTTGCAGAACAATGAATTCTTAGCAAATGATGATGTCGCCCTGTCTCCACGTTCTGAGCCAACCCCAGTTATGCCTGGCATCCGGGAGTCAGCGTTTTGTAGGCTTCTGTGACATTTGAGAACTCACATCCCACTTCTTCCAGCATTTGGAGAAGAAAAGGAAGGACAGAGGGCTGCTCTTGTCACCACCAATGAGCTCATCCTTCTCAGAGAGGCAATAAGAAAGCTTAATTTCACCCTATGAATCAGGAAGCTTGAACTCGGGGAAAAAGCACACATTCCCCAGCTGCCTGACCCACCCAGCTGACCTTTCTATAAAAAGGAGCACTAGACTGAGGCCTCGACCCTAGAGTGAGGTAAATGATTAAACAAAGAAAGACAGTTTTTAGTGAAACAAACCCTTCATGCCATCCACCTGAATCGTTTGATTTCTGGGCTCCCTCCAAACGTCCTTCTTTGGCCTGCGTGGCTCAAGTCACAGATCCCTGGGAACACTTCCAAACTTCAACGCTGGGGACAGTCTAACCACATGCAAGTCACCAACCCTCAGGGGCTTTCAGTATTTCAGTCTACAGCTTTGTGATTCTAGAGGAAACTGCCCCTGGGCATCACCATCTCAAAACTGTGGCTCTCCAACAAACTGCTACAGAAATGGTGCCATGGGATTGGGTTTGACCCCTCGTTGATATTTACTCCAGACCGAAGCCACTGAGCCCAGATCCCCAGTCTTACAGAACCAGGCCTGCTTCTCCATCCTACCACAGGCTCCCCAGAACACAGAAGTCTTGGTGGTATAAGCCATCGGGTCTTTCAAACTCAGCTCACCATTACAAGCCTTCAGGTCAGCTGTCCTCCAGATCCTTTAACTATGGGACCAGTCTGCCCCTGATCTCTTTCTAAATTATTGCTTCGCATTTATTCAAGCATATCTTGGACTTCCCTTTTACTTTGCTCCATGGGAATTTTGAAGGCTTTGGCATCAGTACCCACAGATTCTTCTCTCTCCCTTGGCCAGCAGCCATGGCCCTCCCCTTTCTGCAAGGTATCTGATTCATCTTTTGAGCCTCCAGTCTTTCCTGAGTCAGTCCTGAAGATTATGCACTGATTCAGGTGCTGAGTTTGATCCGGGCTGAGCGCAATAGCCTCTTTGCAGCTTTATAATAAATGGTCAGTGTTGTTGTAAAACATGGCATTGGTACACACTAATTCTGAGTCATCCTTTGGTTCTTTTGTAGATTGGTGGGCATTTTTCTAGATCTCCTCTTTTATGGTACTAAAATCATTACTGTTTGTGATTTTTAGAGTATTCAGAAATCTCAGGGAATGGGAAGAAGATTCTTGGGTTCTTTGCAATTGATTCCACTGATTTAAAGCTTCTGGAAGGAAAGGCGAAACTATGGAGACAATGAAAGGATCAGGGGTTGCCCGGGGTGAAGGAGGGGGTAGAGATGAACAAGCAGAGCACGGAGAATTTTCAGGGCAATGCAAATACTCTGTATGATAATATAAGGACAGATATACATCATTGTACATTTGTCCAAGCCCATCAAATGTCCAACCCCGAGAGTGAACCTGAATGTCAACTCTGGACTTTGGGTGATAATGATGAGTCAAGGTAGACTCATCCTTGGCAAAAAATGTACTACTCTGGTGAGTGGTGTTGATAATGGGAGAGCTACGCTTGAGTGAGTGCAGAGATATATGGGAAATCTCTACATTCCCCTCAATTGTGATGTAAACCTAAAACTCTATGGAAAAAAAAAAAAAACTAAAACTGCACTAAAAATAGGTTTAAAAAATTAAATCTTAAAAAAAAGGGGGGCGCCTGGGTGGCTCAGTGGGTTGGGCCTCTGCCTTCAGCTCAGGTCAAGATCTCAGAGTCCTGGGATCAAGCCCCACATCGGGCTCTCTGCTCAGCAGGGATACTGCTTTCCCCTCTCTCTCTGCCTGCCTCTCTGCCTACTGATCTCTCTCTATCACATAAACAAATAAAATCTTAAAAAAAAAAAAAAAACTTAAAAAAAAAGAATAAAAGTTCTGGAAGGAATGTCTGTTGTCCTTCTTGCTTAGCTAAAGGGATGTCTGTCATCCTTCCAGGAGGCTACTCAGAAATACCCAAACTTCTTTAAGAGCCTGACCTCAGAGATATTCAGCTTCATTCTCTGCAAGGTCTTCATTTTGCTTCTTTTAATCCCCCTTTACTCTTCTTTGATTCCCTCCGCCAGTTTTCCTTCATCCAGGACCTGCTTTTCTCCTTTCTTTCTCTTTTCCTTTTTCTGTCCTTGTTTGTCATGGATGTTTTTGTCCCCAAAGAGGCTTAAATTATGTCACAGCCTTTATACTAGATTAGAATAGACCCTAAGTCCAGTAACAAGTATCCTCATGAGAAGAGGAGAGAACACCAGAGACACACAGAAAAGAAGGTCATGTGAAGGTGGAGGCAGACATTGGAGGGCTGCAGCTGTGAGCCAAGGATACCAAGGACGGTCAGCAGCTACCAGAAGGTGGGAGAGAGACATGGGACAGATTCTTCCTTGGGAATTCCAGCAGGAAACAACCCTAGCATCACCTTGATTTCTGACTTCTAGCCTCTCCATAAAAGAATAAATTTCTGTTGTTTTAAGCTCCCCAAAAAATCAAATAAAGTCAGCAGTGATTAATTATGGTAATGGTAATTATGGTAATGGTTGGGGTGCCTGGATGGCTCAGTGGGTTAAAGCCTCTGTCTTCGGCTCAGGTCATGATCCCAGGGTTCTGGAATTGAGCCCCGCATTCGGGCTCTCTGCTCAGTGGGGAGCCTGCTTCCTCCTTTCTCTGCCTGCCTCTCTGCCTACTTGTGATCTCTGTCTGTCAAATAAATAAATAAAATATTTTTTAAAAAGTATGGTAATGGTTACAAAACTCTGTGAGCATACTAAAAAACATTGAAATGTATACTTCAAATGGGTGAATTATATGGTATGTGAATTATATCTCAATAAAGCTGGTTTGTTGTTGTTTGTTTTGGGGGGATTTTTTTTGCCAGTGGCCTCATTTTGTTCCCACTTTCAGGACCAGCTTCAGAGGCTTCTACACACATTCGTCATAGACTCATGGTCCTTGGGCTTCTTGCCTACGTGGATCTCCGTCTGGGGGCCTTCCCACCACACCCACCCACCCCACCAGGGCCAGGCAGACAGAGAAAGAGAGAGAAAGAGGAGGAGGAAACTGTCCAAACAAAAGGAAAGTATAGAAAATAATATAGTATACACCTACTGAGGAACATTTAGATTGTTCTCACTTCTCCCCCCACAAAGGGGTGTGGCCATTCTTATGCACTAGTGAGAGTTTCTCTAGGGGATAGACAAGAGTGGAAATGCTAGGTTGTAAGGTGTATATATATTTAACTCCCCTAGACATAGATGAAGTATTCTTCAAAGCAGTTGAATTCACTTACATTCCTACCAGCAATATGTAAGAGTTCCCATTTACCCCTATACTCACCAGCCCTATCTATCTACTATAGATCAGACTTTTTTTTTTCAGTATGTTGAATATAAAATGTTATCTTCTTTCAGGGGTGCCTGGCTGACTCAGTCAAGTAGAGCATGTAAATCTTGATCTTAGGATCATGAGTTCAAGCCCCACGCTGGGGATGGAGCCTACTTTAAAAAAAAAAATTTTTTTTAATAAAATAAAATGTTAGCTTGTTCTAGTGGGTATTTCTCTGATTACCAGTGGAGTTGAGCAACTCTCTGTAAGTTTACGAATATTCAGGTTCTTTCTCTATGAGTCACCCATTGATAACCATTACCAATTTTCTGTTGGGTTATTTGCCTTTTACTTACTGATTTGCAAATCTATATATTTCCTGGGTACTAAATATTTGTCAGTTATATGCATTGCCAACATCTTCATTCAGTCTATAGTTTGTCTTCTTAACTTTGATTATGAAACATTGTAGTATTTGCCAGGTTTTAATCTTAATAGGGTCAGATTGGCTCATAGGAGTTCTGGGATTTATTTGAGAAGTCTGTCTCTACAAAATATTCTTCAGTGTTTCTTTTTGAAGTTTTACACTTTTCTACATTTGGTCTTTAATCTATATGGGATTTTCATTGTATGTGCTAGGAGAGAAGGATTTAATTTTATTTTTCTCTATGGAAAGCCATCATAGAGTCTCAGTGTATTTATTGAATAGTCCATTATTCCTTATAATTCATAATGCTTCACCATTAAATTCAAGGTCCCATATGCAAATGGGGACCTCAAAAAATCATCCCTCTACAAAACTTGCAATTGTAATATTTTTTAAGAGAGGGAGAGCATAGGGGCACCTGGGTGGCTCAGTGGGTTAAGCCTCTGCCTTTGGCTCAGGTCATGATCTCAGGGTCCTGGGATCGAGCCCTGCATGAGGCTCTCTGCTCAGCGGGGAGCCTGCTTCCCTCTCCCCCTCTGCCTGCCTCTCTGTCAAATAAATAAATAAAATCTTTAAAAAAATTATTTAAAAAAAAGAGAGAGAGAGAGAGCATATATGCACACGTGCAAGCAATGGCAGCAAGAGAAGAGAGAGGGGTGTCAGAGGGAAAAGGAGAGAGAGAATCTTAAGTCCAAAATCTGCAGGGCAGGCCAGCGGGAAATTCCAGCAGGAGTTAATGTCACAGTTTTGAGTCCTAAGGCAGCCTAAGAACATAATTTCTTCCTCTACTGGGGACCTCAGTCTTCTTTCTCTTTTTTTCCCCCTTTTCTTTCTTTCTCTCTTTCTTTCTTTCTTTCTTTCTTTCTTTCTTTCTTTCTTTCTTTTTTTTAAGATTTTTATTTATTTATATGAGAAAGAGAGAGTGTAAGAGAGAGCATGAGAGAGGAGAAGGTCAGAGGGAGGAGCAGACTCCCTGTGGAGCTGGGAGCCTGATGCGGGACTCTGTCCCGGGACTCCAAGATCATGACCTGAGCCGAAGGCAGTGGCTTAACCAACTGAGCCACCCAGGTCCCCATTTTTCTTTCTTTTCTTTTCTTTTCTTTTTCTTCTTTTAAGCAAGCTCTACACCAAATGTGGGGCTTGAACCCATGACCCTGAGATTATGAGTTGCATGCTATGCCAACTGAACCACGCAGGCATCCCCTCAGTCTCTTCTCTTAAGGTCTTCAACTGATTCGATGAGGCCCACTCAGATTATGGAAAGTAAGCTGCTTTACTCAAAGTCTACCAGTTTAAATGTTACTCTCATCTTAAAAATACCTTGATGGCAATAGCTAGACTGCTGTTTGACCAAACAACTGGGTACCGTAGTCTAGCCAAGTTGACACATAAAATTAACCATTCTGTTTTCTGTATTTTTAGGTCTTTTATGCTCTCCACAAAGATTTTGCAAATCTACTTAGGCTTTTTTCCTGGACTTATAGTTTTTGTTACTGTTGGAAATAGCATAAATATTTTTTGAAACTTGAATTGAAGCATAGCTTTCATATGATAAAGCGCACACACCATAAATGTACAACTTGATGAATTTTCACAAACTTAATACATACATATGGCTAGCAAACAGAAAACACAGAACTGTATCCGCATCCTAGAAGCCCCCATGTGTCCTCTCCCAGGAGCTATCCACCCTCTCCCCAAGAGTAACCACTATTCTGACTTCTTTTTTTTTTTTTCAATTCAAGTGTAATTAACATAGTATTCATTTCAGGTATACAATATGATTCAATAATTCTATACATTACTCAGTGTTCATCACAACAATGGTACTCTTAATCCCCTTCACCCGTTTCACCCATCCACCTACCTTCCTCCGCTCTGGCAACCATCAGTGTGTTCTCTATATTTAAGAGTCTGGTTTTTTTGTCTCTTTTTTATTTTTTTCATTTTTTAAGAAGATTTTATTTATTTGACTGAGAGAGAGAGAGAGACCACAAGTAGACAGAAAGAGTGGGGGAAGCAAGCCCCCCACTGAGCAGAGCCCAATGCGGGGCTCGATCCCAGGATCCTGAGATCATGACCTGAGTCGAAGGCAGAGGCTTAACCCACTAAGCCACCCAGGTGTTCCAAATTTGTTCATTTTTTTCATGTAAACTCTATGCCCAGCATTGGGCTTGAACTCACCACCTCAAGATCATGAGTCACATACTCTACCAACTGAGTCACCCAGCAACCCTGTTTTGTTTTTTAAGTTCCAAATATGAGTGAAATCATATAGCGTTTATCTCTCTTTGACTTATTTCACTTAACATTATACCCTCTAGATCTTTCCATGTTGTTACAAATGGCAAAATGTATTCTTTTTTTATGGCTGAGTCATATATATATGTATGTATATATATATATATATATATATATATATAGAGAGAGAGAGAGAGAGAGAGAAGATGTGGTATATATACCACAACTTCTTTATCCATTGATCTATCAGTGGTCCAGTGTGCTGACTTCTAACACCACAATTAGTTTTACCTGGTTTGGGGCTTTATCTAAGTTATATATTATATGCTTTTTTGTAACTGGTATCTTTATCTTAACATTATATCCTATCGTGATTCTTGTTCTGAAAGAACTTGTGCCCTCAGAACAGAGTGGAACACCTATTCATCACCTTCTCATTCCAGAACATATCCTTGGGCTTCTTGAGGAAGACCCTATAAAGACAAGGTTTTAGGGTTTGGAGGTGGGGGGAATAAGGGGCGACGGGGGTAATAAGGTGGCTGCATAATTGTTTACAAAACCTTATTCTTCCACTCTCATATTCCTAGGGCCCCCAGGGAAGGACCTCAGGGAAGGAATTCTTGGAAAACCCAATAACATCTGAGGGACCCTCCAGGACTCCTAAAGCTGATGTTTATAAAACTAAGACTAGGGCACCAAGGACTCAAAAGAAGAGTCTGAACTTAAAAGCAGGGGCACACCCAGCTGCATGAATGAGGAGAGTGTAGTGAAGAAATGAGTTACGATGTGAACAGGTGTGGGAGTGCTGGCAACACTGACTCCATCTTGGGCCCTCCATCTTGTTCATGTCTGCACAATGACCTCCCTCGGCGCTACATGTCCAGGCACTGTGGAGGTTAATGTAGGCCCTGACCAGAACATGGGAAGGCTTGTTCTGATCTTCCCTAAAGTATGCAGAAGGCTTCACTTTAGATAACCAGTAGAGATGACTGGTACACAGAGGGCCCCACTTTAGATAACTGCCCCATGACCTCACCATCATGCCTCTTGCTCTATAAAAGCTGAGGATTAAAGCCCGGGCTAGGTAGAGAGTAACTACGTACCGTCTGAATTGCTCATCCCATTTCCCCCTTCAGTAAGATACCCTGAATAAAACTCTGTCAATGGTATGGAGGGGACTTGCTTCACCTTTCAGTCTTAAAGTGTCTTCTCAGGCTGGAGGATAATTTACTGAGGCTCCTCCACATTTTTTTTTTGATATTTTATTTCTTTATTTGACAGAGAGAGAGAGACAGTGAGAGAGGGAACACAAGCAGGGGAAGCGGGAGAGGGAGAAGCAGGCTTCCTGCTGAGCAGGGAGCCCGATGCAGGGCTTGATCCCAGGACCCTGGGGATCATGACCTGAGCCAAAGGCAGACACTTAACCACTGAGCCACCCAGGTGCCCCACACCTCCACCTTCTACAAGAAGAAATGAAAACAACAATCCTGTGCTGAACCCTACAACTAGCAATCGGGGGAGCTGTTACTGTCTGTAGACCTGGTGGGGAACAGAGGGAGTGGGTGCTGGAACCCAGGGAGACCCGCTGTCCAATGGGAGCCATGGCCTGCAGCAGAGAGAGGCAGCCCTGGCCAGCCCATGGCCCAGCCAGTCCCATTAAACATTTAGCACCCTACTTCTTTTTTTTTTAATAAACATATAATAAATTTTTATCCCCAGGGGTACAGGTCTGTGAATCGCCAGGTTTACACACTTCACAGCACTCACCATAGCACATACCCTCCCCAATGTCCATAACCCCACCCCCCTTCTCCCAATCCCCCTCCCCCCAGCAACCCTCAGTTTGTTTTTGTGAGATTAAGAGTCACTTATGGTTTGTCTCCCTCCCAATCCCATCTTATTTCATTTATTCTTCTCCTACCCCCTTAACCCCCCATGTTGCATCTCCACTTCCTCATATCAGGGAGATCATATGATAGTTGTCTTTCTCCGATTGACTTATTTCGCTAAGCATGATACCCTCTAGTTCCATCCACGTCATCGCGAATGGCAAGATTTCATTTCTTTTGATGGCTGCATAGTATTCCATGGTATATATATACCACATCTTCTTTATCCATTCATCTGTTGATGGACATCTAGGTTCTTTCCATAGTTTGGCTATTGTAACCAAAATGAGATATCACCTCACACCAGTCAGAATGGCTAAAATTAACAAGTCAGGAAATGACAGATGCTGGCGAGGATGCGGAGAAAAGGGAACCCTCCTACACTGTTGGTGGGAATGCAAGCTGGTGCAACCACTCTGGAAAACAGCATGGAGTTTCCTCAAAATGTTGAAAATAGAACTACCCTATGACCCAGCAATTGCACTACTGGGTATTTACCCTAAAGATACAAACGTAGTGATCCGAAGGGGCACGTGCACCCAAATGTTTATAGCAGCAATGTCTACATTAGCACCCTACTTCTTAAAGCGGAGGTCCACTGACTAGGATAAACAAAGTAAAAATCGCTATGTGGCCCTCTATTTCTTTCCCCCATCCCTTGGCCCTTGGGTTGCCTAAGTACTTCTTATATCCAGAGCAACCTGCAGACTCGTGTTCGTCCGCCCACAGAGCTGTTTTGGTCATTTGTATGGAGCAAGGCAAGGAAGAGCTGGACTGGATCTGACCTTGGCATTCCTGGATCGGATTAGAAAGGCCACCAAAATCTCCCCAGTTGTCCCAACTCCAGCATCTCCTGCCTGGTGAGTGATATAGGTAAGGTGAGCATAGAGGGCTTTGTACTGTGATCAAGGTAAATGCAGGAGGGACAAGGAAACGCAGAACCAAACCGTCAGAACGGCTATCTAGCCTCCAGGCAGTGCGGGTGGCACAGTGGCAGAAAGTGGCAAGGAAGCCCTCCCTTCACATATGATCTACTGTGCACAGCTCACCTGAGTCCCCTCCCAGGCCTGCCTTTGAGCTGGCTCCACCCCCTCTCCAGACCCTGCCTGGTCCCTTCCCACCCAGCAGGGAGCCCTCTCCCTGCAGCTGCAGCCACACTGGCCTCTGGTCCTTCCCCCAGCTCTCCCCAGTTCAAGCGGCAAAATCAGACACCATCTCCCCACCTCCCTTTTTGTGTTACTCACCAGAGTGGAAGTACCCAGAAATCTCCGTTTTAAAAAATTGCTAATCATTATGGGATAAGAGGGGATGTTTAAAAAAGATAAAATATGTATATGTTACAAATATTCTAAAGTTTTACCATGTTCTTGCAGTCCTGGTGCTGAGACGGGAACCCCTCACTGACTTTCAGATGGTAAATGAAAAAGAATAAACAAATAAATAAAAATAACAACACAGCAGCTCTGGGATGCTTTGGATTTGCAGGTACTTTGCATTCCACAAATGCATAGAGTCAGGAGAATGAACTCCTTCTGGTGGATAAAAAACCAGAGGCTCAGTATTCTGTGCCTTGTTTAAGAGTACAAAGCTAGGAAGAACCAAGCATAGCGTCCACGCTGTTTGCCCTGCACCATACCGCCTGCCTCGGGGGACCTCGTCTTGACCTGAAGGCCAACTTCACCAGCTCTTCCTCTTCCCTTTACCTAGACCCTGAACAAACGTCATGAGAATGCTTCCTTCCACACTCCAACAGAAACAGTGTTGCTCTCTCTTGTCTCAGATGGGCAATTTGCCTCCCCAGCTGTCCCGGGACTAGATGATACCCCTTCTGTGAACTCTCAGACTGACCTGGAATACGGCCGCCTCTTGTATCCTCACAGCCATATTCTCTTCATGTGTAAGTGAAGCAACGAACTCACCAAAGAGGAGGACAAATCCTGCACATAGGGATGCTCTCTGTTTTACATATTGTTGGAAGGATAAAGCAATTTCTGTCAAAACTCTGAATGCAAAGTAGGTCCTAAATATGTGTGAGTTGAAATGAAATAGCCTTTTCACTCTTCTGACTGAAAATTCCTCCAAACCATCTACCCCTTCCTCACTGCTCACTCTGGAAATAGGGGCCACTTGAACTAGCTCAGCCGACCACCCCTTCTCCCTCAACCTTCACCTTTTTCCTGTTTTATTGGTTTCTCTCTTTCTCTCTCTCTCTCTCTCTCTCTCAAGAAAAGGCTAACCCTCCATCTGGACCTGAAACCCCATCCCCTCTGGGCCAGATGTATCAATGACTCCTTTTTAGCCAGGTTTCTCCTCCCCTGTCTCCCTCCCCCACCTATACACAAACTTTTGTCTTGCCCAAGATTTAAAAAAAAAAAAAAAAATCTTGACCTTGTCTCCCTTTCAAGTTTCTACACTTTCCTCCTCCCTCCCATGACCACTGAACTCTGATAATGTCCTGCCCATCTGGCTTCCTGCCAATGTCATCATAAAAGTCACCAATGGCCATGTTGCCAAATCTGATGATCTCTAAGTCTTGAGTTTGCTGCCACACTTGAGCCTCAGTGCCACTCCCTCTTCCTGGAAAGCCTGTCCTAGCCCCTGTCACCATGCTCTCCGGTTCTTCTCCTGCCTCTCTGACCATCTCTCACCTTCTGAGTCTCCTTTGCCACCTCCTTTTCCCTTTAAGCGCTGAAGTTGCTCAGTTTTCTCTCCATGGGCCCTTTCTCTTCTCACTGTATACACTCTCCCTGGTCAAGCTCACAGTATTCTTCCAAATCATCATTTCTGCTCCCTGAGTACTAGCGGCATGGAGCCAGTCATGCTTTATTGGGAATTGTGGGTTCCATGAGGGTGTTGAGTGGCACTGTCCTACCCACAGCTTAGACTTCTGCCTGGAGTTGTGCAAGCACTTTATACTCTGCTGTCAAAGCAGATCATGTGCAAGGCCTTCTGCTAGGTCCTGGGGGAAATGTGCATAGACCTAAAGCCTTGCACGCAGGTCAGCAGCCTCTTCCTCCTTTGCTGGGTTCCTTTCCCCTAGGGTATCTACAAGGCCATAGGCACACGTCCCAGCCATCACGTGTTCTATGCAACAGAATGGTCCGTTCAAAAAGGATGAGCTGCCCCACTTTTGCCAAAACGCAAATTTCGTTTTTCTCTCTTCCCAGTGTCCCACCCAGCACCCAGCCCCGGCCCCGAGAAAAACGGATCCAATGTCACATGACAACAGTGCCCTCTAGAGGAGTGTTTGTCAAATTGCAATGGTGCCCAATAAGTGGGTATGGCCCCATCAGTACCTCCCATCACCCCGACGTTTCTTCCACTGTGATTTTGTCACACCACATATCGAGAGGAGGAGTTCCTGCCCTCTCTCCAGCAGCTGGGGTGGGCTTGTGATGATGGAAGAAGTAATGTTGTGTGACTAAGCTACCTTTTCACTGGTTCTAAGCTTTGGAACCCTGAGTCACCTGCAATGTAATCAATTCACCGGCCCTGAGGCTGCCATGCCGTGAGGAAGCCCACACTAGTCCACGTGAGACTACAGGAGAGACAGCTAACCCAGCCCCACCCTGACCCACTCCAGTCACTGACTGACTACAGCCACTTAGAGGCCTAGGTCGGAACAGCCCTGCCGAGCCCCTCCCAAAGTCCCAGGCAGCAGAAAACATGAAGGTAATAAAGTAATTGGTGCTATTTTAAGACACTCAGTTTTGGGGTGGTTCCTTATGCAGTAATAGACTAGAAAAATGGGTCATGCGTTCAATCTAGTGTATTATAACCAGCATGGTTTTTTTTTAAGATTTTATTTATTTATTTGACAAACAGAGATCACAAGTAGGCAGAGAGGCAGGCAGAGAGAGAAAGGAGGAAGCAGGCTCCCTGCTGAGCAGAGAGCCCGATGTGGGGTTCGATCCCAGGACTCTGGGATCATGACCCGAGCCGAAGGCAGAGGCTTTAACCCACTGAGCCACCCAAGCGCCCCAGCATGTTTTTTAAAAACTAAGTAGAAGACGGGCACCTGGGTGGCTCAGTCAATTAAACTTCTGCCTTCAGCTCAGGTCATGATCTCAGGGCTCCCTACTCATCGGGGAGTCTGCTTGTCCCTCCCCCTCTGCCTCTCACTGCCCACCCCTCCTGTGCCCCCCTGTGCAAGCTCTCTCTCCTCCTCTGCTCTCTCTCTCTCTCTCTCAAATAAATAAAATCTTTTTTAGAAATAAATTTTAAATTTTTTTTAAATAAAAACTAAGCGGAAGAGAACAGAATGGAAAATGTAATCATAAAGGCTTAAGTACTGAGAAACTTTTATCAATAAATGTGTGTGTTTGTATATGTTCTACTGGATCAAGAACTAAAATGTACTTGTTCCCATGAGTCATCTAAAATGTTTAAAGTTTTGAGAAGCCAAACTATTATTGCAATCCCGGAAGTTACAAAAACAAAAACAAAGCCAGCTGAAGCCAATATAATTGCAATGAGCCAAGAACATGGGAATTCTAGTACCTTATGGGCATCAGGTGGGCCCACTTGGCCTTATCATCCAGACTAGAAAGAGGAGCAGAAATGCCTTCCATTTGTGAGAGCGAGAAAAAAAGGTGATTCCCAAAACAGGCGTGTACTAAGTGATTTGTGCATGTTTTTTCTAGAACACTTAGTACCTTGATTCTCTCAGTAAATATTCTGTTACATTAATGGGATATCTGAGACAGTTTGATGACATTTTTCTCCATGAAACTCCTGCATCAGAATCACTTGAGGGCTTGTAAAAATGCAGATCCCTAAGCCTCTCTTTTGACCTACTGTATGTCTCAAAGACCTGTGGCCCAAGACTGCATCTCATCCCGGCCCCCCAGAGCCTCATCTGCATACTTAAGTTGGAGAATTACTAAATCCCTGGGAGGATTGTCAGCATCGTGTTGGAAATTCAAATTCCCCTAGGAAATGAATTCCCCTATCATGCGAAAGCCTTTAAGCTAATCAGAATACTGATAGGTCTCCCTGCGTTGTGGATGTAACTGGAAAGAGCCCTGATTGGTCAAGAAACCTCAGGAGGATACCTGAAAGGGAGGGCCAAGCCTGGAACACCTTCATCTTTTAAAAAAGAAATTGATTTTAAAAGAGAGAGAGAGAGTATCTCTGAGGAACAGTATATGTCTGTGTCTTTATGTGACTCTCTCTGTGCCTCCACACACGCAGATATAATAAATTTTTTCAGTACATTATCATGTTTTGACATCTTTTAAAAATCTTTCCTACTGAGGAGAGACTACCCTTCCCCACTGCCCAGCCAGGATCGTACCCTGCAAATGAAGCAACCAGAGCTTGGCCTCACCTCCTCTGGCCTGGAAGCAATATTCCTGTGCCTTACTCATCTCAGAAACACACACACACACTGTCCTCCCACCCCGAGTAAGAGCTGATTTGGATTAATAAACTTTGCAAGGGTCGCTGGGCTTCACCTTGAGAAGACCAGGTCTCGCACATTTTACCAGACCCCCCTCAATCTGCCCCAGCAACTAGAGACCACTCCCTAGAGCTTAGAGCCCACTGAAATTATTCATACTAGCTGATCCCAAACTACTCACCCTGTTCTGCCTTGCCTTTCCCAAGGAAACCCCAATAAAGGCCATGGGCTAAGTGCTTCCCTTGCTCCTGCCCGCTGACCAGGCTATGGTCTCTCCCATGTGGCCCCATAGGGCATGCCACGCTTCCTGTCTCCAGGACCCGTGAGTATAATAAACTGTTTTCCTGAGCCTCTCCTGTCTCTTGTGGCTGCACCTAACTGACTGTATTCTCATAAAAGAATACAAAACAGTGTTTGTGTCTGTCTCTGTGTACCTGAATATGTTTGTATGTGTGTGCACATCTGTCTTACTGAGTGGGTCTGTGTGTATCTCTGTGTGTGTCTGGGTGTGTGTGTGGCCGTGGAAGACCACTGGGCAGGCCTTTTACATGAGGTGTTTCCAGATAGGGAGCAGTCCCTATCCTATACTTTCAGCCTCCTTGTACCTGAGTGTCTGTCTCTTGTACGCACTGTGCACACAGCTGTATATAACTATGGACACACTTCACTTTGATGGATCCCTAAGTTCCTCCTGGATGGGGCCTCCTACCTTTTTTTCTGCTTTCATTCCCAGAATTCCATCCCTATTAATGTAGATTCACTGGCCTAAAAGAAATTTAAAGGTCCTCCAACCCAGTGCTTTCTCGAGAATTTGAACAATAAAACATTTTTTTCATGATGGCGCATTGACAGAATGTGAGCAAGGTCACTTGGCTTCATTGAAGCAGTCAAAGTGGTCTTCTAGGGAAGTTAAATGCTACACAAAATGAGTCAATGCGAATTTATGTGTTATTTTATCTCATAAAAGAATAAAAATATTAAATCATTTTTCTTGCACAAAGAACAAAAAGCAGAACTTCTGACAAAATTCTGTGATAATTATAAGAGGCCTGACAGAGCAGTGATCATCTGGTACATGGCAGACCTCCACCCCTCCTGACTGCATACCCTCCACCTCCTGTTCCAGGCCTGTGTCACCACCCCTCAAAAATAGCTTATTGCAAAATAATAACCACAATGTCTGTGTATGTGTGTTTCTATTTTATTGAATGTTTTTAAACACATTTAAGAAAAAAAATACCTGTGTTGTTTTGAGAGTTTGTTTTTGGTTGATTTTAGGATTTGGGAGATCGCCTCGCAGAAGAGACATTTATTACACTGATTTAACCTCGTCTTTGGTTAGGAAAACGGGGTCCAAGAAGAGGAAATGATCTGCCCAAGGTGGTAGGTTAGTCTTTGTTTCAGACTCTAAGGAGGAAAAAAGAAGATTCACAGGCATGTTAAGGACCTCTTCTGGTCTACATCCTGAGGGGGTCCAGGGCCCCGAGGGAGAATCAGAAGAACTAGAGGCATTGCTGGAATTTTCAAGCCGTTAAGTAGCTAAAACGGAGATCTGGTCCTTGGGGCTTATTTGGATACTTTATTATTTTCCTAATACATATAACCATCTAGAGAGTTTATAAATAACAGTCTAAAATAGATGAATCTGATTTGCCTGTGTGTCCTTAGTGTAGCCACCATACTCCCACTCTCTGCTGACAATGCTGGCAGAAGCCACAATGACGTCAGAGCCATTTGGCTCCGCTGTGTACAGTGGCATCATTATACAGACAGAGCCCAAGGGGTAAAGGTCTGGCTCCAAGCTGCCCTGATTCCCCTGAGTTCACACCAGGAAGGCCGTGAAAAGCTGCCACCTGGCTATAACTTTTCGTGTAGCGACCCCTGCTGCCGGGACCTGGAGGTGCAACACGAAAACTGTGGCGCCTACTTAGGGAGGGGCTCAGGACCTTCTGTTCTCCTTAAACCTGAAGGTCTTACCCAAGCCCTCACTCACTCACAGCAAAGCCCATAGATTGGGAGCAGGTGTTGATGCAGATTGAGGTTGTAGATAAGGAGGGGACACTGCAGACAAACCTATGAAACAAAGGATGTCTAGAAAGGCATCCAAGTGAGCACAGGCACTCAAAGAGCATTCCCCACTCTGCCCCTGCAGAGGGAGTGGTCACAGACAGAGCAATCTAGAACAATTATGTTGAAACTTGAAGAATGTGTAGACTTCTTTTGAGGAGGAAACTTCCAGGACTTAAGTGGGTTTTTTTTGTTTTTGTTTTTGGTTTTTTTGGCAGACCGGTCTACTGGCCTATCCAAGGTTGTAGTTAGAGAAAATACTTCAACTTATAAGTTTAAATATATATATATATAGGGGTATGACTTAGGGCTGATATGATGGTAAACAGAGATGAAAACATGGGTCCTGAAATCACATGGAAGAATCAATACAAAATTTGGTCACCCAGGTAGTCTAAGACATAATTGCACTTTTTTAAAAGATTATCAACAAAATAGAAATACAATGTTAAAAATTTTATAGAGAGGCTCCTCTTCCTTCAGCTCAGGTCATGATCTCAGGGTCCTGGGATTGAACCCCACATTAGGCTCTCTGCTCAGCAGGAAGTCTGCTTCCCTCTCTCTCTGCCTGCCTCTCTGCCTGCTTGTGATCTCTCTCTCTCTCTCTCTGTCAAATGTAAAAAAAAAAAAATTTTTTTTGTATAGAATGCGCAAACTCTAAGGATACGCTGAGGCTTCCAGTGGTTCATGAAGAAACATTGGGTGGACCAAGTTTGGACTTGGACAGATGACTGTGATTAGGAGAATAAAGGTGGGTGTGCAAGGCTCAGAAAGCAGTTTGACTCTGGTTTAAAAAAAAATTGTCCCCTCACCCCAAGTAAGAGCAGATTTGCATTGATGGACAATACAGGGGTCTCTGGGCCTTACCTCTGGACAACTGGGCCCTGATAGTCTTACCAGATTGCCCAGCCTACTCCATCAGCCATAAAGGGGTCGGCTGGAACCAAGAGGAAGGTATTGGAAAAGGGGGGGGGGCGGGGCCAAAGAGCAGCTGCCCATCTTTGAGTGGACTCAGAAGGACTGTGGTCAAGGCTAAGTTTGCCCCAAGTAAGGCAGGAATGGGATGGGTCCTGGGGTCAGGGACACAAGCTGAAACAAGACCCCAAAAAGTTACCATCCAAGTTACAGCAAAGAGACAGAAGAAGATTGGGGAACTAATGATAGTTAGACTAGCTACACATTGACACAGTAACTGCTGATTGGCCAAAGATGAGTCAGTGTAATATAAACAGAGACTTCCTCCTCAAAACTCATTTAAATGTAGGTTATAGGGGTGCCTGGGTGGCTCAGTCAGTTAAGCGTCCAATTCTTGGTTTTGGCTCAGGTCTGATCTCAGGGGTGTGAGATCAAGCCCCGGGTCAGGCTCCATGCCTAGCATGGAGTCTGCTTGTGTTTCTCTCTCCTTCTCCCCCTGTCCCTCCCCGCCCTGCATTCTCTCTCTCTAAAATAAATAAAATAAATACTTTTAAAAATTAACTAATTAATAAAAATATATGTAAGTTATAGAAAATGGAAAGATTCCATAATCTTACATAGTGTGGAACCCAAAGTCAAGAAAAGTACAAAGCAAAAAACTACATTGGCCATTCTCATGTTTTTTCCATTTTTTTATTTTAGATATAATTGACATAGAACATTATATTAGTTTCAGTTATATAACATAATGACTCAATATTTACACTTTTTCAATGTTTGTATATTTTACAAAACAATCGCAGTTAAGTCTAGTTAACACCCATCACCATACATTGTCACAAAATTGTTTTTCTTGTGAGGAAAACTTTTAAGATCTACTCAGCAACTTTCAAATATACAATATGGTACTATCAGCTAGTATGGTATTATCATGTTATACATTACATCCCCATGAGGCCATTCTCATTTATGAACCACATTTTCTTTTTAATCCTAAATAAAACAACAGCAAGTTGAGCCCAGCGGTATTGAAAGGAATTACATATCACGACCAAGTATGATTTAGCTGAAGAATGTAAAGACAGTTCTACATTATAAATACTATTGATGCAATTGATTATGGTAATAGGAAGAAAAGCCTTGTAATCATCTTAATAAATGTAGAAAAATAATTTTGTAAAATCCATTCCACTCTTGGGAATGGATCTTGCTAATCTTGTCAAACTAGGAAGAAAGTGAAGAGAAATTGGCCCAGGTGTGCGTATGGGGCCAGGGCACCCCAGGGCAGGGCCAGCGACCTGCAGACTCTCCGGTGGTGACATGCTTAAGGAAATGGTCTGCACACGAAGTGGAAATGCGGACACCCCCCCAGCACCTTAGCCCTCACCCCAGAGAGCTTTTTCATTCAGAGTTCTCTTTTTTCTTATAATATTTATAAAAGCAGTACGTGGTCCTTAAAGAAAATTTGGCAACAGACTGAAAAAACTTAAATCATAGCCCAGGTGCCTCTGGGCTGCGTGGGCAAGCAGGCAGCACCTCCTGCTGGTACCTGGACAACAGGGTGCAGAGGCGAGAGAGCTCCCCTCTACTCAAAGCCTCATAAACCACGTGCTGGAGGCCAAGACAGGGTCTGCTGCAGCCTCTAGGAACATGGGTGTCTTACTGGAGATGTTCTCTAGCTGCCTAGCTCAGCACTCGAACCTTCTTAGGCACGAATGAAGCCCCATGGGTAGAGGTCTGCTTTAGCTGAGGCTAAGGATAATCTAGTCTCGTTATTCACAGAGTTCTGTAAATTTGCCATGAGCGCTGAATTAGCAAATACTGAGCTGCTGCAAGGGGAAATGCAGGAACTACAGGGAAATGCCAGGTTCCTACAAGCCTAGGGTCATATTTTTGTCATAACCTTTTAACACATAACCTTTGGTGAATAAATGAACTACTTACTACCGAATATGTGCCAGTCCCAATGACATGGTTATTTCCTTTACTCCTCAGAACAACCCTAAAAGGTACCATTTTGGGAGAAATGAAACAAGTAACCCAAGGTCTTTGAACATGCTCTTTGGGAACCAAAGTGGTTATTAGGGTACCTGGCACATATCAGGTGTTCTGTAAATGTCACTTCTCTCTCCAGAAAGTCAGTGGTTACAAAGAAACAAAAAAATACAATGCAGGACCTGCCCTCATTGACAAGCTTAGGTTCCAGTCACAAATCTCTCCTTAAGAGGAAAAGCTACAAAAAAAAAAAAAAAAAAAAAAAAAAAAAAAAAGAGGAAAAGCTACTCCCATGTCTGTCCTTACACTTTCATTTCTACTTCATTGATATGCTCAAAATAATCAAAGTGAAAACTGAGCTCGGGGGCATCTGGGTGGCTCAGTTGGTTAAGCATCTGCCTTTGCCTCAGGGTCCTGGGATCGAGGCTCATATTGGGCTCCTTCCTCAGCAGGGAGTCAGCTTCTCCCTCTGCTGCTCCGGGTGCTTTTTCGCTCTCTCTCTCTCTCTGTCAAATAAATAAAATATTTTTAAAAGTTAAATTACTTTTTTAAAAAGTGACCCCAAAGCATCCCTCATAATAAGATAACAATTACAGGGTGCTTTATAGTTCTTTACATAATTGTGTGTGTGTTCATATGCGTGTGTGCCTATGTATCTATAGAGAGGTTAACAGCAGATCCTCACAATTAACTATTGTAAACACGTTACCAGGATACTTCTATCAGAAATGCTTTGTGTCCTCTGGCAATTCCATTAAGCCTGCCACACACCTGTTCACCTGCCTTTCCAAAGTTACAAACAGAGGAAAGATAATTCTGTTAAACCCTAGAGGGATTTACATGGGCAGGAACGCAGGAGAAGTGAGTAGGAGGGTGTTTTCTTCAAGTTGAAGGAGCTGAGAAGACAAAAAGTAAAATCCAGTGGTAGCAATCAGATTGCTGGTACCAAAGAGCGAGTGAGTCAGGTGCGGAGCAAGGATGGGCCACACCCTCAAGAATTCGAGTAGCATTCTGTGATCTGAGGAGGAAGGAATGCATCCGCTCCGGAAGCTGGGTGAGGCAAGGCTGCCATTAAGGCAATCCGGGCACAGCTATGATTACAGACAGGCCAAGCTGTCGGGATGAAAACAGAAACCCACATCACCCGCTGCCATGCGGTGAGATTTCCCATGCTACCCTTGCGTCCAAGTAGCACATCTGGACAGTCACATGACCTTAAGTCTTCGTGGGGGGGGGGTAGTACCTAATGGTAAAAATAGTACTAATTTTAAAGTGTCGCTGAGTGAGCTGCAGTATTACACGAGCTGATCAATCCTCGCTCTTGCTTATCGATTATGATGACGTTTAAACTTGAGAGACATTATATAACCAAGAGAGACATGTTAATTGCAGAGAACTTAGAAACTCCATGTAAACACTCAGAAGAAAATTATGATCATTTATAATCCCATCACCCCTATATATAACCTTAATATTTTATTGTGTAACTTTTCAAAATTTCATATATATATATATATATATATATATATATAAAATCATGACATATGCTCCTTTGTCACTTGATTTCTTCACCGACGAATCA